>NC_080382.1:19953502-20278651 GCF_014773155.1 Arachis stenosperma
AGAAATCCTTTATCACTGGGCGTTTTTCTGAACGCCCAGGATGCTGCACACCTGGCGTTAAACGCCCAGAATGGTGCCCATTCTGGCGTTTAACGCCCAAAATGGCACCATTCCTGGCGTTAAACGCCCAGAATGGTACCCATTCTGGCGTTTAACGCCCAAAATGCCCCTTACTGGCGTTTTTTCGCCAGTAAGCTCTTTTTCTCTGCTTTTTGAGCTGAATCCTTCTGTAACTCTGTGAATTTCTTCATTTTTGATACTTGCCTCTGTAAGAACTAATCATATAACCTCCTAATGACTGGGTTGCCTCCCAGCAAGCACTTCTTTACTGTCTTTAGCTGGACCTTTACTGAGAATCACTCAAGTCTCAGTTTTGAGCATTCCTGCTCAAAATTGCTTTCAAGATAATGCTTGATTCTCTGTCCATTAACAATGAACTTTTTGTCAGAATCAATATCCTGAAGCTCAACATATCCATATGGTGACACTTCTGTGATCACATACGGACCCCTCCATCGGGATTTGAGTTTTCCTGGAAACAATTTGAGCCTGGAGTTGAAGAGCAGAACTTTTTGTCCTGGCTCAAAGACTCTGGTTGACAATTTCTTGTCATGCCACTTCTTTGCCTTTTCCTTGTAAATTTTTGCATTTTCAAAGGCATTGAGTCTGAACTCCTCTAGCTCATTTAACTGGAGCAATCTTTTTTCACCAGCTAACTGAGCATCCATGTTTAGGAATCTGGTCGCCCAGTAGGCTTTATGTTCCAGTTCCACAGGCAAATGACAGGCCTTCCCATACACCAATTGGTATGGAGAGGTTCCTATAGGAGTCTTGAATGCTGTTCTGTACGCCCACAGAGCATCATCCAAGCTCTTTGCCCAATCCTTTCTTCGGGCTATCACAGTCCGTTCCAGGATTCTTTTTAGCTCTCTGTTAGAGACTTCAGCTTGCCCATTCGTCTGTGGATGATACGGAGTTGCCACTTTATGGCTGATTCCATATCTACCCATAGCAGAGTATAGCTGTTTGTTGCAGAAATGAGAGCCCCCATCACTGATTAGTACTCTGGGAACACCAAACCTGCTGAAGATGTGTTTCTGGAGGAATTTTAGCACGGTTTTGGTATCATTAGTGGGTGTAGCAATTGCTTCTACCCACTTAGATACGTAGTCCACTGCTACCAGAATGTAAGTGTTTGAGTATGATGGTGGGAATGGCCCCATGAAGTCAATTCCCATACATCAAACAATTCTATCTCTAATATCCCTTGTTGAGGCATGGCATATCCGTGAGGCAGGTTACCAGCTCTTTGGCAACTGTCACAGTTACGCACAAACTCTCGGGAATCTTTATAGAGAGTAGGCCAGTAGAAGCCACACTGGAGGACTTTAGTGGCTGTTCGCTCACTTCCAAAATGTCCTCCATACTGTGATCCATGGCAATGCCATAGGATCCTTTGTGCTTCTTCTCTGGGTACACATCTGCGGATCACTCCGTCAGCACATCTCTTAAAGAGATATAGTTCATCCCAGAGGTAGTACTTGGCATCTGAAATTAATTTCTTTCTTTGCACACTGCTGTACTCCTTGGGTATGAACCTCACAGCTTTATAATTTGCAATATCTGCAAACCATGGAGCTTCCTGAATGGCAAAGAGTTGCTCATCTGGGAAAGTCTCAGAGATCTCAGTAGAAGGGAGGGACGCCCCAGCTACTGGTTCTATTCGGGACAGATGATCAGCTACCTGGTTTTCTGTCCCCTTTCTGTCTCTTATTTCTATATCAAACTCTTGCAGAAGCAACACCCATCTGATAAGCCTGGGTTTTGAATCCTGCTTTGTGAGTAAGTATTTAAGAGCAGCATGGTCAGTGTACACAATCACTTTGGATCCTACTAGATAAGATCTAAACTTGTCAATGGCATAAACCACTGCAAGTAATTCTTTTTCTGTGGTTGTGTAATTCTTCTGTGCATCATTTAGAACACGGCTAGCATAATAAATGACGTGCAAAAGTTTGTTATGCCTCTGTCCCAACACTGCACCAATGGCATGATCACTGGCATCACACATTAACTCAAATGGCAATGTCCAGTCTGGTGCAGAGATGACTGGTGCTGTGACCAGCTTAGCTTTCAGGGTCTCAAACGCCTGCTGACACTGGGTGTCAAACACAAATGGTGTGTCAGCAGCTAGCAGGTTACTCAGAGGTTTTGCAATTTTCGAAAAATCCTTTATAAACCTTCTGTAAAATCCTGCATGCCCCAGAAAGCTTCTGATTGCCTTAACATTGGCAGGTGGTGGTAATTTTTCAATTACCTCTACCTTTGCCTTATCCACCTCTATTCCCCTGCTTGAAATTTTATGCCCAAGGACAATTCCCTCAGTCACCATAAAGTGACATTTCTCCCAGTTTAAAACCAGGTTAGTCTCTTGGCATCTTTTCAGGACAAGTGCTAGGTGGTTAAGACAGGAGCTGAATGAGTCTCCATATACTGAGAAGTCATCCATGAAGACTTCCAGAAATTTCTCTACCATATCTGAGAAGATAAAGAGCATGCACCTCTGAAAGGTTGCAGGTGCATTGCACAGACCAAAAGGCATCCTTCTGTAGGCAAACACGCCAGAAGGGCAAGTGAAAGCTGTTTTCTCTTGGTCCTGAGGATCTACTGCAATCTGGTTGTAGCCTGAATAGCCATCCAAAAAGCAGTAATAATCATGACCAGCTAGTCTTTCTAGCATTTGGTCTATGAATGGTAAAGGAAAATGATCCTTTCTGGTGGCTGTATTGAGCCTTCTGTAGTCAATACACATGCGCCATCCTGTGACTGTTCTTGTAGGAACCAGTTCATTTTTTTCATTATGAACCACTGTCATGCCTCCCTTCTTGGGGACAACTTGGACAGGGCTCACCCAGGGGCTATCAGAAATAGGATAAATAATCCCAGCCTCTAGTAATTTAGTGACCTCCTTCTGCACTACCTCCTTCATGGCTGGATTTAGCCTCCTTTGTGGTTGGACCACTGGTTTGGCATTATCCTCCAACAGGATCTTGTGCATGCATCTAGCTGGGCTAATGCCCTTGAGATCACTTATGGACCACCCAAGAGCTGTCTTGTGTGTCCTTAGCACTTGAATCAGTGCTTCCTCTTCCTGTGGATTTAAAGCAGAGCTTATAATCACTGGAAAAGTGTCACTCTCTCCCAGAAATGCGTACTTCAGGGATGGTGGTAGAGGTTTGAGTTCAGGTTTGGGAGGTTTATCCTCCTCCTGAGGAATTTTCGAAAATTCCTTTGCTTCCTCTAGTTCTTCTTGATCAGGTTGAGCATCTTTGAAGATGTCCTCAAGCTCTGATTCTAGGCTTTCAGCCATATTGATCTCTTCTACCAGAGAGTCAATAATGTCAGCGCCCATGCAGTCATTTGGTGTGTCTGGATGCTGCATAGCTTTTACAGCATTTAACTTGAACTCATCCTCATTGACTCTCAGGGTTACTTCCCCTCTTTGTACATCAATTAGAGTTCGTCCAGTTGCTAGGAAAGGTCTTCCTAGAATGAGAGTTGCACTCTTGTGCTCCTCCATTTCCAGCACCACAAAGTCAGTTGGAAAGGCAAAGGGCCCAACCTTGACAATCATGTCCTCTATTATGCCTGATGGATGTTTAATGGAGCCATCAGCAAGTTGGAGGCATATCCTGGTTGGTTTGACTTCTCCAGTCAACCCAAGCTTTCTGATAGTGGATGCAGGTATTAGATTGATGCTTGCTCCAAGATCACATAGGGCTGTCTTGGTGCAAGCGCCCTCTAATGTGCATGGTATCATAAAGCTTCCAGGATCTTGAAGCTTTTCTGGTAAGCTTTTTAGAATGACTGCACTGCATTCTTCAGTGAGAAACACTTTTTCAGTTTCTCTCCAATCCTTCTTATGACTTAAGATTTCTTTCATGAACTTAGCATAAGAAGGTATTTGCTCAAGTGCCTCTGCAAACGGAATCTTTATTTCAAGAGTCCTTAGATAGTCTGCAAAGCGGGCAAATTGCTTATCCTGTTCCGCTTTGCGGAGTTTCTGAGGATAAGGCATCTTGGCTTGATATTCTTCAACCTTTGATGCTGCAGGTTTATTCCTTACAGAAGTGGTTGAAGAAGCCTTGTTAGAGGGATTATTGTCAGCACTCTCAGGTGTCTGATCCTCCCTTGGCGTCTGAACGCCAGGATTGGGTGGAAAATGGGCGTTTAACGCCAACTTTTCCCCCTTTTCTGGCGTTTGAACGCCAGAACTGGGCAAGGAATGGGCGTTTAACGCCAGCTTTCCTTCCCTTTCTGGCGTTTGAATGCCAATAACATTCCTCTCTGGGCTCTTACTGTCCTCAGAGGGATTTTGAACAGTGGTTTGGTTATCTTCTGTCAATTGTTCCTTGTTTGGCTTTTTGCTCTTTTGAGCAGTGGTGTTCAGTGTTTTCCCACTCCTCAGTTGAACTGCTTGACATTCTTCTGTTATCTGTTTAGATATTTGCTGTTTTGCTTGATTCAACTGCAGTTCTATGTTCTTGTTAGCAACCTTAGTATCATGGAGCATTTCTTTAAATTCTGCTAACTGTTCTGTCATCAGGAGCAATTGTTGATTAAGCTCATTCATCTGTTCTTGAGGATTAGGATCAGTGACTAATGCCATGGCTTCCTCTTTTGGAACGAACTCATTGCTAGAATATAAGTATTGGTTTCTAGCAACAGTGTCTATAAGCTCTTGAGCTTCTTCAATTGTCTTCCTCATGTGTATAGATCCACCAGCTGAGTGGTCTAAAGACATCTAAGCTTTTTCTGTGAGCCCATAGTAGAAGATGTCTAACTGTACCCACTCTGAAAACATTTCAGAGGGGCATTTTCTAAGCATACCTCTATACCTCTCCCAGGCATTATAAAGGGATTCATTATCCTCTTGTTTAAAGCCTTGGATGTCCAGCCTTAGCTGTGTCATCCTCTTTGGAGGGTAAAAATGATTCAGGAATTTGTCTGACAACTGTTTCCATGTCTTTATGCTTGCTGTAGGTTGGTTATTCAACCACTTTTTTGCTTGATCTTTTACAGCAAATGGAAACAGTAATAGTCTGTAGACATCCTGATCTACCTCTTTATCATGTACTGTGTCAGCAATTTGTAAGAACTGTGCCAGAAACTCAGTAGGTTCCTCCTGTGGAAGACCGGAATACTGGCAATTTTGCTGCACTATGATAATGAGTTGAGGATTTAGCTCAAAGCTGCTTGCTTTGATGGGAGGTGTATAGATGCTACTCCCATATGCAGCTGTAATGGGGTTAGCATATGACCCCAGAGTCCTTTTGGACTGATCAATCCCTCTTAGGTCCATAATGGACAAAAGGGAAATGATAATGATTGCAAATAGATAAATTTTGTTTTTTTTTTTTTTGAATTAAACGAAAAAAATTAAATTAAAATAAAAGGAAATAAATAAAAAAAATTCGAAAATAAAAAAGAAAACAAAATCAAAGCAGATTGAGAACTGAATCAATTAGTTAATTAAAAAGATTTTGAAAAAAAAGCAATTAAAAAGATATGATTGAAGAATTTTTATGAAAAAGATTTGATTTTTGAAAAGAGGAAAGAGAAAAACAACAAAAAGACACCAAACTTAAAATTTTTAGAAAATCAAACACTAATTTTCGAAAATTTTAGAGGAAAAACACAAAGAGGACACCAAACTTAGGATTTTTATGAATCAAAAAGGGACTAGGAACATGCAAAAACGAAAATTAAGAGAAAAATAAAAGCATGCAATTGACACCAAATTTGAAATATGAAACTAGACTCAACTAAAAGACTCTAAACCAACAAAAATAAAACAGTCCTAATCTAAGCAACAAGATAAGCCGTCAGTTGTCCAAACTCGAACAATCCCCGGCAACGGCGCCAAAAACTTGGTGCACGAAATTGCAATAACACTTTTGCAATCCCGCACAACTAACCAGCAAGTACACTGGGTCGTCCAAGTAATACCTTGCGTGAGCAAGGGTCGATCCCACGGAGATTGTCGGCTTGAAGCAAGCTATGGTTATCTTGTAAATCTTAGTCAGGATATCAGAAATTATCAGGATTGATTGTGAAAAGCAAAAGAACATGAAATAGGTACTTGTTTTGTAGTAATGGAGAATAGGTTGAGGCTTTGGAGATGCTCCATCTTCTGAATCTCTGCTTTCCTACTGTCTTCTTCATCAAACACGCAAGGCTCCTTCCATGGCAAGCTGTATGTAGGGTTTCACCGTTGTCAGTGGCTACCTCCCATCCTCTCAGTGAAAATGTTCCTATGCTCTGTCACAGCATGGCTAATCATCTGTCGGTTCTCGGTCAGGCCGGAATAGAATCCAGTGATTCTTTTGCGTCTGTCACTAACGCCCCGCCTGCTAGGAGTTTGAAGCATGTCACAGTCATTCAGTCATTGAATCCTACTCAGAATACCACAGACAAGGTTTAGACCTTCCGGATTCTCTTGAATGCCGCCATCAGTTCTAGCTTATACCACGAAGATTCTGGTTAAGGAATCCAAGAGATATCTACTCAATCTAAAGTAGAACAGGGGTGGTTGTCAGGCACATGTTCATAGTTGAGAATGATGATGAGTGTCACGGATCATCACATTCATTCGGGTTAAGAGCAAGTGATATCTTAGAATAAAAGCAAGCATGATTGAATAAGAAACAGTAGTAATTGCATTAATCCATCAAGACACAGCAGAGCTCCTCACCCCCAACCATGGGGTTTAGAGACTCATGCCGTGAAAGGTACACAAAGAAACGTGTAAAGTGTCATGAGGTACAGATACAATGTCAAAAGGTCCTATTAATAGTAAACTAGTATCCTAAGGTTTACAGAAATGAGTAAATGACAGAAAAATCCACTTCCGGGCCCACTTGGTGTGTGCTTGGGCTGAGCAATGAAGCATTTTCGTGTGGAGACCTTTTCTGGAGTTAAACGCCAGCTTTCATGCCAGTTTGGGCGTTTAACTCCAAGTTTTATGCCAGTTCCAGCGTTAAACGCTGGAATTTCTGAGGCTGATTTGCCACGCCGGTTTGGGCCATCAAATCTTGGGAAAAGTATGGACTATCATATATTGCTGGAAAGTCCAGGATGTCTACTTTCCAACGCCGTTGAGAGCGCGCCAATTGGGCTTCTGTAGCTCCAGAAAATCCACTTCGAGTGAAGGGAGGTCAGAATCCAACAGCATATGCAGTCCTTTTCAGTCTCTGAATCAGATTTTTGCTCAGAACCTTCAATTTCAGTCAGAAAATACCTGAAATCACAGAAAAACACACAAACTCATAGTAAAGTCCAGAAAAGTGAATTTTAACTAAAAACTAATAAAAATATACTAAAAACTAACTAAAAGATACTAAAAACAATGCCAAAAAGTGTACAAATTATCCGCTCATCAATGTCGCCGTGGGATCGGCTCCTTGCTGCCAGCTCCCTTTCAAGGTTTTGTACTCTGTGTCTGAGCTCTTACATGATCTTGGTGCTGTCAGCTCCCATTCCTCCGAAGGGACATCTTTCGGGAGTTTTAGTGTAGATTGGTTGGTTTGGCTGAACGGAGGATCGTGGCTGTTCGCCGGCGCGAGCTGTCAAACTTGCCCTGCTCAGGTGGGCCCCGCCTCCTTCGCGAAGCTCCACTGACGTGGGGAGTCGCTCCATGTCTGCTCCAGGGTCCTCACAGATGGCGCCAATGTTCGTTACTTGAAGATCTTGGGTACTCGACGGGTCGGGTGGTGATGGATGGGTGAGTAGGTGAGACCCTGGGTTGACCTGGAGTAGATGCAGAGGTGTGAACTGGGAGTTGGTGACGTCGGAGGTGGAATGGACGAGGGGGTGGCAACCTGCAAGGACGCTCCGACGGTTAAGTCAGTGTCCGTACGAGGTGATAGCCAAATTAGGTAAGATAGTGCGTACCTCGGGGGGAGAGCTGACCTCTCCCCTTATATACTGTGCTGGGCGGGACCATAAATGACCTAGTCCACTGGCCAAGAAGCTTCCGTGAGCTGTCCTAGTCCACGTGGGGGGAGCAGGTCGTTCTGGACTTCGGATCGGGGCTTCGGGTGCTGTTCCGAGGATACCGACACGACCAGTTTACTGGGCGCGATCACTTGAGCCATGCCGTGACAAATTGCGCGTACTTCAGGTGGGGCGCGGGGAACCGACCCGTCGAGTTTTTCTGTTATGATGGTTCGGGCTCGAGTCGGAGGCGGTGTTCCCAACCCGCCGGATAATCGGGTTGGACCGTGTGAGTCCATAACAATTTCATAATGTCATCTAATATAAACTAAAACATACTAATATAGTGTGGAGTATTATATGGACATGGCAAGAACCCCAAAAGTTGAAGACATTTCTTTGGCAAACAGTTCATAAAAAGCTCTTAACAGCTAGCAAAAGGAGTAAGTTTCTTGGCACTGTACCTGATTGTCATAGATGTAATGGCACACAGGAGACCCTTGCTCATGTACTTCGCGATTGTGGAGTAGCTTCAAGAGTCTGGGTTAAACTAATTCATCCGTCGCATCTCCAAAATTTTTTCAGAGCTCCCTTCGATCTCTGGATAAGGTGGAATCTTTCATCTAATCTGGACGCCCAAAAACAAGAATGTTGGCAATCCATCTTCATCACAACCTGTTGGTGGCTGTGGAAATGGAAAAATTATGAAATTTTTAACCCTCCAGGAAAAAGGCCTCTAAACCCAGCAAACTTCATAAGAGAATATGTGAAAAAGATGAAAGAAGCATTTCAGAATAGGAGAGGGAGGACTCTTACCCGAAACAAGAGCGAGGAACATATCACCTGGATCCCACCTCCGACTGGCTAGATTAAAGTCAATACAGATGGGGCAGCAGTGGAAGGTGAAGGAGAAGCTGGTTGTAGAGGAGTGTGCATAGATGAATTGGGCCGATGGGTGGCAGGGTTTCAAATGAATATCGAAAGATGCTCAGCATTCCAAGCTGAACTGTGGAGAGCTCTCCAAGGACTTCGAATTGCCTGGGATTTGAGGTTTAGAAAAGTGATTTTAGAAATAGATTTCCAATCAGCTTTGGAGGTACTTCACAAAGAAGAAGGGAGAAAAGATCATCCTAATCCTTTAATCAGAAGTATTGAGGAGTTAATGAGAAGAGATTGGCAGTTAAGATGTACCCACACATATAGAGAAAGAAATAGGGCTGCTGATTGAATGTCTAAACATAGTTTGAAGATTGGCTTGGAATACAGATGTATTGATCAACCAATTAGAGAATTAGCTCAAATCTTATATGATGATGCTAGAGGGGCTTCACTTCCCCGCAGAATAGTTGGGTAATTGTTTTTTGTTTTTTTCGGACGGCTAACCCCGTATAAGTACCAAAATAACTAAAACATACCAAGATAATTATCTTAGTATACAAAATGTTATAAATTGTTCATTATAATAAAGCTGTTTTTAACATTTTTATTTATTTACTTTTTTCAAAAATAGTAAATCTAAATAATTAATATTTTGTCTAGAGGATATTTGGGAAGGAAAAGTAAGACATACATATAATCTAAACTTGAATAAGACGTAAAAAAAATAATCACTAAGCTGTAGACTTTGAATTTTTATTAAATAATAGTGCAAACAAATTTTTAATGTCACTACATTAAAAATTTAATAAGTGTTGCCTATTCAAATTTCCCTTATCTATATAATTATTTATTGATCAATGATATAGCATTAAATAGAAGTAAGACTTGTCACAGATTAGCATAAAGAAAAAAAAAATAACTATAAGTATCAATTCAATTTATAATTTTAACTATGTCATTTATTTAATTGTTAAAAAAATAAGATTAATGATTCTGTCCAAATAAAAATGATGATGTTAACATCTCAGAAGTACATAACCTCCAAGTGTGATGGCATCAAAATCAAATGAAATTGTCAACCTTATAAAGTTTCCTATCTATTTGCCAATTATTACGTGGCGCCAGCTAACTTATTCCTTCTTCTAGAGACATCACTAAATGCTAACTTTTTATACAAGCAAAACAAATAGGAGTAAATATATTTTTTAATTAAAATATATATATAAAACCTTCTAAAACCCTCCTAAAACCACAAATTCCATATTCAAGTTTCTTGTCATAGCCACCACCATGTGGCCACCTTCACAAGAGACCATCTCTTCCACCAAAGCCACCCTCTCCGTCGCTGCCTCTCTTGCTGCCACGGCAGTTCTTCTCCGGTCGATCGCCACCGACCTGATCCCGGAATCCCTCTACAATTGTGTCCAGTCCAATCTTTACAAGGTAAGCAACCGTCTCTCCTCCAAGCTCACCATCATCATTGAAGAACATAATGGCCTCGCTGGGAACCAAATGTTCGCGGCCGCAAACGTTTACTTGGGGTCCAAGTTATCCCCTCCAATGAAAAAATTAAAGGTTTACAAGCCCCAAAAGGAAGAGAATTTACAAGTTTGCATGGACAAGGATCAAGAGTTATGTGATTACTACAAAAATGTGAAACTCAAGTGGGTGCTTGTTTCTATGATCAACAACAATGTTAGTAGTAACAACCTTAACAAAAAGCGTGATCATAGTGTTTCCTATGAAGTTCGTTACTTTGAAGTAACATTTCACAAGAAACATTTGGACATGGTTTTGGGTTCTTACTTTCCTTACATTCTTCAAAAGGCTAAGGACATTGAAGAAGAGAAGAAGACGGTGAAGCTTCACACCATTGATTATAATGGAACAGATTATTGGAACTCTATTGTTCTTAATCACCCTTCAACTTTTGATTCTATAGCAATGGAGCCAGAGATAAAAGGTATGATACAACTCTCTTTAATACCTTAAATTAGTCTCTCAAATTTTTTTGTCTATAAAAATATGACTAATCTAATTCGAGAAACGATGTAGTAATGAGTTTGTATTGTATTATTAGGAATGTTGTTGGAAGATTTGAACTTGTTTTTGGGGAGGAAAGAATATTATAAGAGAGTTGGGAAGGCTTGGAAAAGAGGGTACCTTTTGTACGGACCACCAGGAACTGGGAAATCAAGCTTGATAGCTGCCATGGCTAACTATCTAAGGTTTGATATATATGACTTGGATTTGAAAGAAGTGCAATGCAATTCAGATCTTAGGAGGTTGTTGATTGGAACTGGAAGCAAGTCAATTTTGGTCATTGAAGACATTGATTGCTCTGTTCAATTGCACAATAGGGAAGATGCTCATGGAACCAATGATGATGATAAGGTAAACCTTTTTTTCATTCAAATATTACACTTTCATATTTGATCTAAATTGAATCCCACTTTGTTTAAAATTCCTCACTTTTGGGACCTTATATATCATTAAAATGTGACTCCTTATTCTACCGAAGCATGCAAAACATAAGCATCATGTGATGAAATTTTATGATTTTAATTATGTATGTATATATGTTTGTTCTAATTAAGGTTACTCTGTCGGGGCTACTAAATTTCATTGATGGATTGTGGTCAAGTTGTGGAGAAGAAAGAATAGTGATATGCACAACAAATCACAAAGAACGTCTTGACCCTGCATTGTTGAGACCTGGTAGAATGGACTTGCACATTCACATGTCATATTGCTCTTTCACTGCTTTCAAGACACTGGCTTCTAACTACCTAGGAATTCATAACCATCATCATCCTATGTTTGATGACATACAAGGTTTGTTGGACAAGGTTAATGCAACACCTGCTGAGGTTGCAGGAGAGTTGATGAAGAGTGAAAATGTAGACATTGCACTCAAAGGCTTCATCAACTTCCTCCAAAGCAAGCTACCTCAGGAAAGTTAACAATGGCTATAGCATCATCTCTCTCTCTCTCTCTCAATTTTCTATATATAATTTGCTTATGGACACAGGATTAAGTTTGCTTGATTTTGACTTCTCTGAAATGAGTTTTGCAAAGTAAAAATGTGATTGATTATCTTTAGATTATTTTCAAAATGCTCAAATAAAAGTTTAAAATCCAAAAGTACTTATTTTTCTCTATAAATCTATACCTCAGAAGAGATAAACCCAATTTTGAAGTCATGAACACAGTTAATCATTAAATATTGAAAAATTGTGTTTCAAAGAAGCACCTTTGTATTTAACTGTACTACACATTAGAAAACTTAGTCACTTGTATAATATACATATTGATATAAAATATACATAATAAAAATATATGAAACAAACAAATAATACATTTATTTATACGAATTTAATTTTAATGTACTTTACGATCACATCCGTTCTTTTAGATGACCATACACGCAGTTAATATAAAAGGTAATTATTTTTGCTAATGTAATGTTACGTGAATAAATGCATGTGTAAAACTACTTTACACTGTCAGTGTATCAAAATTAAATTCTTATTTATACACATATATGATCACTTAACTAATTTTTAGTATAAACTTGACATTTTTACAATCCTTTACTATAAGTATGTTTAAATTTCTAATATATTCAATGCGATTTTGGTTGGCAAGATATGTATACAAAATATCGTTAAGATACATCTATACAGTGGAAACTGGAATATAATGTTAACAGTTTGAAATATCACGGATCAACTTATTAATCAATACTCAAATTCATCATCGTGAAGCGTTATAGAAGGAAGGGAGGGGGAAAGAGAGACAAGTAGCCATTCATATAGAATTCCAGCATAATAGAATTTTATGCCGATTACTCAATTTAGAAAGAACCAATGAAGCGACTTTATCTATACACGCAAAATAAATTACAGAAAAAAAAAAGGATGAGATAAATAGGTATGAGCCTATTAGGGATCAACCCACCAAGCTGCTCCGTCCTGTACAGTTATCTCTTTCACCAGCAAAACTTCTTTTTCTGCATAACAAACAGAATGGACATAACTTTTAAGAGTTCCATGCAGAAAAAAGAAATGGGAAAAACATTTGGTTTTTATCTATTAGGCAACTTTTGGTTGTTGTCTTGAGACAATGGAGTTCGACGTTGGCAACGAAAACAGAGATCAAAAAAATTGTCCGGGCAGGGAGATATGATGATATATGATTTTTAAGCAAATTTCTGTGAATCTAAAAAGAAGGAATGCCGGAGACACCTATTTACTGTCCCATTATCTCCAGATTTTTTTGTCTCAAGACAGAACCAAACCCTTAACTTAAATATACACCAGATGCAATTATCTTGATTTACCTCAAATTTCCTTCTCTCTTGTCTGTCTATGTAAGCTAGAAGTTCTTCTTGTCTTATCAAAGCTTCGTACAACGCCTGTTTAGAAATTGGAGCACATTAGTTTTATATATATATATATATATATATATATCGTACATGCTATGGAGAGTGGGCTATTTAGTACACACAGATTAATGAGGAAACCAAGGAAGGTAACAAACTAACAATTTATTAGAATTTGGAACGTAGTAAAACAGCAGTTTCAGTTATTTAGTTTGAAGTAAATATTACGATTGTAAATTAAACATTTAAACTAAATAAAGTTACCTTTTTCGTAGCAATCAGTTCAGCTTCCAATGCGTCCACACGATAGACTGCAGCATTCAATAGTTCCTCTTTCTCGCATGGCATCACATTAGGTTTTGACTGTAGCATGCCAACCTTCTCTTCAAGCTCACCAAGGCGTCTCAAAGCAGCTGAGACGAGTTCATTCTTTCTGAATCCAAGTACGGGTGAAGGGGGACATGATTCCTCCTTGGGTAGTGAATCCGCTGCTATGTTTGACATATTTTGAGCAGCAATGGATTTAGAATCCTTTATTACCTTTATATGACATGCTATTGAATGAACGAACGCGAAGATGGAGACCAAGAAGCCCACTATAATAGCCCATATATATGAAAATCTTCCGTCGGGAGATTTTGTGGTAATCAATGTAAGCTTTTCTGTTGGAAAGAACAAATGTGTTATAAGCATACTTTTGTTGAATGCCAATCACATAGAACTAAAATTCCAATCCAAAACCTACTATATAGCTGATTCTGTTCAATTTATCTATGAAAAATTCTTGCATGAGCACGAGTCCAACACCCAAGATATGTATGTACTCACAGGTAAAAATGATAGCACAATAAATTGGGTCAGTTAATCACTCTTTTATGCATGTATAAACCAAATTCTTAAACTTCTGCCTGCAATCGAATTTCTCTTTATCTAGATGAAAAGATAAAAATTTCTTATCTTCTTACCAGAAGGATATATTTCTTTTCATATTTAAATTACAATATGTTGAGCTCAAATATTTATATACCACAAGTCATTTAAGCTAAGGCATATACTTTTATTCTTTGTATTCATTCTAAATAAATATTATTTTTGGTTCATTCTATGCAAGATTACCAGATTTATCAATAAACTAGCACATAATTTCTATCTTTAAGAAGAAAAAACTATCATATGCTAATAATTTTTTTCTTTAAAAAAAAATGAATCCATCTTGCATAGGTCCAAGTCTAGTTTGTAAAAAACTATATAATTCCCTTTCATATTTTATCATGTAGAATCACATAATTTGGTCTTTTGCATTCCTCACACCCTTATGTGAGGGACAGGGAGAGAAAATGAAACACGTGTTTAGCTCCCGCCTACCATGCTTCAATAAAATGAAGATACGTTGATAATCATGGCATGCCAAAAATCAATAACTAAAGGAAGATAGCATAAAGTATTCTAACCTTTGGAGCCAAATGTATTTTGAGTTTTGGCTTGCTTCTCCTTCCATGCAACATCAACGGTCTTGTCAACCATTGGAACATACTCATCATACTCGGATAAACCACTAGCATGGCTATTTTTGCCAACCAATCTTGCCTGGACAAACACAAAAGATGTTATATATCATTCAATTGAGACATTGTTCTTTCTTTTCCTCACTTTCAACAATATCAATATTAAGCACATGATCACTCACTTCTTCATGGACAGGAGTCAACCTAGGGTTTGTATAATTCCCACTTGCTTTGGGAGAAGTAATGTCTTCAACTTCAGATCCTGATTCTCCTGTAGATGTATCACTACTCCGTATCTGCTCTCAAATTCAGGAGGAGGAGATGCTCAGTATTATATAATCTAAAAGTTCTCATTCATTAAGTCTCTAAGATGGTGTCAGGAACTATACCAATGGATAACACGTCTTTTCACATTCAATCACAGTTCCCTCGTCATTTGAAACTGTTACTATCTGTCTAGAGGTTACTTCACCACTAAGAATCACCTGCATCCACGCAACCATTCTAGTTCAGTTACAGATGCATAGAAGAAGCAAAGAGAAGATACTTATTTGATCAAAAACGGAGTGTACAAAAAACCTTTAGAATGTTTGGGTCTTGCCATGGCCCTTTATCAGATCTCATGCAACCACCTTGATCTGCACAATTACAAATGCCGCCAAGAAATTCTGGCAGCTCACTGGAAGAACAACACAGTCGTTGCGAATCTTTGTCAGGGATATGAGTTCATTGAGAAATATCACCATTAAAATCAAATCACAGTTACCTTGCATCAATAAATTCAAGTAATTTATTCTGAAACTTGTTTCCCAGAACCTAATGAAACATCAAAGTAGCAGTTAATACTGCCATGTGTAGAATTTTACTTGCTCTTTCAACTGGAAAACATAATTACATCATAGAAATCACATAAAAATAAAAAATAGAAAGAATGGTCAAACACTTTGCACTCACATTTATCTTTGAAGTTGTTTTTGGATCAATAAATGATTTGATAGTGTTCCAGAGTAGCTTAAAACCAGGGCCAGCATTGATTATAAACATTCTGCATAATGTCTGCATAGTAGCATTTACATATTAGAAAATACACGTGAACAAACAACTCTGAAGCCACCAAAAAGTGGAAACTACAAAATAATTGATGATTAAGGCTTTCTTACTTCCGGATAGTAGTCACCATCAATCTTCTGCAGCCGCATGATGAGTTCCCGCGCAGATTTGGTTAGGTTTTTGAAACCCTACAAAGCACAAGGAGGCATTGTTAAACCAAGTATGGACTGAAATAAGCTAAAATGGTGACAATGACAATTTGAAGACTGTTTTAGACAAACAACATACCACGCCGTGAACATCCAAAATGGTTGTGCTCGAATCGATATGTCTCTTTGCGGCAATAGAACATGCAGGAAACTTAAGAGCAAACGTTTTCTCAAAACCCTGAACATGGTATCTCAAATACCTTTCCATTGTAGTTACTTGCATAAGCTTATTGGGATCAACTTTACCTAGCCTTTCAATATAGACGGGTTTTCCTTCCTTGTCCACTCCGTGATAACCATGTGGATAGTACTGTAGGACTTCATTCAACTCAGAGAACTCAAAATCCTAGACAGAAAGAGTGGAAACAAAAGTAGAAAAGTATGAACACAAGTTTGAGAAAGTGAAATGTACTAATGATCATTAAATAAATAAATAAAACATGAACAAAAGAAGAAAAGAAATAGATGTTTGGTTATATTTTCCAAATAAAATGATTCACCTCTATGATTGTATCAGTGCCGTAGTCTTTCCTCCATTGGAGCATGTTAGCCCACATGTGCTTTGCTTTCTCGATATCAAATTTCCTTGCTTTCAAGAATCTGCAGAAACAATCCGTTAACGAGTTTCAAATTATATTCCAAGGGAAGCAAGTCATTTTGTTAGTGTATAGTTTGTCTAAGAACCATGTAAAATGTGAATACACCAAAAGATGATCTAGTAAAACCCTAAATGCCAAGAGCCAAAAGGTGAATTGCGATTGCTACCAATATATTATAGGTACTCATTATGATCAGAGGTATAACATATTATCAATCATGCATCTGTTGCAATTATCACAACCTTTATTAGTAGCTAGAACAAAAACTATGCAATCGATGGATATGCTTGGAGTTTGAACATGACAGGAGAGGAATAAGGGATAGTAACCTCAACAACATATGGTAGTCGTCATGTCTCGTTGGCAACAAGTTATCCGACATAAGAGCCTGCCGAAATGACTCCACTGCCTGGAGCTCCTTAACATCTCGAACATCCTCAATGGAGACCGAATTGGTCCGGCCAGTGCTCTTCCTCCGGCTGCTCTTCTTCCTAAGAGAATGTCTGAATTTGCTGGACGCATTGATGGCCTTCTTCTTCAGGCTGCCAATTCGCGTCCGCCGATCGTCTTCTGAGTTCTCGAAATCTGATTTCCGCTCTCTCCTTTCATCATGACCAGAAAAACCTTCAAAGCCTAATCCAGAAAAGGAAAAAGTCTCAAACACATTTCACAATTCCATTCTACTACTACTCCTCCTCCTCCTCCTCCACCAGAACTCATATCATAGGCAAATGCAGAATGAAAAGTAACCTAATTAGCCTAAAATTCTTCATTACAAATCCAGCACAATCGAATCAAGTTAATATAATCCAAGGATTGTGAACTATGAGCTTAATTAACAACCTAAAATTTTCATTACAAAAAAAAAAAGGAAAACCAAAACTAACACTGAAAAATTGTTAAATCTAAGAGAGTATTCCATCGCTATTGAACTGAATTCAGCTCAATTAGACAACAACTCCAGCTGACTTTAGTAATCCAGAATTATCGGATCCATCGAAATAGTGAATTAATCAATCAATAAAAACGATAGATTAAGGCTGAAGAAAAAAAAATTAATATCGAAATTCCAATTCAATCAGAAACAAAATAAATAAAAAACATCATTATTTAACAAAAAAAAAAAATTAGAGAAAAAATTGTTGTGAGCGTTGAAGTGATACTCACAAGGGCGTGCGAACCGATCGAGCGAACCGGACATTATTGTTGAGCTAAGATCTTAGTTTTACGATACAGAAATCATCAAGTTGAAATCGAAAAAACGAAATTGAAGAGCGAGCAAGAACACACACACACAAAAACACAGAGACAGAGCAAAAGCTCAAAAAATTAGAACTGAAATAATGAATAATTTTTTTTAGGGATTATTATTATTATTACTATTATTAATAATATTACTTTATTACTATTTTTATTATTTATATTTTGAGATTTGTTTTGTGGCAAAGGCAAGGAGCGTGAAATGGATAGAAGGTGTCGGCAGAAGAAGAAAAGAGAAAGAAAGTTGGAAAATTAGATCCAAAATTTAAAGAGAGAAAAGAAAACAAAAGAGAAGGAATCAGTTATGGATTTATGGTTATTATGGAACGTTGAAAAGTATTTAGAAACCGTCTCAAGGATGAAGATAGTACTGAGTTTAGTTTTGTCATGGTAAGATTTGTTTTTCTTTATAATGACAATGAAATGATATGATATCAACTATTTGTTACTTTACCAAATCATTCTTCACATAAGATAATAGCATTATCAAATTAATTATTTATAATATCTAAAACAAATTTTAGTTAATGTAACAATTTTTCAACTATACATATTATAAAAATTATGGCACTCTTTAATTTTATAAGATATTATAATAATTCTCTCATATTAATTTTTATTTTGAAAAGGCTCTCATATTAATTATCAATTATATTATATATTATTAGTGTTTATGGCTTTTAAATTCTAATTTAAATTCACTTTAATATAGAAGAAAGATGTAGTTATATCCAACTCTAGTTGCCTTTAATGAGAGAATATTTCATAATTTCAGCAACTTTGATGTAATTTTATTGTAAAATATAACTTTTATTATAATTTATTAAAAAATTATATTTGTAATAATAGTAATGCTAGAAAAATAAAAAATAAAAAATTTAATAAATATTAAATAAGATAAATTTTAATTATTTTTGACTAATATATGACTTTGATGTTCTATTTAAAATTACTCATTAATTTTAAGCGTGCAAATAGTAAAATAATTTTTATGTGAGAATACAGAATATACAGATAGTATATACAAATCAAGTTATTTAGATTTGAGAATGAATTGAATATAAAATTACTAAACTAGTAACATTTTTCTTTTTAATAGTATAACCCGTTGAATATCATCAATTAAACATTCATTAAAGGAGAAATGCGTTACACAATTAACCGAAATAGATATTATTATGTATGATTTTTCGTTATATATTTTTTAATGAGACAAAATAACTCATATAAAAAATATATTATATATTAAAAAATACATTTAACAACATAAAAAAATAAGAGTTTAATTATTTTGTACTTTAAAAACACATACTAAAATTATAAGTAAAAAAATTATTAAGAATATAAAAAATTTAAATTTTTAAATAATTATTTTATATTTATTACAAAACTTTTAAAATTTTTTAATAATAATTTTATCATGTGTCTTATATTAACTAAACCAAAAAATTTAAGAGAATTCATTATGAATAAGTTAAACAAAATCTTACTACATGCACGTGGGATGGGTTTTGATCCTTGTGGGCCTTCATGTATTATTTGCATTATTATGAGAAATTGTGTCTTTATTTATTTATTTTCTTTTGTGTGGTGGGTCAAGAATTATTGGCTCTCTTTTTGGCGAGAATGTGGTTTGGTGCGGTGGCAGTTGGTGGTGGCTTATTAGTTATTACGCCGCCCACAACCTTCAACTCTTGTTGGATTATTTATTGTTTCTTTATTCCTACTTTCATGGTAGCATCCATAATTATTATTGTTTTGCTTGGCGATACAGATTCTGAAAGCATCAACTTCGTTAATCACTGCAAATCGGTATGATATACGTACCGGTACGGCGGTACCTCATTTATTTTTAAAGAAAAAGTATAAGTAGATAATAAAAATATAAATAACATAAAAAATAGATATATTAAATATTTAATTTAAAAGATATGTTTATTATTTTTAATTAGATGGTTATTTTTTTTATTCGATTTATTCATACATAATTAATAATAGCTGAATATTTTTTTTTGTTTTTCACGGTATTCACCAACCCGGCAGGCTAATCCGCCGCGGTACTGAGCTCTATTTAAGGATTTATCGCTGGAATAATAGCTGAATATTTAATTCACTATATGTGTATATATAGTTATCTTAATTCTAAGATTTAGGAGGTGTTACGGTGGGTAACCGGAGATTGATTGAACGGATGGCGTTGGCTGGCCCAAACGTGTGAAGGAGGAAATTTCCGTCTGAGTATGCAGCTCGGGAGACTCCGTCCGACTTGCGTTCGCGAGGGAATGGGGGGTGGTACCTGCAAAGACACTCTGATGCCTAAGTTAGCAAGGGTGTGAGCAGGTCTAGAGAGTATTGGGCTTAGAGATACCTGAGGAGTGTCAGGGTACTTATAGTGGTGAGCCAATAACCACCATTGGAGTAGTGCCGTATCTTTAGGATGTTAACCGTCCCATTATCTTAGGGAGGTTAAGATATGGCTTTATGAAGCGGTTAGAGAGATTTTAGGGGCGGTCACTCATTTGAATGAGTGCTTATCTGCCAGCTAATCTCATGTCCGACTTCTTTAGAGCAAGTCGTAGTGAACACCGACTTCTTATGTGAAGGTCGGTGCTTAGCTAGGCTTAATCTATTGGATTAGGCCTTTTAGTTGGATCTGGGCCCTTAATATTGGGCCAGGGTATGAACAGTGCCCCTACTTGAGCCCAAGATCTTTTTAAGGCTTGGGTTCAAGTATTTAACTCGGGTTCGTAGCCGACTTTCACGGGTTTTGAAACCGACGTGATTTTCGCGACCTTTTGTTTCTGACAGTTACATCAATTCAAGCGTCGTGTCCGTTGGGGAAGCATTTAGGGATTGAGGGCTTTGGTAACGGTGCAATCTCATTAATGACTGCTCCGCTTTTACCATTATGCCCCTTAGTATGTTTATAAATACTTTCCCTCTCTTTCCTTTTTCCGTTTCTGCAATCTTTCGAACTTCTTCTCTCCTTGTTCGTGCTGTATTCTTGTGCTTGAAGATTTCTGCTTTTCCCAACCTTCATTTCTCAGATAAAGGTTAGTGTTCACTTCATGTCATGCCTTATGTTTGCATGCTTTTGGTTTTTGTGGGTGGATAGGTTGGTCTGTAAATTTTTGGTTTCGCATCTCTCTCCTTTAGGGACCGTGTTTTTTGATTTTCTTTTTCTTTTTTCTTTTTGTAGGTTTCTGTCACCTTTCATTATATAAAGAAAAATGGCCTCTGTAGATGTTCTTTCTCAGTGGGTTGATGTCACTGTCCTTGGGGAGGAGCCGTTGGTTGATGCGGAGTTTATTACTCACCTTCGCACCCATCAGCGGCTCTGTACTTCGGATGAGGATGAGCCTAAATATGAGTTGCTTGTTCCCGGTTCAGAGGACCGAGTCTGTCATGGGAGAGCCAACGAAACGGCTCCCCATTTCTTCTTTATGTATGAGTGCATGATCACCCGTCTGGGCGTCTTTCTGCCCTTTTCAGATTTTGAGATGTCGGTTTTGCAGCATTGTCGGGTTGCCCCTACCCAGCTTCACCCCAACTCCTGGGGTTTCTTGAAAATTTATCAATTTATTAGCCATGCTCTGGATTTCCCGACTTCTCTGAAAATCTTTTTCCATCTTTTTCATATGACCAAGCCTTTTAGTGGGCTGAATAATAAACAACAATGGGTTTCCTTCCGAGCCATACAAGGTCGGAGGATTTTTACCCTTTTTGATGAATCTTTTCATGACTTTAAAAATTTCTTTTTCAAAGTGCAAGCTGTAGAGGGTCATCACCCCTTTTTTCTGGATGATAATTCTTTTCCTCGCTTTCCTCTATACTGGCTGGAGGCCTCCCCTTGTGAGAAATATGGTCTGGATGATCTGGATGAGGTAGAGGCTGCCGTCGTGGGGTTCCTCCGAGAAGTGTGGGGGAGGGCCCCATATTTGGATACTAAAAAATTTCTCCAAGGGTCTCCGACCTTTCTCCAATCACAGCTAGGTAGTTTTTTCTGGTCTGCTAAATTTCCGACTTGTTGACTGATCATTCCGACTTGTTTGATTCTTTAACTATTGTTTTCTTTTTTCAGAAATGGCAAAGACAAACGCTCAAGAATCTTTTTAGAGGGTCCAGGAGGCTAAAGCTAAGTCTCGCGCTCGGTCTGGTGGCGCCAGGGTTATCTCTCCTCCTCCTCCACCTCGCAACATTGGGACTCTTTCCAAGCCTATTGTAATTTCTTCTTTAGCTCCCTCTCAGTCGCTCCCCGTCGTCCGACCTTCCCCTGATCCAAAGAAGCGCAAGACTTTAGCGTCTGGTGCTTCTGAGGTTAAGGCGGATGCCATTGAGTTTGTCCGAAAGAATATCTATCCCCATGTTCGTATAGGCATGGATGATATGTCTGTTCGGGGTCATCTTATCACCATGGTCGAGGAGAGTCTCAAGGCGGCGGGGGTTTGCGGTAAGCTCTTGGATATCTTTGAGAAGGCTCCCCTCAGCTCTTTAGGGACGACCTCGAAGGTCGAGGAGCTAGAGGGGAGGCTTCGCTCATATCAGGAGCATGAGGGAGAGTTGAAGAAAGAAATTGCCAAGCTGAGGGAGGAGAGAGATACCTTTCGGGAGAAGGGGAAGGCTTTGCAGGCCCAGTACAACATGGAGGTGGAGCTGAGGAAAACGGCGCAGGCCAGTTATCAAAGCTTATTCAAGGACCTTGTGTCTGTGAAGAACGATCTGCTGAACTCTCGGAAGGCATATGATGAGTTGGAGGACTCAATTGCTGATGGCGCCGAGGAGTCTTGGAGGATTTTCTTGGAGCAAGTCAGGGTCATTGCTCCCGACTTGGATCTTTCTCCTTTACATCCTGACAAAGTTGTTATTGATGGTGCCATCGTGGATCCTCCTGCCCCCGTAGTTGTTTCCGAGTCAGAATTGAAGACTCGTGGGCATAGGATTATTGAGTCCCCTCCACGATCTAAGGACGCTCCGAGTTCTTCAGACGTTCCTCCGATCCCTTCATCTCCCATGGATGCTTCTGGTGCTCCTCCCGATTCTGGTGGTGGTGACCTGTCTGCTGTGAAAAAATGATCTTTGGCTATTTGGGGGTCCGGCCTGTGGGCCCCCCATTTTTAAACTCTTTATTTATTTTGTTCTTGGTTGTGTAGTTTGAACAATTTCTTTTGGCCTTTCAAGGCCGTTAACAAAATATTTTGGCGAGTGCCCTTTTTGAATAAGGGTTTAGATTAACAAAATAAATACCCTTTTTTGGATAAGGGTTTAAGTTACCTTGTGCGTGTATGCTTTTCTAATTTTCTGAATTTCCCTTGACTTTTTCTTGAAAACCTTTCTTTTTGGCTTGTTTGTTTTTCGGAGCTTTTTGTTTAAGGATTTTCGGATCATCCTTTAAACTTCTTCCTAGGTTCTCCTATCTCTTTTTGTTATCCCTCATACTCAACTTTTGTTTTAGCGAGTTCTTATGACTTAGGTTATTTTTGCGATGCGTTTTTCTTCTACTCGGTTCTACACTCCGATTTATGGATCGTAGCATTCCCGAGCTTTCCTACTCGGAATATTGTTCCGACTTAAGAGTCAGATTTGTTTCCGAGTTTTTACAATCGACTCATATAACCTCTTTACACTGACTTGTACCTCGTCGTTTTATCCTGACGACCATCTAGGTCGATTCATGGGATTTTTACGCTTTGTCGAGCTTAAGTCGGCGCGTTTCGTAGAAAGATTTAGAAAAATAAAGAAGGATATTATAAGAGATATTATGAATGAAAAAGATCTTTATTAATTGGGGAGGTACCTTCTTTTGCTACTAAGGGTCTTGATAGCCTATTTTCCCTTAGTCTCTACTATGATGCCTCGTTAAAAACCCTTCTCCAGAAAAAACCCTTTTGGGAAAAAATCATGAAGTTGGGAAAAGAGTACATCAGGGAGTAGAGTTCGCTTTTAACTGTAGTACCTTTTCATATTACAAGCATGCCACGACCTTGGTAGCTCAGTGCCGTTCAGGTCGGTTACTTTATAATAACATTTTCCTAAAACTTCATTGACTTTGTATGGTCCCTTCCAATTTGCGGCGAGCTTTCCTTCTCCCGATTTGTTGACTCCAATGTCATTTCTGATTAAGACCAAATCATCTGTAGCAAATGTTCTTCGAATGACTTTTTTGTTGTACCTTGTAGTCATTCTTTGTTTCAACGCAGCTTCTCTTATCTGGGCATCTTCTCGGACTTCGGGGAGCAAGTCGAGCTCTTCTTTGTGTCCCTGTACATTTCCGACCTCGTCATGGAGAATTACCCTTGGGCTTTGCTCATTGATTTCTATTGGAATCATGGCTTCCACGCCATAGACTAGTCGGAAAGGTGTTTCTCCCGTGGCGGATTGGGGTGTTATCCTGTAGGCCCATAGCACTTGAGGGAGCTCTTCAGCCCAAGCTCCTTTTGCTTCTTGCAATCTCTTCTGTAGTCCTGCCAGTATGACTTTGTTAGCTGCCTCAGCTTGCCCATTGGCTTGTGGGTGCTCTACTGAGGTAAACTGATGCTTGATTTTCATACTGGCTACTAAGCTTCTGAAGGTAGCATCGGTGAATTGGGTTCCATTATCCGTGGTGATGGAGTAAGGTATCCCATATCTTGTGATGATATTTTTGTAGAGGAATCTCCGACTTCTTTGAGCGGTGATGGTGGCCAGCGGTTCTGCTTCTATCCATTTCGTGAAGTAATCTATTCCCACGATCAAATATTTGACTTGTCCTGGCGCTTGGGGAAAAGGACCTAACAAATCCATTCCCCATTTTGCAAAGGGCCATGGAGAAGTGATACTAATGAGCTCTTCTGGTGGAGCCACGTGGAAATTTGCATGCATTTGACACGGTTGACATTTTTTCACAAATTCTGTGGCATCTTTCTGCAAGGTCGGCCAATAGAATCCAACTCGGATTACCTTTCTGGCTAGTGACCTTGCTCCGAGATGATTTCCGCAGATCCCGCTATGTACTTCCTCCAACACCTCAGTGGTTCTTGAGGTCGGTACGCATTTTAACAATGGTGTCGATATCCCTCTTCGGTAAAGGACATTTCTCACCAAGGTGTAATGCTGTGCTTCCCTTCGGATTGTTTTGGCTTCTTTTTCCTCCTTAGGGAGGATGTCGAATTTCAAGTATTCGACTAAGGGATTCATCCATCCGAGGTTTAAACCGACTACTTCAAGTACCTCTTGCTTATCTTTTATTACTGAGGGTTCCTGGAGGGTTTCTTGGATCAGGCTTCTATTGTTCCCTCCTGGTTTGGTACTTGCTAACTTGGATAGGGCATCTGCTCTACTGTTTAGATCCCGAGTTATGTGTTTGACCTCGGTTTCTGCAAAGCGTCTAAGGTGCTCCAAAGTTTTTTCCAAGTACCTCTTCATGTTTGGGTCCTTTGCCTGATACTCTCCACTTATTTGGGAGGTCACCACTTGCGAGTCGCTGTATATCATCACCTTTGTAGCACCGACTTCTTCTGCTAATTTTAACCCAGCAATCAAGGCTTCATATTCTGCCTGATTATTTGAGGCTGGGAATTCAAATTTTAGAGAAACCTCAATCTGGGTTCCTCTTTCATCTACCAATATTATGCCTGCGCCACTTCCCGTTTTGTTGGAGGATCCGTCTACATAGAGTTCCCATGTAGTCGGCTTTTCCTCTTGGTCTCCTATGTATTCTGCTACGAAGTCGGCGAGGCATTGAGCTTTAATTGCTGTCCGAGTTTCGTATTTTAGATCGAATTCGGAGAGCTCTATTGCCCATTGAACCATTCTACCTGCAACATCCATTTTTTGGAGGATTTGCTTCATAGGTTGGTTTGTGCGGACTCTTATTGTATGAGCCTGAAAGTAAGGTCGTAGCCTTCGTGAGGCTATCACTAAGGAGTAGGCAAACTTTTCAAGTTTGTGGTACCTTAGTTCAGGGCCTTGTAAGACCTTACTGATAAAGTAGACTGGGTGCTGTCCGACCTCGTCTTCTTTTATCAGGGCTGACGAGACAGCCCTGTTTGCTACGGATAAGTACAAAACGAGGTCTTTCCCTGGTACTGGTCGGGTTAAGATAGGAGGTTGGCTTAAAAATTTTTTGAACTCCTGGAATGCCTCCTCGCATTCAGGAGTCCATTCGAACTGGCATCCCTTTCTTAATAAGGAGAATAATGGAAGGGATTTTAGTGCCGATCCTGCCAAGAACCTGGAGAGGGCTGCAAGTCGGCCATTGAGCTGCTGGACTTCTCTCAAACAAGTCGGACTTTTCATTTCTAGAATGGCTCTACATTTATCGGGATTGGCCTCAATCCCTCTTTGCGTTAGCATAAATCCTAGAAATTTTCCTGCCTCCACCGCGAAGGCGCATTTTGACGGATTTAGTCTCATCCCATGCAGCCTTATGATGTCAAAGACTTGTGAGAGGTCGGATAAGAGGTCGACTTCTTTCTTGGTTTTTACTAGCATGTCGTCGACGTATACTTCCATCAGGGTCCCCAGGTGAGAGGAAAACACTTTATTCATCAACCTTTGATATGTGGCTCCTGCATTCTTTAATCCGAATGGCATGACCACGTAGCAATAGTTAGCTCGGGGCGTGATGAATGATGTTTTCTCCTGGTCGGGTTCATACATCGGGATTTGATTATATCCCGAGTAGGCGTCCATGAATGACAAGTATTGGTACCCCGAGCTGGAGTCCACTAGGGTATCAATACTTGGTAGGGGATAAGGGTCCTTAGGACATGCCTTATTTAGGTCGGTATAGTCGACGCACATTCTCCATTTACCATTCTGTTTTTTGACTAGCACTACATTGGCTAGCCATGTTGGGTACTTGACCTCTCTAATAAAGCCGGCTTCCAGGAGCGCATGTACTTGCTCTTCTACTATTAGGGCTCGTTCTGGGCCGAGCTTACGTCTTCTTTGCTGTACAGGTCGGGATCCTGGATAAACCGAGAGTTTGTGGGACATGAGCTCGGGGTCAATCCCGGGCATGTCGGAGGCCTTCCAGGCGAAGAGGTCGGAGTTATCTCTTAGAAGCTTAGTCAACCCTTGTTTTAGAGTTTCTCCTAGGTTGGCTCCTATATGAGTGTTTTTCCCTTCCTCTTCACCAACCTGTATCTCCTCGGTTTTTCCTCCCGGTTGTGGTCGCAGCTCTTCTCTGGCCTTTGCCCCACCAAGCTCTACTGTGTTAACTTCTCTGCCTCTTCCCCTTAGGTTTAGGCTTTCATTGTAGCACTTCCTTGCTAGCTTTTGATCTCCCCTTACCGTTGCTATTCCCCCTGAGGTCGGGAATTTCATGCAGAGATGAGGGGTAGATACCACTGCTCCGAGCCGATTTAGGGTAGTTCTGCCGATTAAGGCATTGTATGCTGACCCCACATCGATGACTATGAAGTCTATACTCAGAGTTTTTGATTTTTCCCCTTTTCCAAAAGTAGTGTGAAGGGGTAAAAATCCCAGTGGTTTTATCGGCGTGTCCCCTAATCCATATAGGGTGTCGGGGTAGGCTCTTAATTCTTTCTCATCTAACCCTAGCTTGTCGAAAGCAGGCTTGAAGAGAATGTCCGCCGAGCTTCCCTGGTCTACTAGGGTTCTGTGGAGATGGGCATTTGCTAGGATCATAGTTATTACCACTGGATCATCGTGTCCAGGGATTATTCCTTGCCCATCTTCTTTTGTGAATGAAATGGTAGGAAGGTCGGGTGACTCTTCCCCGACCTGGTAGACTCTTTTGAGATGTCTTTTGCGAGAAGATTTGGTGAGTCCCCCTCCCGCAAATCCTCCTGAGATCATATGGATATGTCTCTCTGGGGTCTGCGGTGGTGGGTCTCTTCTATCCATATCATCTCGCTTTCTCTTTCCATGACCGTCCGACCTTTCTATGAGATATCTATCAAGCCGACCTTCTCTAGCCAGCTTTTCTATCACATTCTTGAGGTCGTAACAGTCGTTAGTGGAGTGACCATATATTTTATGGTACTCGCAGTAGTCGCTGCGGCTCCCCCTTTTTTTATTTTTAATGGGTCTAGGGGGTGGCAGCCTTTCAGTGTTGCAAATTTCTCTATATACATCCACTATAGAAACTTTCAGGGGAGTATAAGAGTGATATTTTCTTGGCCTTTCGAGACTGAGCTCTTCTCTTTTCTTGGTTTCCCTTTCTCTCTCTTTTGCTGAGGGAGGGGGCCCAGGTCGTCCGCTCAGGTCTCTTAACTTGGCATTTTCTTCCATATTGATGTACTTTTCAGCTCTCTCTTGTACATCACTTAGAGAAACGGGGTGCCTTTTAGATATGGACTGTGAGAAGGGACCTTCTCTGAGCCCATTGACTAGCCCCATTATGACTGCCTCTGTGGGCAAGTCTTGGATCTCCAAACATGCTTTGTTGAACCTTTCCATATAGGCTCGCAAAGACTCTCCGACCTCCTGTTTTATTCCCAGGAGGCTCGGCGCATGTTTTACCTTGTCTTTCTGAATTGAGAACCTCATCAAAAATTTCCTTGAGAGGTCTTCAAAGCTGGTGATCGATCTTGGGGGAAGGCTGTCGAACCACTTCATCGCTGCTTTTGATAAAGTGGTCGGGAAGGCCTTGCATCGCGTAGCGTCGGAAGCATCAGCTAGGTACATCCGACTTTTGAAGTTGCTTAGGTGATGCTTTGGATCCGTGGTTCCGTCGTAGAGGTCCATATCCGGGCTTTTGAAGTTTCTCGGAACTTTTGCCCTCATTATGTCCTCGCTGAAAGGATCCTCTTCGCCCAAGAGCGACTCTTCTTGTTCGTTGCGGGAGTTGTGACTCTTGAGGGAGGATTCCAGCTTTGAGAGTTTCCTTTCTAACTCTTTTCGCCGTTCCATCTCCTCTTTTAGGTACCTCTCCGTTTCCTTTTGTCGCTCCCGCTCTTGTTCTAACTGCTCCAGGCGGCTGTGGACTAACCCCATTAGTTCAGTTATGTGGGATGGTCCGCCTTTTTCTGATTCTCGCTCGTCTGAGGGGTTTGCCTTCGGGTTTTTTACCCCGGAGGTGCCCTCTCTCTGCTGATCGTTAACCTCTTGGTGGAGGGTTAAGTCCACATTATTATTACCTGCGTCTAGATTCTCTTGTTCGGAATCTGTTTCTGCATGGCCTTCTTCGTGGGATCTGTCTGCCATCAATGGATGATCTCTCGGGTCCCCGGCAACGGCGCCAATGTTACGGTGGGTAACCGGAGATTGATTGAACGGATGGCGTTGGCTGGCCCAAACGTGTGAAGGAGGAAATTTCCGTCTGAGTATGCAGCTCGGGAGACTCCGTCCGACTTGCGTTCGCGAGGGAATGGGGGGTGGTACCTGCAAAGACACTCCGATGCCTAAGTTAGCAAGGGTGTGAGCAGGTCTAGAGAGTATTGGGCTTAGAGATACCTGAGGAGTGTCAGGGTACTTATAGTGGTGAGCCAATAACCACCGTTGGAGTAGTGCCGTATCTTTAGGATGTTAACCGTCCCATTATCTTAGGGAGGTTAAGATATGGCTTTATGAAGCGGTTAGAGAGATTTTAGGGGCGGTCACTCATTTGAATGAGTGCTTATCTGCCAGCTAATCTCATGTCCGACTTCTTTAGAGCAAGTCGTAGTGAACACCGACTTCTTATGTAAAGGTCGGTGCTTAGCTAGGCTTAATCTATTGGATTATGCCTTTTAGTTGGATCTGGGCCCTTAACATTGGGCCAGGGTATGAATAGGAGGTAATTTGAAGAGTGGAATATTTTTTTACTTTATTAGGTCAATTTTAAAATTCATTCATATTATTTACAAAAATTATTTTTTACCTGACAAAATTTATTTTTAAATCTAATTTTAATATACTAATCGAAAAACAATTATCTAAAATTTAATTAATGAAATAATTATTTTTATATTGACTGATAAGTATTTATCTAAAAAGCATATATATTTAGATGATGAGATAAAATATTTTATACCGATAATATATTAAAATTAAATTATTATTATTATTATTATTATTATTATTATTATTATTATTATTATATCCTTTTTCAAAATTTGGGGACACTTCAACTTAATTTGCTAAGAAAAGTTTAAAAATTGTTTATTCACGCAAGGGGCCGGAGTTATGACTACTGACTAGGCATTTATGTTTAATTGGCACGCCAGTTAGGACCAAAATATGAGTTTAGACCACGAACTTTTCTTTAACCTCAAGTCACTTAACTTTTCAAGTTTACTAATTTCTATAAATATAAACTACATAGTGATACTATACTTACAAACATTTTATAATTGAGTATAATTAAGTTGGCACAAGTTTAATTAAAAATAATATATACATATATATATATATATATATATATATATATATATCGTTTCTCTCTTTCTGTGTTTTTTTGTTATAGAAATTTTTGTTTGCACATAACATAAATTTATTAATATAAAAAAATTTATATATAACACAAAAAAATTTATACATAATATATACATTTTTTTATAAATATATTTTATTAGTTAAATGAATTAATTATGATTTTTTAAAAATTTTTATATTATGTACTAAATTTTTGTATTGTATATATTTTGTTGGTTGAATGTCAATATTTATAATATGTAATCCTTCGAATTCTATAGTTGTAAGGGATGGGTTCATGAAATTGTCAAACATGACTAGTTTCTACGAAAGCATAAAAATAAAAAACCAAATCAAACACATTTTAAATTAATATAATATAAACTCAAAATTGTGAAACAATCCCGTGAGGCGTAATTGAAAATTGGTTCTCAGCATATCCAGCAATTTAAGCAGTCAATTTGGCAAAATGGTTGGTTGATACGTAAGAACTTTGGGAGATAGGTAGCGTGCATTTGCAATTGATAGGTAATCTACCTGAATTATTAATAATAATAATAGATTAAATTATCTAAGCACAAACATTACTTTTTATTGGGGTTAGATCATGTTACTAGTAATTGGATTTTCCAGAATAATAATTGACACTATCTTTCCTTTAGTTTATAAAAAGATTATATAATTATATATATTTTTTTGACTAGTAATTTTATTAGATAACTAGTCAAATATCTAGAAAACCCTAGTATGACTAATCATTTGATTCCCTTTTTTTTCTAACACAGTAATATTGTTAAAGCCTAAAGTAAAACCCAACGTAGAAGCAACAAATTTCTTACTTTTAACCAAACCAAATAATGATTTGGTAGCAGATTATAACAATTCAAAATTTGTGAGCCACATATTGCCATAACGAAATAGAAGTAAATAATATTTGAAATTTTGAATTTCCACATCACTATGAGCCATCTCAATGCACATGCAAACATACCATCAAATACTACTTGATTGAAAATGCTGAATTGTAAAATTATTATATAATGTAGGAATATTTTTTAGGTAATCATCATTATCACTTTATGCCCTAGACACCACTTTGAAGTTCTAGAGACAGATAGCTATATTAATAAAATTCTTAGTAATAAAATTCAGATATGAGAGATAATCACTAAAACAAAAAATTTGCAACTTAGCTTCTTTTTTTTTTTTTTCAACCAAGTGAAGCCACAAACACAACCATTAGCCAAATAGTATTCAAATTAACAACTATTGAGAATTGAAACTTGTTTCATAAAAGTTATACATGAAGCATTAGCATCAATGTTAGGAAATATATATACAAATATTCACACATTCAATTAAAAAAACATAGCATATTCCCCTTAACATGCTAATGTTCGATTGTATTTACAAATTTATCCCTTCATTATCTGCATCAAATTTTAAAAACAAAATGTCAACTTGATTTAATAGAAAAGTTGTGAATTGGCATATCAAAATAAAGGGTTCATACCTGTTATTCACATTTTTTCCAGACCTAAGTTGATTGAGTTGGTCCCTCCACAAAGCTGACACAAGGATATGGTGATAATTAACATCAGAACTTATGATTAGTTCATAGGAAAATATGAAGTTAAGAAAACATGTTCTGATGATGATCATTTAAGATACCTCATCTATCATAGCTTTTTTCATAGCTCAGCTTAAATTACAATAACTACCCCGTCATTATATGATATTACGCTCGACACTCCTTAATTTGTCATATTTGCGCTAACATTTCAACCTCGGGAGGTTAGTGTAATTATTAGAAATCAAGGGGTGCCGTGTGTAAATATCGTCTAACATCAGCGAAGATCAATGTAATTTTCACTACACCATAGCTAAGGGAATATGGCATGCCAAGTGATGATGATACCAAATTCTTAAGAGATAATAAGTTCAATATACTCCAACAATCGAATTAATAATCATAAGAAAGCAATTACCGGCATCTTGATAGCGCTCTTCATTAACAGCTTTCAGCATTTCATGCAAGAGATTGAACTCCTGAGTTTCAACACAAGGCTGACCACTTGGCCTGAAACAATTTCTTTTAGTTAATATACTTTTCTTTCAAAAAGAAGTTCAAAATTGCGAGACAGATTCCAAAACTTGCTTTTAAACAAACAGAAATTCATTGTTTTCGACACATACAATACAACACAATCATATTGCTTTGTAATGTTATATGTTTCGAAAACATACTTGTCCAATTCGGCAAATATTTGACCGTCCAAAGGGAACTGCGTCGAAAGCTTTCCAGATTCAACTACTCTCATTCCATCACTGAATGCCAAGTATTTGTTGACTTGAATTGGCACCTACAACAACATTGATACAGAACTTAAAATCAATGATGAAAAATATTCAATTTCAACTAACGTAACCTCAAGATTTGGCTTTCGATCAAGACATTCTAAATGTGCATACAAGGACGTGATGATACTTCCCTCAATAGGAGAATGCAATATGCTGCAGAACAAGATGCATTCATATTTTGAAAGATTACCTTGCATCTTACTGCAATATTGATAGCATCCGAAGGTCGAAGATCAAAGCTCATAGACTCTGCCTCATTTCCAACCTATACCAAAGTGTCAAACAACACTTCAAGGGAATTCATAGTTTTTGTTCCATTTAGAAGAGAAAGAATACAGAGTATACATGCCTTGGTAAGATACAACTGAGCGAAATATGCCTCATGAACTCTTCTTGTAACCCTGACATGTCTAACCTGCGCAAGAAGCCGGAAATAACGTCGTTCGATAATTAATATCAGCACAGAAATTCCATAGGACAATAACAAATGAAATCAGAACTGGACACGAATTCATAAGACAAACAAAAACCATACTTCGTAACCCATCTTGTCAACCATCTCCTTCACTACTTGATATAAAGTAGGCCTAGCCTGATACACCAACAAAGTAATTAGTATTAAAAACTCAAGCCGACAAAAGGAGACACATGAATAGTTATATATCTAGCACACAGCGATATTTGCATAAAACACCACAACCTTTCTCGTTCTGGTAATCAATCAACTATAAATCTTGGAACAATAAAAAAAACTCGGCTACATTTAAGGGTAATGTGGCAAAATTCAAATGAGAAAAGGACATACTATGGGAACATTGCGCATGGCTGCCATTAGTAAAACGCTCGGCATCTCCACTGCCAATAAAAACATAACAGAAATTTACATTGGAAAGGATAATATAACTATCAAAAAATGAGAAGTAACATTGCACTCTACCATAATCAGAGGACAGGGACTTACAAACAATTATCGGCAGAAGCAAGCCAGTGCCATCTTCCATCTTCAAAACAATAGCAGGATGTGGTGCATACTCTGGAAGATGCCCTCCCTGAGGATTGTTATGAACACATCGTAAGTGTCTTCCGTCCCTCATTTTGATTATGAAGCCATCTGCTCCGCTCTTCACCTCAACTGCTCAACCGAATTTGTATCCAGATACATTAATCAAAGCTTCTAGCACTAAACCAAATCAATTATTTTCCAAATACATTGATCTAATGATGTGCCAAAAAGTGACCGTGACAGATAAAAAGAAACGAAGCTAGTTATAGATGCTCTTCAGCATATGATCATACTAATAATAAAAAAGCAGCTCGGTGCACAAGCATCCCACGTTGACGCAGGTCCAGGGAAGAGCCGCACCCAAAAGGTGTAATGTACACAGCCTAGAAAATCACATCAGTGGCTATTTCCACAGCTTGAACCCGTGATCTCGAGATCCCAGAGACAACTCAACCATTACTCCAAGGCTCCCCTTCTCATATTGATCATACAAATACATGCTCATTTTTTAAATCAAAATTGTAGTAGCTACAAACAACATACCAGCTTCAACAATGCTAGAGTTGACATAATCTTCATCTTTCTCATTGAAATTCTCCGCGGCACTTCCACTGCTGTCATTCGAAGACGAGTTGAAACTACAATGCACTGCTGTCTTGCACTTCCTCATATGCACATTGCAAGAAAGGATCCCTGGCTTTACTTTTGCACCACCGCCGCTGCCGCCACCGAGTTCCTTGAATCCCCAGAATTCACTTCTAACACAGCTAACATTCATTGGTCCAATCATAGGAAGGCTGAACAACCCTGCTAGTTTAGCATGAACAGAAGGGCACAAAACTGGTCCTTGCAGAGAACCCATCTTATAAACCCTAAACCCCCAAATTCGAAAAATAAAGAACATTAGGCTCTTATTCGGTAACGACTTCGAGACACAAAATATCTGTCATCACTTTACAAAAATCTTTCAGGAAAGAGACAATTTCACATAGTTCTATATCTAACTAACTCTTTCTCTGAATAAATTTGTGAGATTCAATGTCTACTTATTGAGACAGTTTCAAAGCACAGTTTTATAGTCCAATAATATCTTTGAAAATTCATTGATGACTAGCTAACAGTTAATCGATTTTCATACAAAACGTTAGCATTACAAACAAAATCTACAATTAAAAAAGAAATCCTACACAGCCAATTTTTTTCTGGCACTACTTTATTTCATATAATTGAAACTTCAATTAACATAGTTGATGATCGCCTAAGAGAAAAACAAAATAAGGCTTGAACAATATTAGGTTAGCATGTGATTCTAAATTATGAAACAAATTAACAGAAAGCTGAGAAAATATGAAATGGATAAAATTCAAAAGCAAAAAAATCCACACCTGGAAGAGATGCAGGGTCAACAATCAGACGGTGTTTTGAGTCACACTGATGATCACAGCAAGAACAAGTAAAAAAAAATATATGTATATATATTCAGTTGAGCATCTTAAGATTTTTATTATTGATACATGGTTTTATTTAAAAAAGAAAAGGAAACATATGAAATTGGAACTAAGAGGAAAGTGGAGAAAAGGAGGATAAAATGAAAATGAAAATGAAAATGGAATGAATATGAATGAATGAAGAGAAGAGAAAAGAAGATAAGAGATTACGTAGTTATGTGTGTGTGTGTGAGAAAGGCTGAAAGCAAAGCAAAGTATATTAAAGTAGTTTTCATAATTCATAGTCATCAATTCCATCATACATAGAAGATAGACAAGGTAAGAGCATGCGTGTGTCTGAATCAGAGACCATGAAGCCACAATTACACTTTTGCCCCTTACTTCTCTACTTAGTACTTACTTCCAGAGTTCCAGTTGTAAAACGTAGAAGTAAATACTGGTATCCGAAAGATATTTAAACCGACAAAATGGTATCTCAATTTGTTATTGATAAAATAACTCAGTGAAATATTTTAAAATTTAACAAAATCACCCGTAAAAGAATAACGCCGCAGTGACGGTGAAAAGAGAGTTCCGATTATGTCAGAGAACTTAGACAATTTTCTTTTTTTCGTATTTACTGCTTCTTTTTATTCAACACATCGTTACATTTCATTCTGCCATAGCAGCTGAAGAAGACCGCTATGGCACGCCCCTGCATCTCATCGCGTTTTTTATGTTTGTTGCTTCTTCTTCTTCAACACGCTGACACCGCTGCCAGGGACGGATACAGAAATATTATTATGAGGGACCAATAATACATATAAAATTAAAAATTATGTAAAAAATTATATAATATAAGATGTATTACAAAAATATACCGATGAAGAATATATTTTAAAATACAAAAAATATGCGTGTATTTTTTACTAACGAAATGGTCGATTCTTCATATCATAAAATTCATCGATAATAGAATTTGTGTCAAATTTTTCAACAATTTTCTTTTCAATATAATTAAAAGACAATTAGTAAGAAATTCATCTTTCATTTTATTTTTGAGTTATTTTCCACAATATTCATAGTCGAAAAAAATATCTTAGTTGTAGTAGTTGAAACAGAGAGAATTAATAACAAATGAATAAAAAAAGGCGGTCACAAGAAGAAAAAGAATTCACTTTATGAGATTTGAAAATTTTTATTCAATTAAAAAATATTAGTCATAATATCTTTTTTAAATTTTTTTAATATTGTTACTTATTTTTTAAATATTAAAATTTATTAATATTTAAATTAGATTGAAATTTTATTTATACTAGACTAAATATTAAATATTTTTTAAAAAAATTAAATTATACGTAATAACTTATTATTATTAATATTTTTTAAAAAAATTGGAGGTGCCAAGGCTTCCACTCGCCCCCCTTATGTCCGTCCCTGCTCGCTGCATCTCCTTTTGTGTTTCTTTCCGACGATCACCATAGCACGCTGTTACATCTCCTTTCGCCATGATAGTACTTTGTTGTGTTCTCATATTTGTTGCTTCTTCTTTTTTAATAAGTCGTTGTATTCTTTCTATGTCTTTTTCGCCATAAATGTATTTTGCTACTGTATTCTCTTTTACCATAACTTAATTTTATATATTTTATCCTAAATATGATATGAAAACTTAATTTAATTTCAATATTTTAATTTTCGTGTTTTTTTTTTTTACAGAAGCAAACTTTCAATTAAGAAAATAGCCAAACAGCACTTACATATTGCAGAAAACATATCAGATCTGAAACTAAACAAGAAAATAGATAAGTTCTATGTTGAACTATTGTCTAAGAGGAGGCGCAAAATTCGATTACAAAGAATCTTATACAAACGAAACAGAGACTCATTACGATCTCTTTTGTTTCTAAATATTCACAGTAAGTGCTGCACCATAGAAACTCATCTTCTCTTCTTTTCAGAATCGGTCCAAAAGCTTTCTAAAACTGTAAACATTTCCATAAATGAAAGGCCTTCGTTGTATCTTCATCCCGAGCCTGCGAACTCATCAGTAACATACCCATAGAAGGACCAGAAACACCACAAAAGGGGAGAGGAACACCACAAAGGGGTTATTTAATCTAGATCCTCAGATCTAGATCTCTTGAGACAGAAACCACACAAACAAACAGAAAGTAACAATCTAGATCTGGATCTCAGATTTAGATCTCTTGAAACAGAAAACACACAAACAAACAGAAAGTAACAACAAAGGAGAAGGGATGCAAAGGAAAGGAGAGAAGGTAGGTGATAAAAAGAGAAGGATAGAAAAGGATTATGACCGGCGGAAAGAGAGAGGAAGTGGCTGGTGAGGGTGAGACACTAGGAGGAAGAGAAAGGAAAAAGAAAGAGGAGTAGTAGATGGTGTAAGAGAGTGACTATATTATTGTACCTTCTTATAAACTTGGTAGTAAAATAAGAAAAGATTGATTCATTTTCATTATGGCCAATTGTAAGATTGGCAAAGAAAAATCATTCCTTAAAGCTAATTCTAAAGAATCTGTTATAAAGAAAAGTTAAAAATGAGAATCAAACCAAAGATACTCATATTAATTAAGGGGTAAGTACGATTTTGGTCCCTAAAGTTTAGTGCCAGAATCAAAATCGTCCCACTTGTATTTTTAGATTTAAAATCGTCCTTAACGTTTTTTTTCGTATTAAAATCGTCTTTTTTAATAAAATTTTTTGTTTTATTCCTAAACTACCCCCTACTTTAATAAAACCACCAAACCCTACCCATCACTACAACGCCGCCAGTAACCCTAATCGCCAGTGAGCCACCACGACACCACCTTTCCCCCTCTCCCCTTTCTTCTTCCTCTTCTCTCATCTCTTCTTTGTCCCCTTGCCCCCACTCTCCTCTCCTCTGCCACCGAACAGCCGATGCGCCCCTCACAGTGACGGCGTTGCCACCCAACCTTCGCCACTGCACCCTTACCAGCGTCCCAACCCGTCACCACCCCCTGTCTGAACCCTAACCCAGCCAACCACCCCCGCGACCCTCTACCCTCTTTTCCACCTCGCATGTCCTTTCAACGTCGAACCACCATCGCGAACCAACCTCCACATGGCCGAACCACTGACCTGTAGCCTCCACCATCGACGAGCCATGACGACCCAACCCAGTGCCGCCGCGGCGTCCAGGCCCCTCCCCTTCGTGCGAAGCCCTTTTTCCTTCCCAGATCTCAATTTTTTTTTGTTTATTCTGTTGGTGTTGGGGGAGAGGGAGGAGGGGAAGTGGAAAAAGTCGGAGAAGAAGAGGAAGAAAATGAAGAGGGTGCTGTTGAATTTGCTGTTGAATTTTTTTTTCTTCTGTTTATTCTGATTCTGCTGTTGAGTTTTGCTATTTTTACTGTTGAATTTTGCTGCTGAATTTGCTGCATTTGTTGAATTTCGGTGGTGGTTGTGGTTTAGGGGGGTGGTGGTGGTGAGGGAAAGGGGAGACGGGAAGGGGGAGGGGGAGGGAGGAAAGGGAGCCCGGGAGGCGGGTGGGGGAACGAGAGGGGGGAAGAGGAGACCGGAGGGTGGGGGTGGGGGTGAGAGGAAGGGAGGGGGAGGGAGGAAAGGGAGACCGGGAAAGGGTGGGGGAAAGGGAAGGGGGGAAGGGGAGACCGAAGGTGGGGGTGGGAGTGAGGGAGGGGGAGGGAGGAAAGGGAGACCGGGAAGGGGTGGGGGAAAGGGAGGGGGAAGGGGAGACCGGCGGGTGGGGGTGGGGGTGAAGGGAAGGGAGAAAAAGGAGACCGGGAGGGGGTGGGGGAAAGAGAGGGGGGAAGGGGAGACTGGAGGGGTGGGGGAAAGGGAGGGGAGAAGGGGAGACCGGAGGGTGGGGGTGGGGGTGAGAGGAAGGGAGGGGGAAGGAGGAAAGGGAGACCGGGAGGGGTGGGGGAAAGGGAGGGGGGAAGGGGAGACAGGAAGGGGGGAGGGGAGGGTATTTTTGTTCAAAAAAAATAAAAAGGACGATTTTAATACGAAAAAAATATTAAGGACGATTTTAAATCCAAAAATACAAGAGGGACGATTTTGATTTTGGCACTAAACTTTAGGTTAGCAGAAATTATTGACTTTATAATTTTGAAGAGTGATTTAATTTTTCATTTCGTAATTGGTTTTATGTTATTTTAAAATTATTTTAATAAAAATTTTATGAAAAATAAAATAATGACAATAAATCTGATTCAAAAAAATCATATAAAAAAAATACTACTATCAATTTTATAACTACAAAATCATTCTCTTATAATTTTAATATAAAATTGTACTATTAAATTTTTATTGCGACGATTGTTAAATAATTATTTTGTTCGTATAACATTTTGTAAAACATATTATTGATTTGAACTAAAATTTTATATCTTTAAAAATTATTTATAAATTGAAATAAGTAGGAATAACTTGAAATTAGGAGTTTAATTTGAGTTAACTCTTTATGTGATTTTTGAATTTGTAGTCAAATTTTAATGTTATTTATGAATTTAAAATTAATCTAAAACTGTTTCTAAATTTAACAACAATCGTTTTTGAGATATTTTTCAATGACAGAAATGATATTGTGGTTGGACGAAGGCCATCCTAAAAGTCACGCTGGATAGGTAAAACGTCGTTATTTTATTTTTGGCGTTCAAATAGAACATAAACGACGTTGTTTACGCTGGATAGGTAAAACGTCATTATTTTATTTTTGGCGTTCAAATAGAACATAAACGACGTTGTTTAGGTATTTTAAAGGTTTTTAACATGTTAGAAGGTAAAAACCTCTCAAATTACTCTAAACAACCTCGTTTCTATTATATTTGGGAACTAAAAATATAAGGACAACATTTTATCAGTCCAATGTGATTTTTAGTATGGTTTCCGTCCAATTATATTATTATTTTGTCATCAAAAAATATTTTATGAATGACTATTGTTAAATTCGGAACAAATTTAAAATTTAAGTACAAATTTAGAGACTATTTAAAAAATAACTCGTTTAATTTATTACATAACATTTTTTTTGTCTTCTCTTTTTTTTTTTTTTTAATGTTGAAAGAAAAGAAGTTTGTGGATAGGTACATAAGCTTGTAAGGGCAATTATGGGTTTTCAAGAATTAGACTGGAAACCTCCGATACTCATCATTAGACAGTAGGCGGTGTTATATTGCCGGCGGTTTGCAGCACAATAATATTTCAGAATACTTTTTATTATAATATAATAATTACTACATACACTTATAATAATAAGATTAGTATAATCATTAAAAAATAAAATACTAAATAAGTATTAATATATATGAATGAAGTCAATGAACAATGCTACTCAACCACAAGTCCACAAGAATATATCTAGAACCCCTTTTTTTTTTCGGAAATATAGTTAATACAAGGAATTAGATAATTAGGTGATATTAAGTAAAGTAGTTAAACTTATGAACCAAACAAAACTAATAATATTGCCACGTTGTTCTAAAACATATTTATGGGGAAAAAAATTATAGTATTTGATATTTCTTTGAATAAAGAAAGTCTTACTTAAAAGTTAAATTGAAACTAGAATATTTTATTTTAACTGAAATTAAAATGATATTAATTGATACATGAATGTTAGATGAGTGGCACGTGCATAAACAGCTATTGCCAGATATGGATAAGGTTTCATATCAATCATCACTATTGTTAGAATCTTAAAATATCTGCCTTCTTATTGAAGAAACCATGGTCCATGCTCCTTAAAAATATCAACTTCTGTTTTCTTCTAAAGAGGAATATTTGTACTGAAGTTTAGAAATAGACAATCTTAGAAACAGACACTATTATTATTATTATTATTATTAGAACAATATTTCAATCTTTTTCCTTCACATTTACATTAACGTGCAGGTACAATTTCTTTTCCTTGTTTATGATTTCTATTTACTACTCTTGATCACTATTAGCATCAATATTTTTCCAATCATGTAACCCGTCCAATACTGTCCCTTTCCCTTTTACTCTTTTGTCAATATTTCATTATCATTCCTATATATATAGTCACTGCCCTTTATAAGTTTTAGAATACATAACACCCTATTCTATTGTTGCATCATGTTTCATTATTTGAGCTATCTTTTGTTGAATCTTAAATATTGAGTTTGGCTATTATTCCCTTTTTATTATATTGGGTATTTGTCAATCTTATAGTAATCCGAAGTTTTTCTTTTATTTTTACTCTTATTCATTCAAAAATCAATGGTCAACATTTTTATTTTTAATAATTTATTATTGGTCAATATATTATTATATATATATTTTTTTGGTTTTTCACGATATTCCAGGACTAATCCGTTGCCCAATAATTATTATTATATATTTTCAAATCTCATCTTATTATTATATATATAAGATAAGATGAGATTTGAACACTAATATTTATTTAAGTAGATCAATAAATTAACCAATAGACAAATTCAAATTATTCCAAGCTCATTAGTTTTGGTCCAAAAAAATGACAATATTCTTTTTTGGGACATGAACATGAGCATAGGTCAAATAATTGTTAACCTCAAATGGGCCTTTATCCAAATAATAATGGATCATATCATCAAACAGCCCATTTTAATGTGTTTTCCTTTTCCCTCTCCATATAAGAAACTTCTTCTTGGGCTCAAAAGATAACTAATATGATGATAAAAAAAAGCCTGACAAAAAAAAAAAAAAGAAATTAAGAAACACTTAATTTGTAAATTTAAGAAGCAATAACATTTTATCTCTAAATTAAGTTACGATAAATTTAGTGAACAATAAAAAATCATACAAAAATTAATTAATATGGATTCTGAATTTTTTGTTTGGTAATTAATTTTTGTTGTTTTCATAACAAATTTGATCGGTTACTATTTAACTAGGAGAAAATCTCAAGATTTAAAATAAAAAAGAGAGGGGAGAAGTCTAAATACGTATAGAATTTAATTGTGTAAAGTAGTTTTATATGTACATATAATCACGTAACGTCACATCAACAAAATAACTACTTTTTATATTGATCGAGTGAATGATCATCCAAAAAAACAGATGTAATTATACGAAGTGCATCAAAATTAAACTTATATATATATCCTCAGATTAATATTAATTTCCTATATATCCTTTTTAGGTTGTTTCTCCTAACATAATGTGACTAACATTAGAGACGTACGTATAGAATGTGCATGCAAATTGCATGCATGTAAGAAGATCCGATCCTCTCCTTACTATTAGGTTGGGCCGCCAAAATTTGGCGGTTGCTGCCACGCTCCACAACCGCCACCATCATCACCGGCTATGTATGCCATGCACGACATTGGTACAAGGCAGAGGCCTCGGCTTCTAAGGTCTTCATGCTTTGCCTCCGAGTTCATAATATTATCTCTTGCTGAAACCTACGGAAAAAAAAATGTACATATAATGCAGGCAATTTCGGTTAAACTTAACTAATTCTAAAGTAATGAATGTAAAAAAGTGGATATTTCAATCAAAATTTTATAATTATTTTTGTATAAAAATATTTCATTTTATTATTGAATGGTTGATGGTAGGATTTAATTTTGATACGTTATAAAAATGTATGTTATCTTTATTTAGAGTGTGGCTAAAAAAATAAATCACACTTTTAAATAAAAAAGTTTATAAAAAAATATTTTTGACATCTTTATTAGAGTAAATGTCAAAAATATTATTATTATTATTATTATTATTATTATTATTATTATTATTATTATTATTATTATTATTATTATTATTATTATTATTAAAGTAACATATACATTATTAAGCTTCTCAAAATAAAATCGACATGAATTTTTGTATAGTTTTATTTTTTATTTTTTATTTGATTTATGCTAAAAAAAATTATGTTAATAAACAAAGATCAACTTTAGACCTTTATGTCATAGAAAATTTGATACTATGACATAAAATCACTTCTCTTAAAATTTTAAATTGATGAAAAAAAAAGACATAAGTCATAATATTTCTAGCCATAATTAAGTATGTTTAATAATAATGTGCACTAATTAATAGTATGAACTTACTTTATCTAGACCAATTATTAAATTTAAGGATTTGTACATGATGATCAAATAATATTTATAGGGTCCTTACCCCTTGCCTCATTATGAGTCCTCTGCTGATTTGGTTCCTTGATGACTTCATATATGGAACACTTAGTGTCTGTTGTGTATGTAACAATCAAACCATGATAAAGATCCTTCATAATTAGTCAAATGAAAATTTGAAACCCTAGCTAAGGTAGAATATAAATTAAATAATATGTATATTGAGATAGTTAGAATTAAATTTTATAATGGTCTGTTAAATTAGTCGTGACTACTAAAAAAATAGTCACGAAATTCTATTTGTATCAATTATATCTTTTGAGTTCATAATATATATTATATATACCTCCACTTGGCTTTGAAGGAATTTAATGTATCCAATTGCCTCTAGAAGTACGGATGCTGTATCTGTCTGCAAAATCCACAAAATGTTTTTTTTGTTATTTAAAATTGCACTCTCTTATTAGATGACTTAGATGAAGATGTAGTTAAAATGTTAATATATAAATTATACTAAACAATTATTAACTAAATATATATATCAATTTATCTAACAATTATTATTAGCAGATATATTTAAGTTTGGCAAATATATATACCTTGCCAAAAGGAGCCACCAATTGCTGAAGAGCCGCAATCCTATCTCCTAATTTCTCCTTTCTAATCTAAAATTATTACAACCAAAAAATAAAGCAAAATAAAGCAACCTACACATACACTAATTAATTAATAACTAGACATATGTAGTAAACCACACACATATTGCTATTTGGAAATAATATAATATAATGTAACAAATGAAACTTCGAAACATATGTATTGATGATAAGTCTAGAATTGTGTACTAGTACTACTCCAAAGTCCGAATAGATTCGATCATCCTTTCAATTCTTTTCCTCTTTTAAAAAAAATCAATCATTAGTACCCACAAAATAAGTTTTAATTGATTGATTTTATTTTATTTATGCGAAGTTATTAAAAATATAATTATTTATATATTTTTTATTAATTTAAAAAAATAGTATCATGATATATAGTATTAAATTTTATAATTAAAAAATTTAAAATTAAATTATTATTATTTTCAAAAAAATAATATAAGATAAATAAAATAAATTAAATTTATATAAAAATTTAAGCAAACTAAAAAAATACCCTTAAAAAACGTATTAAAAATATAATCATTCATGTGTCTTCTCTAATTAATTTATTAAAAATATGTCTCCTCTTCTATTTTATATATATATATATATATATATATATATAGCTTCTTTCATTAGTAATAATAAGCAATTTTCATAAATATATATTCTCAATTCTCACCCAATAAGTAAATTTTTCATGGTCGCGTTGAATAAAAAAATTTGTTTAATTTTAATAGGGTATTAAATTTGTTTTCATCTTATATATATGGAAGAGATAAATTAAAATTTGGTCACCTTAAGGTGTTGGCATGAAGAGCGTGATGATTGGGGTCTTGATTTCTTCGATGCATTTGATGACTCCATCAAAGTGCTTGAAGATCTTTTTGTTTCTACCATCATGCCATTATTATTATTGGTGAAGTGTTGTGATGGCTATGCAACAAAAAATATGAAAATAATACCAAAATATTATTAATTAATCGAGAATGTAATAATTGAAAGTGTGGGTCTTTGATCTTTCAACGATAAAGAAAGAAAGACAGCATGAAGCCAAAAGAAAAAAGAAAAAAAAAATCTGATTAAAGATATATGTGTGTGTTTAAAGCTGAAGCTATAAGATACCTCTAATAATCTAGCAAAATTTAAAGTGAAGACTTTTAACTATTTCATGCTAAGCTAGTAATAATAACTTTTACAATAGTAAAGGATATAGGCTTTTCTTTTCTAAAAATATTCAAAAGTTTATATATTGACCAATTGTATTAATAAATAGCTAATTAATTAGTATATATTAGTCAAGTTCAATTCATCTCAAAATTTCTTTTTTTAGTTATATTTTTCTTCCCTATTCTCTAGTTCTTTTTTGTTCTTATTTTATACATACTAATAATTTTGATAAACATTATATTTCTCAATATATATATATAGAATTAACAAATTTTTTATGGTTTATTGGAAGCAATTACTGATGCCACTGAGTAAGAAAAATGTTGAGAAAAGGAATGAAGAAAAAATGCAAAAAATCAGTGTATTTGTGCAAATGAATTATTATTATTATATCTATGACTTATTAATAATATTAGCTAATGTTGGTAAACTTAAATGAATTTACCCTTTATATATATGTTTTATTAATTTACTTGATGGAGGAAGAAATAAATAAAGAAAAATTAGAAATACTTACAATACTAGTAGTGGAGTGCTGCATATGATGATCATCAAGACCAATAATATTATGGAAAAGGTTTTCTGTAAATAATTGACCATTAAGACCATGATGATGATGATGATCCTTTGAAGATGATGTTGTTGTTGTTGTTGAGGTTAATAGATCTAAGGGCTGATGATGATGCATTATGCTTGAAGAAATTTCTGCTGATGGGTGGTTCAAATTTGAGACATTTATGGTTGGATAGATACTAATATAGGCCTTATTAATATTATTATTATTACCACCAATATAATTATGATAATGACTTTGTGCATTAGTGGAAGAAGTGGAGTAATATTGCTCTTCTTGAGAAAGGTTCTTCATTAAGAGCCTCCCATTACTCATCATCATATCTTTGTTCTCTTCATTATTATTGTAACCTAAATAATCTTGGATCTTCAAGTTATCATCACCATCCCTAATACAATGAATATATGCATCATTAATACATTTTAGCAATTACTTACACATATTTATTAATACAAAATGGTCAATTGATTTTTTTTTTGTTATGATGCATGTTGATAAGACCAAAGAAATATGTAGATGTAATTGTTAATTAAGAAAATAAAACCCTTTTAAGAAAACTTAATATTAATGATGAATATGAAGAAGCATCAATTACATGAAGGAATGAACAACTTACATAGTTGTATTTGGTGAGCTCCAAGAATGGCTGCTTCCAACACCATAGCAAGATGAAGAACAAGCCTCAACATTATTATTATCATGTGGTTTTTGTTGGTCTTGAAGATGATGATGATGATGATGAAGGAGATTATTATGGTTGGTAGATTCCATAATAAGATAAGTAGTTATATTCTATGGAACTAAAAAAAAGGGAATTAAGGGCTTGAATTTGAAAATCCCAAAAAGATATATAGATGAGTTTGAAAGTGATTGCAATTAATAATAAGTAAGAACCATTTGGCAAACATAGGAATATATACCTTAATAATAATTAATATATTATTCATAAAGGAGCAATGTTTCAGGTTATAATTATTATAATAAGGTTATACATATCCCTTTTGTGAGTTTTCATCTTTACCCTTTTAATTTCAAAGCTTTGAATTTAAAGTGACCTTGAAAGGAAAAAGGAAGAGAGCATTCTCCATAAGTAGCTCTGACTTTTAATTATTTAATTTTCTTTTTGGTTTAACTTTACTTTTGTTTTTCTCTTACATAAAAAAGAAAAAAGTAACTTTTTTGTCCTATAACATTCTCATCCATGCCCACTTTTGCTGCTCTCTCTTCAAATATTTGTGGATTTTTAGCTTATCACAGTATAACATTAACGAAATTTTTAGGTGTTTTTTTTATTACTCTGATTCACTCATCATTACTTTGTGGAGTGCTATTATATATAATTATAATTTTTGGAATAATATTTTTGTATTATTATTATTATATTTTGTGTCACTTTTTTTATCTTCTTATAATTATAATTTCTTGAGTCACCTTATATATATGCTCACTAGATTGCATACCGTACCCATCTTAAGTTTAGGGTTAATTTTAAATTTTATTTTTCACAAAGAGAAAATCTAGAAGGCAATACTTTTATTAAAATTTAGTCAACACTTAATCATAAAAAAAGTGAGTACGTAATTTTATATTATTGGATATAATCTCACATAATTAAAAACACTAATAATGACTAATTAATGACTACAAATCACAAAATTTGTTAATTTCCTAACACTCCTCTTTCACAAATGTATTAGTTTGTTAATGTTCATTAGCATGCCTTCAAAACAAAGATAAATCGGAAGTAAATGACTTGTTATTTTAGATTACAAAAAATAAAAAAATAATTTAATATGGTAGGATAGACTAAAGAAATCGTAATAGATCACGGAGAAGATTAGTCGTGAATCATTTAAAGATTTATTGCTGGTTAATGAGTTATTACATATCTAAGGTGAGATTCAAATTCTCGACGCGAACGAATAAGTTGACCATTGGACCATCCAAATTGATTTATTAGTTAATAAATAATAATCATGTCTGCATGATCAATTGTATTATTCCATTGACCTTTAATTTGTTGACCAGCAGCTATATGCTGCATTTCTTTGTTGAGTACACCTTGACTACTTATAAAGTGATTCATTTTTTAGACCTATGTTTTTAAATGGTTAATTTTTTTATTAATTAGTATTATCATAGGTTTAACTAGATCTTAATAAAAGCTAAGCGATAATTTAAGAATATAGGTGAATGTTAGTTGTCATACACTTATAAACTAACATTATAGAAATTATATCGTTGATATGAAATATAGAACTTGTTATTAAACCACTCTTTTACCTTAGCACATGATAATAATAAAGAAATTTCACGTTTCACAAATTTAGCCTAACAGAATACACAAATTTAGTTATAATTTTAATATTTATTATTATCTTGTCTTCGTTTATCATTATCTTATCTTTATTTGCTTTAATCTTTCATATATAGGCCCGACAACATGAGAAAAAGTTTTTAAGAAATCAACACCTTCAGTCTGAATGAATCCTTTAGTCACAAGGCATGCTTTATATCGATCAACTGAACCATCAGACTTACGTTTGATGCGATAGACTCATTTACAACCAACCGGCTTAATGCCTGCAGGGCAATCAACAAGACGCCAAGTTTTGTTTAGCTCAAGAGCATCCAACTCATCTTTCATAGCACTGCACCAATTAGAGTGTTGATTGACGTCCTTAAAAGACTATGACTCAGCGTCAGAATGTAGAGATAAAAGAAACTTTTTATGTGAAGATGAAAGAGAAGAAAAAGTCATGACTGGAGATAAAAGATACTTGCACTTTGAGGGAGATTGATTTGTAGAGGTGAGAGAGGAATTATACAAGTAACCAGAGAGATATGCTGGAGGTCGGTGAGGCCGGTCAGAATGACGAGGATGGGGTTGCTCAGATGGTGAAAAAGGTGGCGGGGGATGAGGAGGTGATGGTGGACTGGTGTCTAGTGCGAAAGGAGAGAAGAGTGTGTGTATTGAAAGAGATTCGGTGGTCATGAGTTCAACTTGGTTAGGAAACGAAAGTGAGGAAGAAGGAGAGGTTGTTGGAGAAAATAAAGAATTAGATGGAGTTTGGTCAGTGGGTATAGATGAGGGTTCAATTGGAAGACTAACTGAATCTTGTTTTTGAGAAAGCCTGTTTGACAATGTTGGACTGAGTGTATGGAATTGGACATTTTTTGTGACTAAGGGCAAGATCATTTCATAAAAAATTATATTTATAGAAATCTCAATTCTTTTATCTTCTAAAACATAAACAATATATCCTTTAAAACCATGTTGAAAGCCAATAAACACAATTTTTTTGGCTTTTGGATCAAATTTTGATCTATTTGTCATTAGGGTAGAAACAAAACATAAGTATCTAAAAACTTTAATAATTTGGTGGATTATTTAATAAAATCACAAATGGTGTTTTAAAATTAATTGCGGATGATGAAACTCTATCAAGTAAATAAACAGCATGTTTAATACCATAAGATAAAAAAGATGATGGTAAATTAGATTGAAACATAAGAGCACGAGCTATATTCAAAGTATGTTGATGCTTACGTTCTACCCTTCTATTTTGTTAAGGAGTTTTAACACAACTACGTTAATGAATAATGCCCTTTGAAGCATAAAAATAATGTAAAATAAATTCTGGTCCATTATCGAAGTGAATAGCTTTGACTTTAGAGTTGAATTGTGTTTCAACTAAAGTAATAAAATTTTTTACATGATTTTGTACTTCTTCTTTTGATTTTAATAGAATAATCCATGTAAAGCGGCTAAAATTATCAACAATAGTAAAAAATATTTATGATTATGAATAGAATTTTGTCAAAATGGATCCCAAATATCAAAATGTAATAAATCAAAACTTGCATTAGCTTTGTTAAAACTTTAAGGAAATGAAAGTTTCTTTTGTTTAGAAAGATGACAAATGTCAAAAGCCTCATCATGATGCATAGAGATAAAAGGAAAATGTTTATGTAAATGATTAAGTCTTTGTCCAGGAAGATGTCCTAAACGAAAATGCCATATATTTGAAGGTGTAATGGATGGAGATTCGATAGAATTTATGGAATGTGTAGTGGATGGATTTTGACCGAAATTGGGTTTAGAGACATATAATCCCTCTCTCATTCTGCCCAAATCAATCGTCCCCAAATTGTTGCTCTGTAGAGTGCAAGAAGAAGATGAAAAAGTGAATTCACATATGAGTGCTGAAGTCATTTTTGAGACGGAGATAATATTAAAGTTAAAATGAGGTAAATAAAGAACATCATGAAGAACTAAAGATGGTAAAATTGAACAATGCCTTTATAAGAAACAGTAATTTGAGAATCATTTGGTAAATGAACAATAATAGGAGAAATTTGTGTGTAAGAAATAAACCAAGACAAATTTGATGCAATGTGATATGTGACACCAAAATCAATGATTCAAGTGTTCAAGAATGAACCTCGATTTAAAAAATTGTTAACAATAGAAAAAGTGTTGAAAGAACAAAGATAATAATGAGTAGTTGGACTTGACAAAATCTCAAGTTGGTTTGAAAGATGAGTTTCTTTATTGGAAGGAAGTGCCATGAAAGAAAAATGAAGTTGCTCGTGTGCCCTTTCTCCTTAACCTAGGACATAGTATGGAGGTTGATTATTCATAGTGGGAGGGGAGATTGAAGGGGTTTTAGGATTTGAATTGGTTGATTTATCCATGGATGTCAGTAGAGCTCAAAATGGTTGGTTTATCCATGGATGTCAGCAGAGCTGATGTGAGAATCAACGTTGGTTTAGAATTTTACAAAATAGAATCTCGTTGCAAGCATAATCTAAACCAACAATTAACTCTCAATCAAAATTTAGAAGGACAAATTGTCACAATTCAAAACAAATATAAACTGGGAGTTTTAATTCACGGGTCATCTCCCAAAGACTAGTGATCAATGAGTGTGCAATTTTAGTTGTGAAGGCAAAAGGGATTTTCAATGAAGGGATAAACAATTAAAGGAATAAAAAAACATTCAAAATTGCAATTAATGAACTAATAAAGGGATTAAAGAACTAGTTATGTAATATGAACAAGTAAGATATAAAAGTGATTGTTGTATGTGTGTGTATGTGATTCAAAGCATAAATGAAATCTTGGCTTGTGATGAGCTAGGGATCCTTTCCTTGTTGCAACCACAACTATGACATTGTAATGGATTAATCTCACTTAGTTAACCCTTACATCGGACTATCGGAGAGTAGGTTAAGTGAGCATAGTTGTTTGTAATCCACAAATCTTAACTCACTTGCTAATTGCCTTAGCAACAAGTTAGCATTAGTGGAAACAAGAACAATTAACAATCCAAGAATTAATACTAAATGTTGGACATTCCAACTCTAGGAACCCATATGCTCATTTTTTCCAAGTAACGAGGTGGAAATTTAACCCAAAATCAAAATTGACATTTCCACAAATACTTGGTGGGCATAAACACAAATCATGATAAAATTGAGAAAATGCTTGAAACAATGAGTAACAAATGATCAAAAGCAATAATAACAACTCAACCAGGCATGTAACAATCATTAATCATCAAAATCATCAATAAGAGATCAAAATTGCAAAAAGTATATGTATTAACACTATGACTTTAACTACAAGAAAGATTATTAAAATTGTAACTATAAAAAGTAGTAATTAAGAAATACTTACAATGGAGGCTAGCAAAAATTCAAGATCAAAAATGGAAAATGGCACTTGAAATGTAAACCCTAATATAAAACCTAATGGTGTTGAGAGAAAAGTTAAAGAAAACTAAACCTAAAGTCTCCTACTACTATCTACTACTACTCCTAATAATATGCTCTCCTCTTCAATGTTTGCCCCCTCCAATATGAGCTATGGCCATCAAAATTGGGCCTCAAATCCCTCAAAAATGCGAGTCACGTGTGTTTTTAATGAAGGCATGCGCGGGTACCTGTGCGTACGCACAGACGTGTGCGCACACACACTTGGCCAAAATCTCAGGTTGTGCGTATGCACAAGAGGTTGTGTGCACGCACACTTCGCGATACTTTAGATGATCGTGCGACGTGCAAGATGCTGAACGCTCGCACACTTTGCTCTACTTTGCTGCCTGTGCGTATGCACAAGTGGTTGTGCGCACGCACACATCGCTTTGCTCTTCTCCTTTATTTCTTCATGCTTCCTCCTCCTTGCATGCTCTTCTTCCATTCTCACCAAGCCATTCTTACCTTATACATCTGAAATCACTCACAAACAGCATCAAGGTATCGAATGGAAGGCAAATAGAATAAAATTAGGTTAAATTAGGCACAAAAGAGCATGTTTTCATAATCAAGAACAATTTAGGAGGAAAGCTCAAAAGCATGCTATTTAATGGAATAAGTGTAGGTTTATATGATGAAATCCTCTCAATTCTAACAAAAAATTATCGTAAAATATGGATTTATCAATTCTCCCACACTTAAATACTATCATGTCCTCATGCTATTCACAATCAAAGGAGATGAATGAAAGGGCAAACAATTTATTTAATGTACTACCTATATGCATGCAACTAACCTAGATTTTACTTACTAAAATCTATTCTACTGAAAGTTGGTAGAACAAACTATGAAATTTCAATCATTTCCAAGAAAGCCTTAGGGCCAAGACAAAAAGTCAATGCACTATGATCAATGTCCAAAGAATTAAATTGAGATTTTCAGAACTAACAATCAACTTACAAGAAGATACAACATAAGAAACAAGAACATAGAATTGAGCGATCGAACCCCTCACCGGATGTGTATTCACTCTATTCGCTCAGTGTTTAGGGCTTAATCACTCAATTCTTCTTTAGTCATATTTTTCAAAGATTTGCAAGTCATCTAACAATCAACTAATATTTGATGCATAAAAGCAAATATCATGAGGTATTTGGAGGGTTGTAATTGGGTTAGGGTTAAGGTAAGATTAATATGGTTAAATAAACTTAGTGAATTAGATCTTTGATTAGCTCAAGTATCCACCTAATCCTATACCATCCTATATACACATAACAAAACAACCTAACTACCCATTTAGCTCCTATCTCACATCCACTCATGCATTTTCTTTCCAAAATACAAACATATGCATCCTTTTATTTAGCTTTTTATTTCATATGCTATTATGCACAAGATTTGATAATTTTTTTTAATTACAGAATCAAAATTTTCTTGTTTTTGTCAACAACAAGAGATGTATATGTCTTGAACAATGGACACATAAGTAATTACCCATTTTTCAAATTTTCACAATGAATATCCCATGTAACTTCATCACCAATGTTTCCCAACAATTTTTCCCCACACTTTGTGTAACACACACTACTCCACCCAAGCTAATCAAAGAAGCAATCCAAGGACATCAATGATTTTTCACTTTAGGGAGAATAATGTGCTTAGAATCAAAACAAAAGGGGATTTAAAGGCTCAAAAGGGGTTACAAAGGTGAATGTAAGGGTTGGCCATATGGGTTAGTGAGTTCAATATAAAAAATGGCCTCAATCATCCTAAATACATTCAAACACCAAATATAGGACAAAAAGATTCACGCAAATCTAAGATCACAATAAAAAAGGAGTATAATCACACAAAAATAAACTTTATGATTGAAATTGTGCAACCATCTATTAGAGCTCAAATCTCACAAAGTATGTTGTTCTAGCTCTTTTTTCTATGTTCTATAAAAAGGATACTTCAAACAAGTTGAAAAATAATTTTTCAATTCAATAAATGGCATGCCCAAAGAAAGATTTCATGAAAAATTCTTGTTGTTTGATGAGCGGATAATTTATACGCTTTTTGGCATTATTTTTATATAGTTTTTAGTATGATTTAGTTAGTTTTTAGTATATTTTTATTAGTTTTTAAGCAAAATTCACATTTCTGGACTGTACTATGAGTTTGTGTGTTTTTCTGTGATTTTAGGTATTTTTTGGCTGAAATTGAGGGACCTGAGCAAAAATCTGATTCAGAGGCTGACAAAGGACTGCAGATGCTGTTGGATTCTGACCTCCCTGTACTCGAAGTGGATTTTCTGGAGCTACAGAACTCCAAATGGCGCTCTCTCAATTGCGTTGAAAAGTATACATCCAGGGATTTCCAGCAATATATAATAGTCCACACTTTGCGTGAGTTTTGATGACATAAAATGGCATCAAAACGCCAGATCTCTACCCTTTTCTGGCGTCAAACGCCAAAACTGGCATAAAAGTTTGAGTTAAACGCCCAAACTGGCACCAAAGCTGGTGTTTAACTCCAAGGAAGACCTCTACACGTGTAAAGCTCAATGCTCAGCCTAAGCACACACCAAGTGGGCCCGGAAGTAGATTTCTGCATCATTTACCTATTTCTGTAAACCCTAGTAGCTAGTTTCATTATAAATAGGACCTTTTACTATTGTATTTTCATCTTGGAACCTTGGAATCTATCTTTGATTAGTTTATGCGATCTTAGACATTGGGGAGGCTGGCCATTCGGCCATGCCTAGACCTTGTTCTTATGTATTTTCAACGGTGGAGTTTCTACACACCATAGATTAAGGTGTGGAGCTCTGTTGTTCCTCGAGTATTAATGAAAAGTACTACTATTTTCTATTCAATTCATGCTTATTCCTATTCTAAGATATTCGCTTGCACTTCAACATGATGAATGTGATGATCCGTGACACTCATCACTATTCTCAACCTATGAACGCGTGCCTGACAACCACTCCCGTTCTACCTTAGATCGAGCGTATATCTCTTAGCCTCCATTCCGAAAGATTGGAGTCTTCGTGGTATAAGCTAGAATTATTGGTGGCCATTCCTGAGATCCGAAAAGTCTAAACCTTGTCTGTGGTATTCCGAGTAGGATCTGAGAAGTGATGACTGTGACGAACTTCAAACTCACGAGTGTTGGGCGTAGTGACAGACGCAAAAGGATCACTGGATTCTATTCCAACATGATCGAGAACCGACAAATGATTAGCCGTGCGGTGACAGCGCATTTAGACCATTTTCACTGAGAGGACTAGAAGTAGCCATTGACAACGGTGATGCCCAACATACAGCTTGCCATGGAAGGGAGTATGAAGGATTGGATGAAGGTAGTAGGAAAGCAGAGATCCAACAGGAACAAAACATCTCTATGCACTTATCTGAAATTCTCACCAATGAATTACATAAGTATCTCTATCTTTACTTTATGTTTTATTTATCTTTTTAATTATTAAAACTCCATAACCATTTGAATCCGCCTGCTGAGATTTACAAGGTGACCATAGCTTGCTTCAAGCCGACAATCTCCGTGGGATCGACCCTTACTCACGTAAGGTTTATTACTTGGACGACCCAGTGCACTTGCTGGTTAGTTGTGCGAAGTTGTGAAAAAGAGTTGAGATTACAATGGTGCATACCAAGTTGTTGGCGCCATTGTGTATCACAATTTTGTGCACCAAGTTTTTGGCGCCATTGCCGGGGATTGTTCGAGTTTGGACAACTGACGGTTCATCTTGTTGCTCAAATTAGGTAATTTTCTTCCTATTTTATTTTCAAAAAGTTTTCAAAAATCTTTCAAAATTTTTTTTTTCTTTTTCGTTTTTTTTAAACAATTTTCGAAAAACCCAAAAAAATTCATAAAATCATAAAAACTCAAAAAATATTTCATGGTTCTTGTTTGAATCTAGGGCCAAATTTTAAGTTTGGTGTCAATTGCATGATTTTAATTGTCTTTCAATTTTCGAAACACATGCATTGTGTCCTTGATGATCTTCAAGTTGTTCTTGATGAATTGCCTTGTTTGATCTTCATAATTTATTGATTTGCACTGCATGATGTTCTACATATGCATTCTTGCATTCATATGGCCCAAACATGAGAAAGTTCTAAGTTTGGTGTCCTCCATGTTTTCTTTCATTAAGAAAACTAAGTTCTTGATGTTCATCTTGATCTTCAAGATTGTTCTTGGTGTTCATCTTGACGTTCATAATGTTCTTGCATATATCTTGTGTTTTGATCCAAGAATTATATGTTTTGACTCATTTTGTTGTTTTTCAAAATCGAAAATATATCTTCTTGAATAAATGATTTAGCAAAATGAAGATCCAAGAACATAAAGCATAGGAATTACAGAGAAAAAGCTGGGCGTTCAAATCGCCCATTGAAGAAGGAAAACCGGCGTTTAAACGCCAGCTAGGGTACCTGGCTAGGCGTTTAAACGCCCAAATCATGCAGCTCCTGGGTGTTTAACGCCAGGATGACATAAGTAGAGAAATTTTGTTTTCAAATCAAATCTTTTTCAAATCTTCATATTTTTTTTCAAAATCAAATCTTTTTCAAATCTTCATATTTTTTTCAAAATCAAATCTTTTTCAAATCAAATATTTTCAATCATATCTTTTTCAAAATCATATCTTTTCAAACATATCTTTTTCAAATCATATCTTTTTCAAAATCAATTTCAAAATCTTTTCTAACTTCTTATCTTCTCAAAATTGATTTTCAAATCTTTTTCAACTAACTATTTGACTTTTTATTTGTTTTACTATTTCTTATCTTTTTCAAAACCACAATCAATTTTTCAAAAATTTATTTTAAATTTTATTCTTTTTATTTTCGAAAATTCTCCCCCCTCTCTTATCTTTTTCCATTTAAACACTAACATTCCTCCTCCATTGTCAATTCAAACTCCACCTCTCTTTGTGTGTTCGAATTCTTCCTTACCTACCTCATCCTTCCATTCTTATTTTTCTCTGACACCTCAAGGAATCTCTATACTGTGACATAGAGGATTCCATATTTTCTTTGTTTTCTTCTCTTTCATATGAGCAGGAACAAAGATAAAGGCATACTTGTTGAAGCTGATCCTGAACCTGAAAGGACTCTGAAGAGGAAGCTAAGAGCAGATAAAGCACAAAACTCTGAAGAGGACCTCATTGAAATTTTTGAAAAGGAAGCAGCAAAAGAAACAATTATGGCCGAACCAAACAACAATGCAAGGAAGATGCTTGGTAATTTTACTACACCTATGGTGGACGAAATTGTGATCACATTATATGTTTCTTGGATTTTGAATGAAAGCTTATTTATGGCACTGCCATGTTCTAATTATTTTGAGATGAAGGCTTCTAAGGGGCAGCACCTGTGTGAGGTTTTCTTTATTGGAATTCACAACTCCGCTCAACTAACCAGCAAGTGTACTGGGTCGTCCAAGTAATAACCTTACGTGAGTAAGGGTCGAATCCACAGAGATTGTTGGTATGAAGCAAGCTATGGTCACCTTGTAGATCTCAGTTAGGCAGATTAAAATAGTTTATGGTTTTCGAAAATAAAAAGAGATAAATAATAAAAAGGATAGAAATACTTATGCAGATTCATTGGTAGGAATTTCAGATAAGCGGAATGGAGATGCTGTAGAGCTCTCGGACGCCTGCTTTCCCACTGCTTCTACTCAATCCTTCTTACTCCTTTCCATGGCAAGCTGTATGTAGGGCATCACCGTTGTCAGTGGCTACATCCCATCCTCGCAGTGAAAGCTAATGCTCACGCACTCTGTCACAGTACGGCCAATCACCGGTTGGTTCCCTCCCCTACTGGAATAGAATCCCTCTTTTGCGTCTGTCACTAACGCCCAGCAGGTTACAGGTTTGAAGCTCGTCACAGTCATTCAATCCTAGAATCCTACTCGGAATACCATAGACAAGGTTTAGACTTTCCGGATCCTCATGAATGCCGCCATCTATCTAGCTTATACCACGAAGATTCTGTTGGGGAATCTAAGAGATACACATTCAAGCCTTGTTGCATGTAGAACGTAAGTGGTTGTCAATCACGCGCGTTCATAGGTGAGAATGATAATGAGGGTTATCTAACTCATCACATTCATCATGTTCTTGAGTACGAATGAATATCTTGGAATAAGAATAAGATAGAGAATTGAATAAAAGAAAATAGAACTTCATTAATCTTTGAGATACAGCAGAGCTCCACACCCTTAATCTATGGTGTGCAGAAACTCCACCGTTGAAAATACATAAGTGAAAGAGGTTCAGGCATGGCCGAGAGGCCAGCCCCCTAAAACGTGATCAATAGTCTCTTAGGATGAAGAATAAAACAAAACTGAGACCAAAGATGTCTAATACAATAGATAAATGTCCTATATATACTAGACTAGCTACTAGGGTTTACATGAGTAAGTAATTGATGCATAAATCCACTTCCGGGGCCCACTTGGTGTGTGCTTGGGCTGAGCTTGATCAATACACGAGCTGAGGCTTCTCTTGGAGTTGAATTTCGAGTTATGATGTGCTTTGGGCGTTCAACTCCGGATTATGACGTTTTTCTGGCGTTTAACTCCAGAAAGAGGTGTGTACTTGGCGTTCAACGCCAAGTTGCGTCGTCATTCTTCGAATAAAGTATGGACTATTATATATTGCTGGAAAGCCCTGGATGTCTACTTTCCAACGCCGTTGAGAGCGCGCCAATTGGAGTTCTGTAGCTCCAGAAAATCCATTTCGAGTGCAGGGAGGTCAGAATCCAACAGCATCAGCAGTCCTTTTGTCAGCCTTTTTCAGAGTTTTGCTCAAATCCCTCAATTTCAGTCAGAATTTACCTGAAATCACAGAAAAACACAAAAACTCATAGTAAAGTCCAGAAATGTGAATTTAACATAAAAACTAATGAAAACATCCCTAAAAGTAGCTCAAACTTACTAAAAACTATATAAAAACAATGCCAAAAAGCGTATAAATTATCCGCTCATCACAACACCAAACTTAAATTGTTGCTTGTCCCCAAGCAACTGAAAATCAAATAGGATAAAAAGAAGAGAATATACTATAAAGTCCAAAATATCAATGAATATTAATTTAATTACATGAGCGGGACTTGTAGCTTTTTGCTTCTGAACAGTTTTGGCATCTCACTTTTTCCTTTGAAATTCAGAGTGATTGGTATCTCTAGGAACTTAGAATTTGGGATAGTGTTATTGACTTTCCTAGTTAAGCATGTTGATTCTTGAACACAGCTACTTATGAGTCTTGGCCGTGGCCCTAAGCACTTTGTCTTCCAGTATTACCACCGGATACATAAATGCCACAGACACATAACTGGGTGAACCTTTTCAGATTGTGACTTAGCTTTGCTAAAGTCCCCAGTTAGTGGTGTCCAGAGCTCTTAAGCACACTCTTTTGCCTTGGATCACGACTTTAACCACTCAGTCTCAAGCTTTTCACTTGGACCTTCATGACACAAGCACATGGTTAGGGACAGCTTGATTTAGCCGCTTAGGCCTGGATTTAATTTCCTTGGGCCCTCCTATCCATTGATGCTCAAAGCCTTGGATCCTTTTTACCCTTGCCTTTTGGTTTTAAGGGCTATTGGCTTTTTCTACTGCTCCTTCTTTTTCTATATACTCTTTTTAGATCTCTTCTTTTTTTTTTTTCACTGCTTTTTCTTGCTTCAAGAATCAATTTCATGATGTTTTTCAGATCATCAATAACATTTCTCTTTGTTCCTCATTCTTTCAAGAACCAACAATTTTAACACTCATAAACAACAAGATCCAAAGACATATGCACTGTTCATTCATTCATTCAGAAAACAAAAATATTGTCACCACATCAATATAATTAAACTAGATTCAATAATAATTTCGAAAATTATGTACTTCTTGTTCTTTTGAATTAAAACATTTTTCTTTTAAGAGAGGTGAAGGACTAATGGATTTTATTTATAGCTTTAAGGCATGGTTACATACTAATGATCATGAAATAAAGACACAAAACATAGATAAACTCAATAATTAAAAACCGAAAACAGAAAGAAAATAAAGAACAAGGAATGAATCCACCTCTAGTGGCATCTTCTTCTTGAAGGACCAATGATGTTCTTCAACTCTTCTATGTCCCTTCCTTGCCTTTGTTGCTCCTCCCTCATTGCTCTTTGATCTTCTCTTATTTCTTGGAGAGTGAGGGCGTGTTCATGGTGTTCCACCCTTAGTTGTTCCACATTATGGCTCAAATCTTCCAAGGAGGTATTAAGTTGCTCCCAATAGTTGTTGGGAGGAAAGTGCATTTGAGGCATTTGTTGATGGTGAACCTCCTCTTGTTCTCCTTGAGGGCCGTGAGGAACTTCCCTTGTTTGCTCCATCCTTTTCTTGGTGATGGCTTGTCTTCTTCAATGGAGACATCTCCATCTATGATAACTCCGGCTGAATAACATAGATGGCATATGAGGTGAGGGAAGGCTAGCCGTGCCATGTATGAAGGCTTGTCAGCTATTTTGTAGAGTTCATTAGATATGACTTCATGAACCTCTACTTCCTCTCCAATCATGATGCTATGAATCATGATGGCCCGATCCACAGTAACTTCAGATCGGTTGCTTGTAGGAATGATGGATCTTTGGATGAATTCCAACCATCCTCTAGCTACAGGCTTGAGGTCCAGTCTTCTTAGTTGGACTGGATTACCTTTGGAGTCAACTCTCCATTGGGCGCCTTCCACACAAATGTCCCTAAGGACTTGGTCCAACCTTTGATCAAAGTTGACCCTTCTAGTGTAGGGGTGTTCATCACCTTGCATCATAGGCAAATGAAACGCCAACCTCACATTTTCCGGACAAAAATTCAAGTATTTCCCCCTAACCATTGTGAGATAATTCTTTGGATTCGGGTTCATACTTTGATCATGGTTTCTAGTGATCCATGCATTGGCATAGAACTCTTGAACCATTAAAATTCCAACTTGTTGTATGGGGTTGACTATGACTTCCCAACCTCTTCTTTGAATTTCAAGTCGGATTTCCGGATACTCATTCTTCTTGAGTTTGAAAGGGACCTCATGGATCACTTTCTTCTTTGCCACAACATCATAGAAGTGGTCTTGGTGGCTCTTGGAGATGAATCTCTCCTTCTCCCATGACTCGGAAGTGGAAGCTTTTGCCTTCCCTTTTCCTTTTTTTGAGGAAACTCCGGCCTTGGGTGCCATTGATGGTGAATGAAAAATAAAAAGCTTAGGCTTTTTACCACACCAAACTTAAAGTTGCTCGCCCTCGAGCAAAAAAGAAAAGAAGAGTAGAAGAAGAAGAGAATATTGGAAGAGAGGGAGAAGAGAGGGTTCGGCTATATGAGAGAAGAAGGTGCTTGTGTTGTGTGAAAGTGATGAAGAATGGAAGGGTATTTATAGTGAGGGGGGAGGGTATAGGTTCGGCCAATTTGGGTGGGAATGGGTGGGGATTTGAATTTGAAAGTAGTGGGGGTAGGGGGGTGTATGGGGAAGAGGGGTTGATGTGAATGGTGAATGGGGTAATTTGGAAGAGGAATTGAGGTGATAGGTGAAGGTTTTTGGGAAGTGTGACATTGAGAATAAGATTTGGATTAGGAGAGTGTGATTAGGATTAAAAGAAAAGGTAGGTGGGGATCCTGTGGGGTCCACAGATCCTGAGGTGGGGATCCTGTGGGGTCCACAGATCCTGAGGTGAAAACAAATACCATTCCTTCACCATATAGGCATGTAACATGCCTTCATGCATCATTCTGGCGTTCAAACGCCCATTGATGCACGTTCTGGGCGTTAAACGCCCATGTTATGCATGTTTCTGGCGTTGAACGCCAGTTTCATGCTTGTTTCTGGCGTTCAGCGCCAGATTGTCCTCTGTGTGCGCATCCTGGCGTTAAACGCCAGGTTGTTGCTTGTTTTGGGCGTTCAGCGCCAGAATGGTGCTCTGTTCTGGCGTTGAACGCCAGATAGATGCACCTTACTGGCGTTGAACGCCAGCCTGTGTTGCCTCCAGGGTGAAAATTTTTTTTTCTTCTGTTTTTGACTCTGTTTTTAATTTTTTTTGATTTTTTCGTGACTCCTCATGATCATGTACCTAATAAAACACAAAAATAACAAAGAAACAAAATAAAATAAAATTAGAAAAATAAAATTGGGTTGCCTCCCAACAAGCGCTTCTTTAATGTCAATAGCTTGACAGTGGCTCTCATGGAGCCACATGGTGATCAGGTCAATTTAGTGTGTAGTATTCCCAACACCAAACTTAGAGTTTGGATATGGGGTTTGAACACCAAACTTAGAGTTTGGTTGTGGCCTCACAACACCAAACTTAGAGTTTGACTGTGAAGGCTCTTCTTGACCTTGAACTGAGAGAAGCTCTTCATGCTTGCTCTCTTTTGTCACAGAGGGATGGCCATGTGCCTTAAACACAAGGTAGTCCCCATTCAACTGAAGGACTAACTCACCTCTGTTGACATCTATTACAGCTCCTGCTGTGGCTAGGAAAGGTCTTCCTAGGATGATGCATTCATCATCTTCCTTCCTAGTGTCTAGGATTATGAAATCAGTAGGGATGTAAAGGCCTTCAACCTTTACTAGCACGTCCTCTACTAATCCATAAGCTTGTCTTATGGACTTATCTGCCAATTGTAATGAGAACAAGGCAGGTTGTACCTCAATGATCCCCATCTTCTCCATTACAGAGAGTGGCATAAGATTTATCCCTGACCCCAGATCACATAGAGCTTTTTCAAAGCTCATGGTGCCAATGGTGCAGGGTATTAAGAACTTGCCAGGATCTTGTTTCTTTTGAGGTAGAGTTTTCTGAATCCAGGTATCTAGTTCACTAATGAGCAAGGGAGGTTTACTGTCCCAAGTCTCATTACCAAACAGTTTGGCATTCAGCTTCATGATAGCTCCTAAATATAGAGCAGCTTGCTCTCCAATCACATCTTCATCCTCTTCAGAGGATGAATATTCTTCAGAGCTCATGAATGGCAGAAGGAGATTTAATGGAATCTCTATGGTCTCTAGATGAGCCTCAGATTCCTCTGGATCCTTAATAGGAAACTCCTTCTTGCTTGAAGGACGTCCCAGGAGGTCTTTCTCCTTAGGATTTTCGTCCTCCTCCTCCCTAGTGTATTCGGCCATGTTGATCAAATCAATGGCCTTGCACTCTCCTTTTGGATTCTCTTCTGTATTGCTTGGGAGAATACTGGGAGGAGTTTCAATAGTTTTCTTACTCAGCTGGCCCACTTGTGCCTCCAAATTTCTAATGGAGGATCTGGTTTCATTCATGAAACTGAAAGTGGCCTTTGACAGATCAGAGACTATATTGGCTAAATTGGAATTATTTTGTTCAGAATTCTCTGTCTGTTGCTGAGAAGATGATGGATATGGCTTACTATTGTTCAGCCTGTTGCGTCCACCATTGTTAAAACCTTGTTGAGGTTTTTGTTGATCCCTCCAGGAGAAATTTGGATGATTTCTCCATGATGAGTTATAGGTGTTTCCATAAGGTTCACCTAAGTAATTAACCTCTGCCATGACAGGGTTCTCAGGATCATAAGCTTCTTCAGAAGCTGCCTCTCTAGTACTGTTGGATGCATGTTGCAATCCATTCAGATTTTGAGAGATTATGTTGACCTGTTGAGTCAACATTTTGTTCTGAGCCAATATGGCATTCAGAGCATCAATTTCAAGAACTCCTTTCTTCTGAGGTACCCCATTATTCACGGAATTCCTCTCAGAGGTGTACATGAACTGGTTGTTTGCAACCATGTCAATGAGTTCCTGAGCCTCTTCAGGCGTTTTCTTCAGGTGAATAGATCCACCTGCAGAATGATCCAATGACATTTTCGAAAATTCAGAAAGACCATAATAGAATATATCCAATATGGTCCATTCTGAAAACATGTCAGATGGACATCTTTTGGTCAACTGCTTATATCTTTCCCAAGCTTCATAGAGGGATTCACCATCTTTTTGTTTGAAGGTTTGAACATCCACTCTCAGCTTGCTCAGCTTTTGAGGAGGAAAGAATTTATCCAAGAAAGCAGTGACTAGCTTATCCCATGAGTCCAGGCTGTCCTTGGGTTGAGAATCCAACCACACTCTAGCTCTGTCTCTTACAGCAAAAGGGAAAAGCATGAGTCTGTAGACTTCAGGATCAACTCCATTCGTCTTTACAGTCTCACAGATCTGCAAGAACTCAGTTAAAAACTGATAAGGATCTTCAGATGGAAGTCCATAAAACTTGCAATTTTGTTGCATTAAAGCAACTAGTTGAGGCTTAAGCTCAAAGTTATTGGCTCCAATGGCAGGAATGGAGATGCTTCTTCCATCAAACTTGGACATTGGTTTTGTGAAGTCACCAAGCATTCTCCTTGCATTATTATTATTATTTTCGGCTGCCATCTCTTTCTCTTGTTCGAAAATTTCTGAAAGGTTGTTTCTCTTAAAGATGTTTTTGGATTGTTGTAATTTAGCTTCTCTTAATCTTCTCTTCAGAGTCCTTTCAGGTTCTGGATCAATTTCAACAAGAGTGCCTTTATCCTTGTTCCTGCTCATATGAAAGAGAAGAAAACAAGAAAAGAAAGAGGAATCCTCTATGTCACAGTATAGAGATTCCTTTATGTTAGTAGAAAAAGAAAGGGGTAGAAGAATGAAGAAGGATGGATTCGGATTTTTGGATGAAGAGAGGTGAAGAGAAGTGTTAGTAATTAAATAATTAAATAAAAGAAGAAAAGAGGAGAGAAGAATTTCGAAAATAATTTTGAAAAAGAGGTTAGTGATTTTCGAAAATTAGAAAAAGAATGTAATTAAAATTAAACATGAAACAATTAATTAATTAAAAATAATTTTTGAAAAAAGGAAGAGATATTTTCGAAAATAGAAGAGGGAAAAGTAGTTAGGTGGTTTTGAAAAAGATAAGAAACAAACAAAAAGTTAGTTAGTTGATTGAAAAAGATTTGAAATCAAAATTGAAAAAGACAAGAAGATAGCAAATTAGATAAGATATTTTGAAATCAAATTTTGAAAAAAGATAAAATTTTTGAAAAAGATAAAATCTTTGAAAAAGATAGGATAAAAGATAAAAAGATTTAATTCAAAAATTTTGAAATTACTTACTTCACTAACAAGAAACTACAAGATAAGATTCTAGAACTTAAAGATTGAACCTTTCTTAACAAGAAAGTAACAAACTTCAAATTTTTGAACTAATCACATTAATTATTAGTGAATTTTCGAAAATTACATATAAAGATAAGAAAAAGATTTTGAAAACAATTTGAAAAATATTTTTGAAATTTTCGAAAATAATAAAAAAAAATTTGAAAAAGATATGATTTTGAAAAAGATTTTGAAAAGATAAGATTTTTTTAAAATTTGAAATTTTGACTTGACTTGTAAGAAACAACTAATTTTGAAAATTTTTGACCAAGTCAACCCAAAATTTCGAAATTTTGGAGGGAAATAAGGAAAAGATATATTTTTGATTTTTTGAGTTTTTGAGGAAAACACAAAAATGACCCAAAACATGAAAATTTTGGATCAAGACACAAGATGCATGCAAGAATGCTATGAATGTCAAGATGAACACCAAGAACACTTTGAAGATCATGATGAACATCAAGAACATAATTTTGAAAAAATTTTTGATGCAAAGAAAACATGCAAGACACCAAACTTAGAAATTTTTAATGCATGAAAAATATGAATGCAAAAATGCACATGAAAAACAACAAACAACACAAAACAAGAAATCATCAAGATCAAACAAGAAGACTTATCAAGAACAACTTGAAGATCATGAAGAACACTATGAATGCATGGATTTTCGAAAAAATGCAAGAAAAAATTTTAAAAGCATGCAATTGACACCAAACTTAAAAATTGACTCAAGACTCAAACAAGAAACACAAAATATTTTTGATTTTTATGATTTTCTAAATTTTTTTGTATTTTTATTTAATATTTTCGAAAATAAAGTTTTGGAAAAACGAAAAATAAAAGAAAAATTTTTGAAAAAGATTTTTGAAAAGAAAATTACCTAATCTGAGCAACAAGATGAACCGTCAGTTGTCCATACTCGAACAATCCCCGGCAACGGCACCAAAAACTTGGTGGACGAAATTGTGATCACATTATATGTTTCTTGGATTTTGAATGAAAGCTTATTTATGGCACTGCCATGTTCTAATTATTTTGAGATGAAGGCTTCTAAGGGGCAGCACCTGTGTGAGGTTTTCTTTATTGGAATTCACAACTCCGCTCAACTAACCAGCAAGTGTACTGGGTCGTCCAAGTAAAAACCTTACGTGAGTAAGGGTCGAATCCACAGAGATTGTTGGTATGAAGCAAGCTATGGTCACCTTGTAGATCTCAGTTAGGCAGATTAAAATAGTTTATGGTTTTCGAAAATAAAAAGAGATAAATAATAAAAAGGATAGAAATACTTATGCAGATTCATTGGTAGGAATTTCAGATAAGCAGAATGGAGATGCTGTAGAGCTCTCGGACGCCTGCTTTCCCACTGCTTCTACTCAATCCTTCTTACTCCTTTCCATGGCAAGCTGTATGTAGGGCATCACCGTTGTCAGTGGCTACATCCCATCCTCGCAGTGAAAGCTAATGCTCACGCACTCTGTCACAGTACGGCCAATCACCAGTTGGTTCCCTCCCCTACTGGAATAGAATCTCTCTTTTGCGTCTGTCACTAACGCCCAGCAGGTTACAGGTTTGAAGCTCGTCACAGTCATTCAATCCTAGAATCCTACTCGGAATACCATAGACAAGGTTTAGACTTTCCGGATCCTCATGAATGCCGCCATCTATCTAGCTTATACCACGAAGATTCTGTTGGGGAATCTAAGAGATACACATTCAAGCCTTGTTGCATGTAGAACGTAAGTGGTTGTCAATCACGCGCGTTCATAGGTGAGAATGATAATGAGGGTTATCTAACTCATCACATTCATCATGTTCTTGAGTACGAATGAATATCTTGGAATAAGAATAAGATAGAGAATTGAATAAAAGAAAATAGAACTTCATTAATCTTTGAGATACAGCAGAGCTCCACACCCTTAATCTATGGTGTGCAGAAACTCCACCGTTGAAAATACATAAGTGAAAGAGGTTCAGGCATGGCCGAGAGGCCAGCCCCCTAAAACGTGATCAATAGTCTCTTAGGATGAAGAATAAAACAAAACTGAGACCAAAGATGTCTAATACAATAGATAAATGTCCTATATATACTAGACTAGCTACTAGGGTTTACATGAGTAAGTAATTGATGCATAAATCCACTTCTGGGGCCCACTTGGTGTGTGCTTGGGCTGAGCTTGATCAATCCACGAGCTGAGGCTTCTCTTGGAGTTGAATTTCGAGTTATGATGTGCTTTGGGCGTTCAACTCCGGATTATGACGTTTTTCTGGCGTTTAACTCCAGAAAGGGGTGTGTACTTGGCGTTCAACGCCAAGTTGCGTCGTCATTCTTCGAATAAAGTATGGACTATTATATATTGCTGGAAAGCCCTGGATGTCTACTTTCCAACGCCGTTGAGAGCGCGCCAATTGGAGTTCTGTAGCTCCAGAAAATCCATTTCGAGTGCAGGGAGGTCAGAATCCAACAGCATCAGCAGTCCTTTTGTCAGCCTTTTTCAGAGTTTTGCTCAAATCCCTCAATTTCAGTCAGAATTTACCTGAAATCACAGAAAAACACACAAACTCATAGTAAAGTCCAGAAATGTGAATTTAACATAAAAACTAATGAAAACATCCCTAAAAGTAGCTCAAACTTACTAAAAACTATATAAAAATAATGCCAAAAAGCGTATAAATTATCCGCTCATCAACCTACTTCCAACTTCTATGGAAGAAGCATCTCAATCCCTGCCATAGGAGCAAACAATTTTGAGCTAAAGCCCCAATTAGTTTCTCTACTGCAACAGAACTGCAAGTTTTATGGACTTCCATCAGAAGACCCTTATCAGTTCTTAACTGAGTTCTTGCAGATCTGTGATACTGTTAAGACCAATGGAGTTGATCCTGAAGTCTACAAGCTTATGCTTTTCCCTTTAGCTGTAAGAGATAGAGCTAGAACATGGTTGGACTCACAACCCAGAGATAGCCTGGACTCTTGGGATAAGATGGTCACAGCTTTCTTAGCCAAGTTCTTTCCTCCTGAAAAGCTGAGCAAGCTTAGAGTAGATGTTTAAACCTTCAGACAAAAAGAAGGTGAATCCCTCTATGAAGCTTGGGAAAGATACAAGCAGATGACCAAAACGTGTCCTTCTGACATGCTTTCAGAATAGACCACATTAGATATATTCTATGATGGTCTGTCTGAATTTTCCAAGATGTCACTGGACCATTCTGCAGGTGGATCCAATCACCTAAAGAAAACACCTGCAGAAGCTCAGGAACTTATTGAAATGGTTGCAAATAACCAGTTCATGTATACCTCTGAGAGGAATCCTGTGAGTAATGGGACGCATCAAAAGAGAGGAGTTCTTGAAATTGATGCTCTGAATGCCATACTGGCTCAGAACAAGATATTGACCCAACAAGTCAATATGATCTCTCAGAGTCTGAATGGATTGCAAAATGCATCCAACAGTACTAAAGAAGCATCTTCTGAAGAAGAAGCTTATGATCCCGAGAACCCTGCAATGGCAGAGGTGAATTACATGGGTGAAGCCTTTGGCAACACCTATAATCCTTCATGGAAAAATCATCCAAATTTTTCATGGAAGGATCAACAAAAGCAAGGCTTCAATAATAACAATGGTGGAAGAAACAGGTTTAGCAATAGCAAACCTTTCCCATCATCATCTCAGCAACAGACAAAGCATTCTGAGCATAATCCTTCTAGCTTAGCAAACATAGTCTCTGATCTATCTAAGGCCACTCTTAGTTTCATGACTGAAACAAGATCCTCTATTAGAAATTTAGAGGCACAAGTGCGCCAGCTGAGTAAAAGGGTTACTGAAACTCCTCCTAGCACTCTCCCAATCAATACAGAAGAGAATCCCAAAGGAGAGTACAAGGCCATTGATATAATCAACATGGCCAAAACCTTAGAGGAGGAGGAGGACATGAATCCCAATGAGCAAGACCTCAGGGGATGTCCAATGGTCAGTACGGAATCCCCTAATGAGGAACCAAAGGAATCTGAGGCTCATACAGAGACCATAGAGATTCCCTTGGACCTCCTTTTACCATTCATGAGCTCTGATGACTATTTATCTTCTGAAGAGGATGAAGACATTATTGAAGGGCAAGTTGCTCAATATTTAGGAGCAATCATGAAGCTGAATGCCAAGCTGTTTGGTAATGAGACTTGGGAGGAAGAGCCTCTCTTGCTCACCAATGAACTGAATACATTGGTTCAGCAAAATTTACCTCAAAAGAAACAGGATCCTGGTAAATTCTTAATACCCTTTACCATAGGCACTATGACCTTTGAAAAAGCTCTGTGTAACCTGGGGTCAGGGATAAACATGATGCCACTCTCTGTAATGGAGAAACTGGGAATCTATGAGGTACATGCTGCCAAATTCTCATTGAAGATGGCAGATAAATCCATGAAAAAGGCTTATAGACAAGTAGAGGACGTGCTAGTGGAGGTTGAAGGCCTTTACTTCCCTGCTGATTCATAATTCTAGACACTAGGAGGGATGAGGATGAATCCATCATCCTTGGAAGACCCTTCCTAGCCACAGCAAGAGCTGTGATTTATGTTGACAGAGGAGAGTTGATCCTTCATGCGAATGAAGAATGCCTTATAGTAAAGACTCAAGGTTCTCCATCTGTAACCATGGAGAGTAAGCATGAAGAGCTTCTCTCTATATAGAGTCAAACAGAGCCCCCACATTCAAACTCTAAGTTTGGTGTTGGGAGGCCACAGCCAAACTCTAAGTTTGGTGTTGAGAGATCTCAACCATACTCTGATCATCTGTGAGGCTCCATGAGAGCTCACTGTCAAGCTATTGACATTAAAGAATCGCTTATTGGGAGGCAACCTAATTTTATTTTAATTTTATCTATATTATTTTTTTTTCTTTTAGGTTGATGATCATGTGAAGTCACAAAGACAATTATAAAAATAAAGAAAAAAAAATCAAAAATAGCACACCCTGGAGGAAGGACTTACTGGCATTTAAACGTCAGTAAAGGTAGCAAAATAGGCGTTTAAACGCCCAATCTGGCACCTTTCTAGGCATTTAAACGCCAGAATAGGGCACCAGACTGGCGTTTAAACGCCAAAATAGGGCAACAAACTGGTGTTCAGATGCCAAAACAGGAAGGAAAACTGGTTTAAATGCCAGAACAGGGCAGCAGACTGGCGTTTAAACGCCAGAATTGCACTCTAAGGCGTTTTGAACGCCCAATTGGAGCAGGGATGAAGAATTCCTTGACCCCTCAGGATCTGTGGACCCCACAGGTTCCCCACCAACCTCAACTCACTCTCTCTCCTCTTCACGCCTTTCTATAACACTCTTCTCCAAATACCCTTCACCAATCACTTCCTTAACTCTTCCCCAAAAACCCCCACCCACCTTCAAAATTCAAAACCATTTCCCTCCCCAACCCACCCGAACCTTTCGGCCACCCCCCTTTTTTCCTATAAATACCCCCTTCACTCCTTCATTTTCACACATCACAAACACCTTCCCCTCCCCTTGGCCGAAACACATACACCTTCCATCTCCTCCATTTTCTTCTTCTTCTACATCTTTCTTTCATCTTTTGCTCGAGGACGAGCAAATATTTTAAGTTTGGTGTGGTAAAAGCATTGCTTTTTTGTTTTTTCATAACCGTTTATGGCACCTAAGGCCGGAGAAACCTTTAGAAAGAGGAAAGGAAAAGCAAAAGCTTCCACCTCTGAGTCATGGGAGATGGAGAGATTTTTCTCAAAGGTCCATCAAGACCACTTCTATGAAGTTGTGTCCAAAAAAAAGGTGATCCCTATGCAATTCAGCTGGAATTGTCATAGAGGAAGACATCCTCATTGAAGAGGACAAGCCCATCACCAAAAAGAGGATGGAGCAAACAAGAGAGCCAACTCATGGACCTCAACAAGAGCATGAGGAAATTCCTCATGAAATCCCTGAGATGCCTCAAGGGATGCAATTTCCTCCACACAATTATTGGGAGAAACTCAACACTTCTTTGGAAAGCTTGAGTTACAACATGGACCAAATAAGGGTGGAACACCAAGAGCACTTCATCATTCTCCATGAGATTAGAGAAGATCAAAGAGCTATGAGGGAGGAGCAACAAAGGCAAGGAAGAGACATAGAGGAGCTCAAGAGCATCATTGGTTCTTCAAGAGGAGGAAGACGCCACCCTCACTAAAGTGGACTCATTCCTTAATCTCCTTGTCTATTTATTTTTCTGTTTTCGGCTTTATGATGTATGTTCTATCTATGTTTGTGTCTTCACTACATGATCATTAGTGTCTAGTGTCTATGTCTTAAAGCTATGAATAACTCCATGAATCCTTCACCTCTCTTAAATGAAAAATGTGCTTAATTACAAAAGAACAAGAAGTACTTGGATTTCAAATTTTATCTTGAAACTAGTTTAATTATTTTGATGTGGTGGCAATACTTTTTGTTCTCTGAATGAATGCTTGAACAGTACATATTTTTTTTATCTTGTTGTTTATGAATGTTAAAGTTGTTGGCTCTTGAAAGAATGATGAACAAAGAGAAATGTTATTGATAATCTGAAAAATCATGAAATTGATTCTTGAAGCAAGAAAAAGCAGTGAATATATATATATATATATATATATATATATATATATATATATATATATATGGCAAAAAAAAAGAGAAAAGAAAAAGAAAAAAAAGCAAGCAGAAAAAGCCAATAGCCCTTTAAACCAAAAGGCAAGGGTAAAAAGGATCCAAGGCTTTGAGCATTAATGGATAGGAGGGCCCAAGAAAATAAAATCTGGGCCTAAGCGGCTAAATCAAGCTGTCCCTAACCATGTGCTTGTGGCATGCAGGTCCAAGTGAAAAGTTTGAGACTGAGTGATTAAAGTCGTGATCCAAAGCAAAAGAGTGTGCTTAAGAACTCTGAACACCTCTAACTGGGGACTTTAGCAAAGCTGAGTCACAATCTGAAAAGGTTCACCCAGTTATGTGTCTGTGGCATTTATGTATCCGGTGGTAATACTGGAAAACAAAGTGCTTAGGGTCACGACCAAGACTCATAAAGTAGCTGTGTTCAAGAATCAACATACTGAACTAGGAGAATCAATAACACTATCTAAAATTCTAAGTTCCTATAGATGCCAATCATTCTGAATTTCAAAGGAAAAAGTGAGATGCCAAAACTGTTCAGAAGCAAAAAGCTACAAGCCCCGCTCATCTAATTAGAACTAAGTTTCATAGATACTGCGGGATTCATTGTATATTCTCTTCTTTTTATCCTATTTTGTTTTCAGTTGCTTGGGGACAAGCAACAATTTAAGTTTGGTGTTGTGATGAGCAGATAATTTATATGCTTTTTGGCATTATTTTTATATAGTTTTTAGTATGATTTAGTTAGTTTTTAGTATATTTTTATTAGTTTTTAAGCAAAAATCACATTTTTGGACTTTACTATGAGTTTGTGTGTTTTTCTATGATTTTAGGTATTTTTTAGCTGAAATTGATGGACCTGAGCAAAAATCTGATTCAGAGGCCGACAAAGGACTACAAATGCTGTTGGATTCTGACATCCCCGCACCCGAAGTGGATTTTCTGGAGCTACAGAACTCCAAATGGCACACTCTTAATTGCGTTGGAAAGTAGACATCCAGGAATTTTCAGCAATATATAATAATCCACACTTTGTGCGAGTTTTGACGACGTAAAATAGCGTCAAAATGCCAGCTCTCTGTCTTTTTCTGGCGTCAAAACGCCAAAACTGGCATAAAAGTTTGAGTTAAACGCCCGAAATGGCACCAAAGCTGGTGTTTAACTCCAAGGAAGACCTCTACACATGTAAAGCTCAATGCTCAGCCCAAGCACACACTAAGTGGGCCCGGAAGTAGATTTCTGCATCATTTACCTGTTTCTGTAAACCCTAGTAGCTAGTTTCATTATAAATAGGACCTTTTACTATTGTATTTCATCTTGGAACCTTGGAATCTATCTTTGATTAGTTTATGCGATCTTAGACATTGGGGAGGCTGGCCATTCGGCCATGCCTAGACCTTGTTCTTATGTATTTTCAACGGTGGAGTTTCTACACACCATAGATTAAGGTGTGGAGCTCTGCTGTTCCTCGAGTATTAATGCAAAGTACTACTATTTTCTATTCAATTCATGCTTATTCCTATTCTAAGATATTCGCTTGCACTTCAACATGATGAATGTGATGATCCGTGACACTCATCACTATTCTCAACCTATGAACGCGTGCCTGACAACCACTCCCGTTCTACCTTAGATCGAGCGTATATCTCTTAGCCTCCATTCCGAAAGATCGGAGTCTTCGTGGTATAAGCTAGAATTATTGGCGGCCATTCCTGAGATCTGAAAAGTCTAAACCTTGTCTGTGATATTCCGAGTAGGATCTGGAAAGGGATGACTGTGACGAGCTTCAAACTCGCGAGTGTTGGGCGTAGTGACAGACGCAAAAGGATCTCTGGATTCTATTCCAACATGATCGAGAACCGACAGATGATTAGCCGTGCGGTGACAGCGCATTTAGACCATTTTCACTGAGAGGACTTGAAGTAGCCATTGACAACGGTGATGCCCAACATACAGCTTGCCATGGAAGGGAGTATGAAGGATTGGATGAAGGCAGTAGAAAAGCAGAGATCCAACAGGAACAAAACATCTCTATGCACTTATCTGAAATTCTCACCAATGAATTACATAAGTATCTCTATCTTTACTTTATGTTTTATTTATCTTTTTAATTATTAAAACTCCATAACCATTTGAATTCGCCTGTTGAGATTTACAAGGTGACCATAGCTTGCTTCAAGCCGACAATCTCCATGGAATCGACCCTTACTCACGTAAGGTTTATTTCTTGGACGACCCAGTGCACTTGCTGGTTAGTTGTGCGAAGTTGTGAAAAAGAGTTGAGATTACAATTGTGCGTACCAAGTTGTTGGCGCCACTGTGTATCACAATTTCGTGCACCATTGTTTTACCAAACTTATTTACTCTATCATGCAACATACAAATATTTACTACCATAAAACTATAAGCACTAAAGAACTATAAACACTTAAGAAATATATACAAGCAAACCAAGAAAAGTGCAATAAGAACAAAATTACCAAAAATGAAGAAAAATACTCAAAGGTATTGCAAAGTATCTAAGAAAAGAATTTTACCCCCTCAAAGTTGTCGATCCTCCCCCACACTTAATTAATGCACGGTGCATTTGCATAATCCGGGAGAACGATAACCTAGGGCTCCACCTTCAGTTGGTGGTCATTGACATGGGTTGATGACTTCCATCATCCTCCTCCCCTACTAACTCTGATGAAGCTTTGGGAGTTGGGTCAGGGTCTCTTCCTTGTAGTGTTGCCACTACCCACTCGAAACGCTCGTGCTCAAGTCGCTCCATGTCGTGGATATCATGCAATATGTCTTGGAAGAAGTCTAAAAGAGACCGGAGGAACGGTAGAGGAGTTGATGAAGTTGGTGGATTTGATGATGGTGTTGTAGGTGCTTTCCTCTTGGAGGGTGTCTTTTTTGTCGATCCATCTAAATCTCCGTACGAAATGAATTGGTTGCCTCCTGGTATCTTAAACATGATGTCCGTCGGTTGCCTCTCTACCCCCGCTGCTATAGCTAGTCGCATCACCATCGATGGAAAAGGAATGTTGATCTTTTTCTTTTCAATGAGTTTCCAAATCGATGTGCGCATCAACGGCAAAATGGCTATTTTCTTTCCTTCCAAAATAGCCCAAATTAGCAAAGCAGCTTTAAGTTGGACATGGGTATCATGGGTGCTAGGAAGTATATAGTCGGCCACAATTTGATGCTAAATATGCATGATAAACCCCATTTTTAGGGTTTATCTTGTATCGAATTTAGGGTATTTTGATAACCTTTTCTCGTATTTAACCTATGAATTGGCATGGTTTTGTAATCTCTCCCGTATTTATGCCTAAGTGTAAAAACATGCTTTTTAAGCCTTATTTTGATGAATTCTAGTTCCTCTTTGATTCCATAAGATGCCTTGATGTGTTTGCTAGTAATTTCAGGATGAAATAGGTTAGGCATGGATCAAGGGAGCAAGGAAGAAAGCATGCAAGTGGAGAGAAGCACAAAAAGCCAAAGAATTGTTCTAGGCCATGCACGCGCACGCTTACAAGGCGCTCGCGTGCACATTGCGAAACAAGCCAGGGACGCGCACGCGTACCGTGCGTGCACGCGTCGATGACGGCACATGACCTCATTAATGCAACACGTGCCTGGCGATTTGAGAGGGTTTCTGAACCCATTTTTGGTGCCTATTGCTAAGGAAAAGGAATAAAAGGATGAAGGATTAAGGGGAAGGCATCAATTAGTCAATGAATCAAGCATAGAGAATATACTTAGGATTAGTTTAGAGTTTTAGAGAGAGAAGCTCTCACTTCTCTCTAGAATTAGGATTAGGTTTAGTCCTTAGATCTAGGTTTTGATTCATCTTCTCTTCTACTTTTACTTTCCCAATCCATAGTTGTTACATTCATCATTCTTCTACTCTTTTGTTGTAATTTCCTTTATATTGTTCTTATACTTTGTTGTAGATCTACTATTGCTACTTCCATTTTCTTTCAATTCAATAAGAGGTAATTCATAATAATTGTTCTTCATTGCTTTCCTATTGTTGATCTCTTGTTTTTGTAGTTATAGATTCTTTTAATTCTTGCATTTAATAATGTTTGCTTGCATTGCACTCTATGTGTTTGATGAAATGTCTCTTCTAGATATAGTGTAGGTTTTGTTCCTCTTGGCTTAGGGAGAGTAATTAGTGACTCTTGAGTTGTCTAATTCCTTTGTTGATTGATAATTAGAAGTTGCTAATTAATTTGAATATCTCTAAAGCTAGTCATTCCTTTAGGAGATGATTAGGGCTTGAGGAATCAAATTGATTCATCCACTTGACTTCCCTCCATAGTTAGAGGTTAACTAAGTGGTAGCAATGAACAATTCTCATCACAATTGAGAAAGGTAACTAGGATAGGATTTCTAGTTCTCACATCTTGCCAAGAGCTTTGTTAGTTGTTAGTTTATTTTCATTACCATTTACTTTTCATGCTTCTTATCCAAAACCCCAAAATAACTCATAACCAATAACAAGACACTTTATTGTAATTCCTAGGGAGAACGACCCGAGGTTTGAATACTTCAGTTTATAAATTTTAGGGGTTTGTACTAGTGACAAACAACTTTTTGTATGAAAGGATTGTTGTTTGGTTTAGAAACTATACTTTACAACGAGATTTCATTAGTGAAATTCTAAACCGTCAAAAATCCAATCATCAATGCGCCTCAGCATTCAAATTGGAATAAGCAATACTAGCAGGAACAGATTTTCCTCCATTGTTATATTCCCAGGACGCACCGGGACGGCCAATCTTCTTAAGAATAGGAGCCAAGGACATCATCTCCTTAAAAACATCCGCTTTGATCCTTGAATAATCATCCTTCGCAGGCGAAATATGAGAAATCTTCAGAAAAGCTTCTAAAGCCTTGTTAGAAGTGTCCAACATCTTCCTTCGGAGGAATATCGACTCTGCTTCCTAAGCTTGATAGTTAGCATAGAATTCCTACACCATGGATTCAATTTTGAAAGCTTCCAATTAAGAATTTAAATTTTTCTTCACTTTATTTGTACTTCCTCATTGATCTTGTATAATTTGTTGCCAGATGATCTTGAAATCTTTTGTTTTTAATTCTCCTTTTTAGGATGCGTAAGAAAGGTAAAGCACCGGTCACATTATCGGTTGTGCAACCAATAACTCGCCCTCCTAATACTTGGTTCATGGATCGCCAAAGTGAGACATCAAGTACCTTGGTTAACCGAAGAGCCGACTCCCAATATGAAGCAATCGAGAAAAGAACAATCCATTGGGAGAGGACATTGAAGGTTCCAAACAAATACAAGGTGATCATCCATGAAAGGATTGCCCCGCTTTATTGGGGATTTCTTGAGCACAAAAAATATATCAATATGGAGGAAAACTCCTGTTCATACCCTGGGTCGAGCTGACCGACCCGGGATGTTCGACAGACAAAGCGACCGACCTCTTCAGGTCAGGACAACCCGACCTCTTTCCAAAGAGCTCGGTCAAGTCCCCAGAAAGCCCAAAGAAGGGCCCAAATAGAGGAACACGCCCCAAATCCTAAGGCAGCCCAAGCCTACAGAAAGAAGGGTGGTTCCCTTAAAAGATAAAGATGACCTCACTTAAAGATAAGATAAAGATAAGATAAGATAACTAACTTATCTTATCCACAGAAGGCCACATCTCACCATTATAAATACACTGGAGCACCCAGGTATAACTCATATTCTGATTTTACTCAATACCTGCTTAATACTCTTGCTAACTTAAGCATCGGAGTCCCTTGCAAGTACCCCCCACCCTCCGGGGACGAAGGATCAGCACCATCACCAAGTCCTACAAGTCGGACACACCAGCTCCGACCGCTATACACCTGCCGGATACGTCGGCTCGGACCAACACAGAAGATCTCGACCGAGATCGACCTACAGTTTCAGGTAACCCTCGGAACATTGGCGCCGTTGCCGGGAAACCTGGAAGTCATCCCATCAACATGGCGGATGACCATGACAACGACCACGATTCAGGTTTGGAAGATAGAACGCCGCATAAAAACGCGGATATTATACTCAAAGATACTTCGGAACCCAACGGAGACAAAAATTTATCAAATCCAGGAGTAATAGAAGCGCTTCAAAATCGATTGGAGCAACTTGAGAAAGAAGCCCAACATCAACGTGAAAAAGAAGAAGATCTACGTCGGGAGATAAAGCGGCGCCGAGAATTAGAAGATAAGCTTATAAAACTCGAAGCTGATCTCAAAACTAAAGCTACTCGACCATCCACAGAGGATAGCTCTCAGAAAGATCAAGATCCATTCACCAGAGAAATTATGAAGACCAAAATTCCAAAAGATTTCAAACTTCCGGATATGACTCTATATGACGGCGCCTCGGACCCCAACCATCATCTCAACAACTTCAGAAGTAGAATGTACCTCACTGATGCCTCAGATGCAGTTCGCTGCAAAGCCTTTCTAACAACTCTCACCAAGACAGCCATTAAATGGTTTGACAACCTACCTCCAAAATCCATCTCGAGTTTCGATGACCTGGCCAAAAAGTTCCTGGCCCGATTCTCCATACAAAAAGACAAAGCCAAACACGCTCCTAGCCTACTAGGGATCAAGCAAGGAGATCGGGAGAGCCTTCGCAATTACATGGAAAGATTCAACAAAACATGCATGGACATACAAAGTCTACCAATAGAAGCTGCCACTATGGGCCTCATAAATGGCTTGCGAGAAGGACCATTTAGCCAATCTATATCAAAGAGATACCCAACATCCCTAGACGAAGTACAAGAACGGGCGCAGAAGTACATCAACATGGAGAAAAATTCTCGACTTGGCGAAGCCTCAAGGTCCGGTTCTGCCTACCGAGATAAAGAATCCAAGAAAAAGGAAGATCGCTCCGGAGAGAAAATCAAAAAATATCATAACTTCACTCCTCTTAGGGTATCCTTGGTAGATGTTTACAAAGAAGTCTGCCATACGGAGAAAATCCCTCCAGCTCGGCCACTTAAAGGCAAAAGAGGAGGAGGAAATCGGAATGAATACTGTGAATATCACCGACTTCGAGGGCATTCCACCAACGAATGCTTCGACTTGAAAAATGTCATAGAAAAATTAGTAAGAGAAGGAAAGCTAAATCGGTTTTTGGCCAATCAAGACGACGAACCAAGAAAAAGAAGAAGGGATGAGGATGTCAGACGATTTGAACGCACACCGGAAAGACACGTTCACGTAATACACGGTGGATTTGCTGGGGGAGGAATCTCCAAATCATCCCGCAAGCGACACCTTAAAGAGGTGTACCATGTCGAAGGAAAGAAGGAAGCGCCAGACATCCCAGCAATCACGTTTACCAAGGAAGATGCATCCGGAATCATCTCGGGACACGACGACCCCATGGTCATTACGATCATACTAGCAAACGCCAACCTTCACCGTACACTAATTGACCAGGGAGGCTCTGCCGACATCTTATTCAAAACTGCCTTCGACAAAATCGGCCTAGAAGAAAAAGAGCTAAGAGCATACCTGAACAGCCTGTTTGGACTTGGAGATACCCCAATTCAACCGCTGGGATACGTATCGCTGCATAAAACCTTCGGGAAGGGGAACCAATCCAGGACACTCAAGATAGACTACATCGTGGTCAATGTAAGCTCAGCCTACAATGCCTTAATAGGTCGGACAACGTTAAATCAACTTAGCGCAATAGTTTCAACTCCACATCTATGTATGAAATTCCCAACTGCGGAAGGGATAGCTACAATAAAGGCAGATCAAAAGACGGCACGTCACTGTTATAACGAAAGTCTAAACCTCCGAGGCGAAGGAGGAGAGTTCCACACAATCGAGCTCGGTGGAGTTCAGAGACAAGAAGAACTCCGACCACGACCCGAAGGAGAAGTAGAAAAAGTCCAGATCGGAGTCACCTCGGATAAAACAACTAATATTGGCGCGATCCTGAAAGGAGACACAAAGGAATCACTAATACGGTTCCTACGAGATAATGTTGATCTCTTTGCATGGAAAGCTGCCGACATGCCAGGCATCGATCCCGAACTAATGAGCCACAAATTGGCAGTCTACTCGGGATCCCGGCCGGTACAACAAAGACGAAGAAAACTCGTACCAGAATGATCTCAAGCTGTAGAAGAACAAGTACAAACGCTACTAGAGGCAGGGTTCATAAGGGAAGTTAAATACCCACTATGGCTAGCAAACGTCGTCTTGGTGAAAAAGTCAAATGGGAAGTGGCGAATGTGCACCGACTACACCGACCTCAACAAAGCCTGCCCAAAAGACCCTTATCCACTCCCAAGTATCGACGCTCTAGTAGATGCTTCATCAGGATATAAGTATCTCTCGTTCATGGATGCATATTCGGGGTACAACCAAATCCCCATGTATCTACCAGATCAAGAAAAGACCTCGTTCCTAACACCGAAAGCAAACTACTGCTACATCGTGATGCCTTTCGGTCTCAAGAATGCAGGAGCTACTTATCAAAGGCTAATGAATAAAGTTTTCTCAGATCACATCGGAAAAATCATGGAAGTTTATGTAGACGACATGTTGATAAAGACACAAAGCGAAGATACATTATTATCCGACCTGACTCAAGTGTTTTACACTATAAGGAAACACAACATGCGGCTCAATCCCGCAAAATGCACCTTCACAGCAGAAGCAGGCAAATTCTTAGGCTTCATGCTCACACAAAGGGGAATTGAAGCAAATCCAGACAAATGTCAAGCCATACTCAACATGAAGAGCCCAACCTGTGTCAAAGAAGTACAATAACTCAACGGGAGGTTGGCCGCTCTATCCCGATTCTTAGCAGGAGCTGCGATAAGATCTCTTCCCTTCTATGCTACTTTAAGAAAGGGAAAACAGTTCGAATGGACGACAGAATGTGAGCAAGCCTTCCGAGACTTCAAGGAGTTCTTAGGACGGCCACCTATCCTATCTCAGCCACGAGAAGGAGAACCGCTCATATTACATCTCACAGTAGGGAGCCGGGCAATAGCCTCAGCACTAGTCAGGGAAGACGAACATGGGCAATAACCCGACTACTTCATTAGCAAAGCGCTACAGGGATCCGAGCTGAACTACCAAAAAATAGAAAAATTTGCTTATACCCTCATTCTAACATCTCGACGACTCCGCCCATACTTCCAGGCTCACACCATTAAGGTTCGAACTAACCAGCCCATAAAAGGAATATTGCAGAAAACAGATCTGGCAGGCAGAATTCTACAATGGGTAGTCGAGTTGTCAGAGTTTGACCTCCAATATGAAGCTCGGACGGCCATCAAATCACAGTACCTGGCCGACTTTATCGCAGAATTCACAGATGCCCTAGGAACCCCCACAGAATGGAATCTTTACGTGGACGGCTCTTCAAATAAAACTGGAAGCGGCGCAGGCGTGTTAATAGAAAGCGACCAAGGAATCCAAGTTGAGCTCTCCCTCAAGTTCGGGTTCCCGGCCTCAAATAACCAGGCAGAATATGAAGCATTATTAGCTGGTTTGAAGCTGGCTAAAGAAGTCGGAGCTAAAAAACTCAACATTTACAGCGATTCACAAGTAATCACATCACAAATAACAGGGAGCTACCAAGCCAAAGATCCCACCATGAAAAAATATTTGGATAAAACCAAGGAACTGCTCAGACAAATCGGGGAGTATAAAATCTACCACATACCCCGCTGATGAGCGGATAATTTATACGCTTTTTGGCATTGTTTTTAGGTAGTTTTTAGTAAGTTCAAGCTACTTTTAGGGATGTTTTCATTAGTTTTTATGTTAAATTCACATTTCTGGACTTTACTATGAGTTTGTGTGTTTTTCTGTGATTTCAGGTAATTTCTGGCTGAAATTGAGGGACTTGAGCAAAACTCTGAAAAAGGCTGACAAAAGGACTGCTGATGCTGTTGGAATCTGACCTCCCTGCACTCGAAATGGATTTTCTGGAGGTACAGAACTCCAATTGGCGCGCTCTCAACGGCGTTGGAAAGTAGACATCCAGAGCTTTCCAGCAATATATAATAGTCCATACTTCATTCGGAAATTGACGACATAACTTGGCGTTGAACGCCAAGTACATGCTGTTGTCTAGAGTTAAACGCCAGAAAAACGTCATGATCCAGAGTTGAACGCCCAAAACACGTCATAACTTGGAGTTCAACTCCAAGAGAAGCCTCAGCTCGTGGATAGATCAAGCTCAGCCCAAGCATACACCAGGTGGGCCCCGGAAGTGGATTTATGCATCAATTACTTACTCATGTAAACCCTAGGAGCTAGTTCATTATAAATAGAACATTTAACTATTGTATTAGATATCTTTTGACAGTTTAATCTCTTGACTGTTTAGCCTTTGATTATTCGGTCTCTTGATCACTCAGGGGGCTGGCCATTCGGCCATGCCTGAACCTTTCACTTATGTATTTTCAACGGTGGAGTTTCTGCACACCATAGATTAAGGGTGTGGAGCTCTGCTGTACCTCAAGTTTCAATACAATTACTATTACTTTTCATTCAATTCTCTCTTATTCTTATTCCAAGATATACGTTGCACAACACTTTGATGAATGTGATGATCCATGACACTCATCATCATTCTCACATATGAACGCGCGTGATTGACAACCACTTCCGTTCTACCTTAGGCCGGGCGCATATCTCTTAGATTCCCCAACAGAATCTTCATGGTATAAGCTAGATAGATGGCGGCATTCATGAGAATCCGGAAAGTCTAACCTTGTCTGTGGTATTCCGAGTAGGATCCTGGGAATCCGGAAAGTCTAACCTTGTCTGTGGTATTCCGAGTAGGATTCCGGTATTGAATGACTGTGACGAGCTTCAAACTCCTGAAGGCTGGGCGTTAGTGACAAACGCAAAAGAATCAATGGATTCTACTCCAACCTGATTGAGAACCGACAGATGATTAGCCGTGCTGTGACAGAGCATTTGGACCATTTTCACTGAGAGGATGGGATGTAGCTATCAACCAAGGGTGATGCCTCTAGACGATTAGCCGTGCAGTGACAGCGCATAGGACCATTTTCCCGAGAGGATTAAAAGTAGCCATTGATGATAGTGATGCCCTACATATAGTTTGCCATGGAAAGGAGTAAGAAGGATTGAAGGAAGAGCGAGTAGTGAAGTGGAGTTTCAAGAGGAACACAGCATCTCCATACACCTATCTGAAATTCCCACCATTGATTTACATAAGTATTTCTATCCCTTTTTATTTTCTATTTAATTATTAATTTTCGAAACCATAAACCAATTTAATCTGCCTAACTGAGATTTACAAGGTGACCATAGCTTGCTTCATACCAACAATCTCTGTGGGATCGACCCTTACTCACGTAAGGTTTATTACTTGGACGACCCAGTACACTTGCTGGTTAGTTGAACGGAGTTGTGAATTCAAATAGAGACAATTATTAAATTTCATACAAGTACAAAGACAATAGATCACAATTTCGTCCACCAAGTTTTTGGCGCCGTTGTCGGGGATTGTTCGAGTATGGACAACTGACGGTTCATCTTGTTGCTCAGCTTAGGTAATTTTCTTTTCAAAAATCTTTTTCAAAATTTTTCTTTTATTTTTTGTTTTTTCAAACTTTATTTTCGAAAAAAAAAATATAATAAAAAAATTAGAAAATCATAAAAACCAAAAATATTTTGTGTTTCTTGTTTGAGTCTTGAGTCAAATTTTAAGTTTGGTGTCAATTGCATGCTTTAAAAATTTTTCCTTGCATTTTTCGAAAATTTCATGCATTCATGGTGTTCTTCATGATCTTCAAGTTGTTCTTGACAAGTCTTCTTGTTTGATCTTGATGTTTTCTTGTTTTGTGTTGTTTGTTGTTTTTCATATGCATTTTTTGTTTGTTAGAGTTCATGCATTAAAGAATTCTAAGTTTGGTGTCTTGCATGTTTTCTTTGCATAAAAATTTTTTCAAAATTATGTTCTTGATGTTCATCATGATCTTCAAAGTATTCTTGGTGTTCATCTTGACATTCATAGCATTCTTGCATGCATTCATTGTTTTGATCTAAAAATTTCATGCATTGAGTATTTTTTGTTGTTTTTCTCTCTCATAATTAAAAATTCAAAAATTCAAAAAAATATTTTTTCCTTATTTCCCTCCAAATTTTTGAAATTTTGGGTTGACTTGGTCAAAAACTTTCAAAATTAGTGTTTCTTACAAGTCAAGTCAAAATTTCAATTTTAAAAATCTTATCTTTTCAAAATCTTTTTCAAAAATCATATCTTTTCCATTTTTTTCTCTTATTTTCGAAAATTTTAAAAAATTATTTTTCAAAATCCTTTTCTTATCTTTTATACCATATTTTCGAAAATATGCTAACAATTAATGTGATTGATTCAAAAATTTGAAGTTTGTTACTTTCTTGTTAAGAAAGGTTCAATCTTTAAATTCTAGAATCTTATCTTGTAGTTTCTTGTTTGTTAAGTCATTTTAAAAATTAAATCTTTTTCAAAATATCTTTCTCTTAAAATTTTTATCTTATCTTTTTTATCTTATCCTTTTCAAAATTTTATCTTTTTCCAAATTTGATTTCAAAAGATCTTATCTAACTTCTTATCTTCTTATCTTTTTAAATTTTGATTTCAAATCTTTTTCAATCAATTAACTAACTTTTTGTTTGTTTCTTATCTTTTTCAAAACCACCTAACTACTTTTCCCTCTCTAATTTTCGAAAATACCTCTCTCTTTTTCAAAAATTCTTTTTAATTAATTAATAATTTTAATTTCAATTATATTTTATCTTTAATTTTCGAAAATTACTAACCCCTTTTTCAAAATTATTTTCGAAATTTCCCCTCTCTTTTCTTATTCTATTTAATTATTTATTTACTAACACTTCTCTTCACCTCTCTTCATCTAAAAATCCGAATTCTTCTTCACTCTTCCCCCCTCTCTTTTTCTACTAACACAAATGAATCTCTATACTGTGACATAGAGGATTCCTCTTTCTTTTCTTGTTTTCTTCTCTTTCATATGAGCAGGAACAGGGAAAAAGGCACTCTTGTTGAAATAGATCCAGAACCTGAAAGGACTTTGAAGAGGAAATTAAGAGAAGCTAAATTACATTATTCTAAAGGTAACCTTTCAGAAACATTAGAACAAGAGAAGGAGATGGCAGCCGAAAATAATAATAATGCAAGGAGAATGCTTGGTGACTTCACAAAGCCAACATCCAAGTTTGATGGAAGAAGCATCTCCATTCCTGCCATTGGAGCCAATAATTTTGAGCTTAAGCCTCAACTAGTTGCTTTAATGCAACAAAATTGTAAGTTTTATGGACTTCCATCTGAAGATCCTTATCAGTTTTTAACTGAGTTCTTGCAGATCTGTGAGACTGTAAAGACGAATGGAGTTGATCCTGAAGTCTACAGACTCATGCTTTTCCCTTTTGCTGTAAGAGACAGAGCTAGAATATGGTTGGATTCACAACCTAAAGATAGCCTGGACTCCTGGGATAAGCTGGTCACAGCCTTCTTGGATAAATTCTTTCCTCCTCAAAAGCTGAGCAAGCTGAGAGTGGATGTTCAAACCTTCAAACAAAAAGATGGTGAATCCCTCTATGAAGCTTGGGAAAGATACAAGCAGCTGACCAAAAGATGTCCATCTGACATGTTTTCAGAATGGACCATATTAGATATATTCTATTATGGTCTATCTGAATTTTCGAAAATGTCATTGGACCATTCTGCAGGTGGATCTATTCACCTGAAGAAAATGCCTGAAGAGGCTCAAGAACTCATTGACATGGTTGCAAACAACCAATTCATGTACACTTCTGAGAGGAATTCCGTGAATAATGGGATACCTCAGAAGAAAGGAGTTCTTGAAATTGATGCTCTGAATGCCATATTGGCTCAGAACAAAGTGTTGACTCAACAGGTCAACATGATCTCTCAAAATCTGAATGGATGGCAACATGCATCCAACAGTACTAGAGAGGCAGCTTCTGAAGAAGCTTATGATCCTGAGAACCCTGCCATGGCAGAGGTTAATTACATGGGTGCACCTTATGGAAACACCTATACTTCATCATGGAGAAATCATCCAAATTTCTCATGGAAGGATCAACAAAAGCCTCAACAAGGCTTTAACAATGGTGGACGCAACAGGCTGAACAATAGCAAGCCATATCCATCATCTTCTCAGCAACGGACAGAGAATTCTGAACAAAACACCTCTAATTTAGCCAATCTAGTCTCTGATCTGTCAAAGGCCACTTTCAGTTTCATGAGTGAAACAATATCCTCCATTAGAAATCTGGAGGCACAAGTGGGCCAGCTGAGTAAGAAAGTCATTGAAACTCCTCCCAGTATTCTCCCAAGCAATACAGAAGAAAATCCAAAAAGAGAGTGCAAAGCCATTGACATAGTCAATATGGCCGAATGCACTAGGGAGGAGGAGGACGAAAATCCTAGTGAGGAAGACCTCCTGGGACGTCCCTCAAGCAAGAAGGAGTTTCCTATTAAGGATCCAAAGGAATCTGAGGCACATATAGAGACCATAGAGATTCCTTTAAATCTTCTTCTGCCATTCATGAGCTCTGAAGACTATTCTTCCTCTGAAGAGGATGAAGATGTGACTGGAGAGCAAGTTGCTCAATACTTAGGAGCTATCATGAAGCTGAATGCCAAGTTGTTTGGTAATGAGACTTGGGAAAGCGAACCTCCCCTGCTCATTAGTGAACTGGATACCTGGGTTCAGCAAATTCTACCTCAAAAGAAACAAGATCCTGGCAAGTTCTTAATACCTTGTACCATAGGCACCATAACCTTTGAAAAAGCTCTGTGTGATCTAGGGTCAAGGATAAATCTTATGCCACTCTCTGTAATGGAGAAGCTGGGATCATTGAGGTACAACCTGCCTTGTTCTCATTACAATTGGCAGACAAGTCATTGAGACAAGCTTATAGAATAGTAGAGGACGTGTTAGTAAAGGTTGAAGGCCTTTACATCCCTGCTGATTTCATAATCTTAGACACTAGGAAGGAAGAGCATGATTGCATCATCCTTGGAAGACCTTTCCTAGCCACAGCAGGAGCTGTGATAGATGTCAACAGAGGTGAATTAGTCCTTCAATTGAATGGGGACTACCTTGTGTTTAAGGCACATGGCCATCCCTCTGTGACAAAAGAGAGTAAGCATGAAGAGCTTCTCTCAGTTCAGAGTCAAGAAGAGCCCACACAGTCAAACTCTAAGTTTGGTGTTGTGAGGCCACAACCAAACTCTAAGTTTGGTGTTAAGATCCCATATCCAAACTCTAAGTTTGGTGTTGGGACTATACAACATTGACCTGATCACCTTGTGGCTCCATGAGAGCCACTGTCAAGCTATTGACATTAAAGAAGCGCTTGTTGGGAGGCAACCCAATTTTATTTATCTAATTTTTATTCTATTTTATTGTTATTTTGTGTTTTATTAGGTACATGATCATGAGGAGTCACGAAAAAATCATAAAAATTAAAAACAGAATCAAAAACAGCAGAAGAAAAAATTCACACCCTGGAGGACGCACAGGCTAGCGTTCAACGCCAGTAAGATGCATCTGGCCGGCGTTCAACGCCAGAACAGAGCATCATTCTGGCGCTGAACGCCAGAAATAAGCAACATTCTGGCGCTGAACGCCAGGAATGTGCCTAGAGAAGAAAGGCTGGCGCTGAACGCCAGTAACAAGCATGAAACTGGCGTTCAACGCCAGAAACATGCTTTACATGGGCGTTGAACGCCCAGAATGTGCACCACACGGCGTTTAAACGCCAGAATGGTGTGCAAAGGCATTTTACATGCCTATTTGGTGCAGGGATGGAATTCCTTGACACCTCAGGATCTGTGGACCTCACAGGATCCCCACCTACCTCGCCCTCTCTCTCTCCATTCATGGTCATCCCTTCTGTTTTTCATTCACCACTTACATCTATCCACTCTTCCCCATAAACCCCACCTACCTTCAAAAATTCAAAACCATTTTCCCACCCATTCCCACCCAAAATGGCCGAACATACATCCCCCCTCTCCCTATAAATACCCTTCCATTCTACTTCATTTTCACACAACACAACCCCCTCTTCTCACCCTTGGCCGAACCATCACTTCCCCTTCTCCTCCATAGTTTCTTCTTCTTCTTCTCTTCTTTCTTCTCTTGCTCAAGGGCGAGCAATATTTTAAGTTTGGTGTGGTAAAAGCATAGCTTTTTTGCTTTTCCATTACTATTAATGGCACCTAAGGCCAGAGAAACCTCAAAGGGAAGACAAAAGCTTCCACCTCTGAGTCATGGGAGATGGAAAGACTCATGTAAAGGGTTTATAGCTCAGTGGTAGAACATGTGGCTGCAAATCAAGAGATCCCTGAGATACCTCAGGGGATAAGTTGTCCTCCACACAAATATTGGAAGCAACTAAGGGTAGAAACACCAAAATTACTAGGAATCATTCAACAGAAGCAAGGAAAAGACATAGAGGAGCTCAAAGAGCACCATTGGACCTTCAAGAAGGCGCCACCCTCACTCAGGTGGATTCATTCCTTGTTCTTATTTCTTTCTGCTTTTCGGTTTTTAATGTTGTGTTTATTTATGTTTTGTGTCTCTATTTCATGATCATTAGTATGTAGTAACTATGTCTTAAAGCTATGAATAAATTCCATTAATCCTTCACCTCTCTTAAAAGAAAAATGTTTTAATTCAAAAGAACAAGAAGTACATGAATTTCGAATTATCCTTGAATTTAATTTAATTATATTGATGTGGTGACAATACTTTTGTTTTCTGAATGAATGCTTGAACAGTGCATATGTCTTTTGATCTTGTTGTTTATGAATGTTAAAACTGTTGGCTCTTGAAAGAATGATGAACAAAGAGAAATGTTATTGTTGATCTGAAAAATCATGAAATTGATTCTTGAAGCAAGAAAAAGCAGTGAACAAGAAGAAGCTTGAGAAAAAAAATGGCAAAAAAAAAAATTTAGAAAGAAAAAGAAAAAGCAAGCAGAAAAAGCCAATAGCCCTTAAAACCAAAAAGCAAGGGTAAAAAGGATCCAAGGCTTTGAGCATCAATGGATAGGAGGGCCCAAGGAAATAAAATCCAGGCCTAAGCGGCTAAATCAAGCTGTCCCTAACCATGTGCTTGTGTCATGCAGGTCCAAGTGAAAAGCTTGAGACTGAGTGGTTAAAGTCGTGATCCAAAGCAAAAAGAGTGTGCTTAAGAGCTCTGGACACCACTAACTGGGGACTCTAGCAAAGCTGAGTCACAATCTGAAAAGGTTCACCCAGTTATGTGTCTGTGGCATTTATGTATCCGGTGGTAATACTGGAAAACAAAATGCTTAGGGCCACGGCCAAGACTCATAAGTAGCTGTGTTCAAGAATCAACATGCTTAACTAGGAAAGTCAATAACACTATCTGAAATTCTAAGTTCCTAGAGAAGCCAATCATTCTAAACTTCAAAGGAAAAAGTGAGATGCCAAAACTGTTCAGAAGCAAAAAACTACAAGTCCCGCTCATCTAATTATAATTAATATTCATTGATGTTCTGGAATTTATAGTATATTCTCTTCTTTTTATCCTAATTGATTTTCAGTTGCTTGGGGACAAGCAACAATTTAAGTTTGGTGTTGTGATGAGCGGATAATTTATACGCTTTTTGGCATTGTTTTTAGGTAGTTTTTAGTAAGTTCAAGCTACTTTTAGGGATGTTTTCATTAGTTTTTATGTTAAATTCACATTTCTGGACTTTACTATGAGTTTGTGTGTTTTTCTGTGATTTCAGATAATTTCTGGCTGAAATTGAGGGACTTGAGCAAAACTCTGAAAAAGGCTGACAAAAGGACTGCTGATGCTGTTGGAATCTGACCTCCCTGCACTCGAAATGGATTTTCTGGAGCTATAGAACTCCAATTGGCGCGCTCTCAACGGCGTTGGAAAGTAGACATCCAGAGCTTTCCAGAAATATATAATAGTCTATACTTCATTCGGAAATTGACGACGTAACTTGGCGTTGAACGCCAAGTACATGCTGCTGTCTGGAGTTAAACGCCAGAAAAACGTCATGATCCGGAGTTGAACGCCCAAAACACGTCATAACTTGGAGTTCAACTCCAAGAGAAGCCTCAGCTCGTGGATAGATCAAGCTCAACCCAAGCATACACCAGGTGGGCCCCGGAAGTGGATTTATGCATCAATTACTTACTCATGTAAACCCTAGGAGCTAGTTCATTATAAATAGAACATTTAACTATTGTATTAGATATCTTTTGACAGTTTAATCTCTTGACTGTTTAGCCTTTGATTATTCGGTCTCTTGATCACTCAGGGAGCTGGCCATTCGGCCATGCCTGAACCTTTCACTTATGTATTTTCAACGGTGGAGTTTCTGCACACCATAGATTAAGGGTGTGGAGCTCTGCTGTACCTCAAGTTTCAATACAATTACTATTACTTTTCATTCAATTCTCTCTTATTCTTATTCCAAGATATACGTTGCACAACACTTTGATGAATGTGATGATCCGTGACACTCATCATCATTCTCACATATGAACGCGCGTGATTGACAACCACTTCCGTTCTACCTTAGGCCGGGCGCATATCTCTTAGATTCCCCAACAGAATCTTCATGGTATAAGCTAGATAGATGGCGGCATTCATGAGAATCCGGAAAGTCTAACCTTGTCTGTGGTATTCCGAGTAGGATCCTGGGAATCCGAAAAGTCTAACCTTGTCTGTAGTATTCCGAGTAGGATTCCGGTATTGAATGACTGTGACGAGCTTCAAACTCCTGAAGGCTGGGCGTTAGTGACAAACGCAAAAGAATCAATGGATTCTACTCCAACCTGATTGAGAACCGACAGATGATTAGCCGTGCTGTGACAGAGCATTTGGACCATTTTCACTGAGAGGATGGGATGTAGCTATCAACCAAGGGTGATGCCTCCAGACGATTAGCCGTGCAGTGACAGCGCATAGGACCATTTTCCCGAGAGGATTAAAAGTAGCCATTGATGATAGTGATGCCCTACATATAGTTTGCCATGGAAAGGAGTAAGAAGGATTGAAGGAAGAGCGAGTAGTGAAGTGGAGTTTCAAGAGGAACACAGCATCTCCATACACCTATCTGAAATTCCCACCATTGATTTACATAAGTATTTCTATCCCTTTTTATTTTCTATTTAATTATTAATTTTCGAAACCATAAACCAATTTAATTTGCCTAACTGAGATTTACAAGGTGACCATAGCTTGCTTCATACCAACAATCTCTGTGGGATCGACCCTTACTCACGTAAGGTTTATTACTTGGACGACCCAGTACACTTGCTGGTTAGTTGAACGGAGTTGTGAATTCAAATAGAGACAATTATTAAATTTCATACAAGTACAAAGACAATAGATCACAATTTCGTCAATACACGGCGGCATTTGTGGCAATCATCTCGGAGCACGAGCTCTCGCCAAAAAGGTACTCCGGGCGGGATTTTATTGGCCAACTCTACAGAAAGAAGCTACAGAATTTGTGAAGACATGTCCACCATGTCAGAAACATGCCAACTTTCACATCGTCCCGCCAGAAGAGCTCATTAGCGTGACCTCGCCTTGGCCATTCGCAAAATGGGGACTCGACCTTCTTGGACCCTTTCCCCAGGGATCAGGGCAAGTTAAATTCCTCATAGTAGGAGTAGATTACTTTACAAAATGGATCAAGGCAGAACCCCTAGCCAATGCCACCGCCCAAAGAAGCCGAAAATTCTTATATAGAAACATTGTCACGAGGTTCGGAGTCCCATACTCAATAACCACAGACAATGGCACCCAATTCACAGACACAGGCTTCAGAAAAATAGTAGCTGACTTGAATATAAAGCACCAGTACAACTCTGTCGAACATCCACAAGCCAATGGACAGGCCAAAGCCACCAACAAAGTCATATTGGCAGGGTTAAAACGAAGACTACAAGATGCAAAGGGAGCCTGGGCAGAGGAGCTTCCACAGGTTCTATGGGCATACCGAACGACGCTATATTCCACCACAAAGGAATCCCCTTTCCGATTAGCATACGGAATGGAGGCAATGATTCCAGTAAAAATTGAAGAAGGATTGCATAGAGTAGTCCATTATAATGAGGGAGCAAACTCCCAACTTCAGAGGGAAGAACTCGACCTACTACCTGAAATCCAGGAAAGAGCTCGGATCAGAGAAGAAGCTCTAAAACGTCGAATGGCTTCCAGATATAATCAAAGGGTAGTACCAAGAAGTTTTGATAAGAACGATCTCATCTTAATCCGAAACGACATTGGAACAACTTGGCCCGGAGAAAGGAAGCTGGCAGCAAACTGGAAAGGACCCTACCGAGTCATAGAAGTACTTGGGAAGGGCTACTACCGACTGTCCGAACTCGATGGACGAGAGCTTCCCAGATCATGGCACGCCTGCAACCTAAGAAGGTACTACAGCTAGAAAAGGCAACGGATCTCACTAGTGGATGTGCTCTTTTTCCTGAAAAGGTTTTTTAATGAGGCATCATGTTGAGATCTAGGTCATGCCCGACTTAAAGGGATAAGAAAATTCCCACATGTATATATTTGCATTTTTTCTTTGAATAAAGTTTATTTAAATATTCTACAAAGAATCCAAGACGCATTAATCTGAAGTATTCATCGTCCGATTATAAAGCGATAGGTCGGCAAAAAGTGAAAAACAATTTCACTGCACGACCACGATAAAGATAAATCGTCCGACAAAAGTGAAAACGGGATTCACCCAAAGGACGATCTAAAGATGCCAACCACTTTCTACAAATCGGCGAAGGTGAACACAGAATAATGTAAGAAGTTATCGAAAGCAATCCAAAAAGAACCTGACGAGGTCTTACGGATCACTAAAATAATAACTTAAGGACTGGTCGAACGTTAAGAAGTCGAACTAAGTCAACCCAAGTTATAAGTAAACCCTGGAAAGAGGTCTGGCCAACCCTATTAAAGAGGATTACTTTAACTTAGAAGGGCCTGACATAACAAAGTCAGCCCAAAACAAAAAGTTATACAAGTAGTCCCTGAAAGAGATCTGACAAAGATCCAAGAAAGAGGACTACAAAAAATAACTTAAAGGAGCCCGACATAACCAAGTCGGACTCCTACCACTAAAAAGTTATACAAGTAGTCCCTGAAAGAGATCTGACAAAGATCCAAGAAAGAGGACTACAAAAAATAACTTAAAGGAGACCGACATAACCAAATCGGACTCCTACCACTAAAAAGTTATACAAGTAGTCCCTGAAAGAGATCTGACAAAGATCCAAGAAAGAGGACTACAAAAAATAACTTAAAGGAGACCGACATAACCAAGTCGGACTCCTACCACTAAAAAGTTATCAAAGTAATCCCTGAAAGAGACCTGACAAAGGTCCAAGAAAGAGGATTACGAAAATAACCTAGAAAGAGGTCGACCTATCGAAGTCAACCTCCTACAAAACAAGTTATAAGTAATCCCTAAAAAAGACCTGACAAAGGTCCAAAAAGAGGATTACAAAAATAACTTAGAAGAGGACCAACGCAAAGGAATCAGACACAAATACAGAAAATCGAGAAACAAGTTGGACCTATACAATCACAGCCTCAAAGGATCCAAGCTACAAACAAAATGTGAAAGCAATCTAAAAAAGCCAAGCAGCAAGATTCCGACAAACACCCTGCTAGAGCACAAATGAAAGCATAGTATGATAAAGCTTCAAAGAGGCCACCAAAATCAGCCTCAGAAAAACTATTTTGTTTTCAAAATAAAGTTGCTAAAAACAGCAACTAGAGTATCGACAAGTCAATAAAACATCAGCCACAAAAACAAGTTCAAAAGCCCACAAACCGGGCTATTTACACAAATAGGCAGAAAAAAAAAAAGAACAGCTAAGATCGGGAGCCTTCCCAGCAGCATCAATATGGGGAGAAGGATAGCGAGTCTGAAGGGGCACAGCATCTACGGTTCCATCATCCCGGTGCAGAATCTGGCAATCCGGATCAGATGTAACGGGGGGAACAGAGGAGGTCGACACCTTAAGAGAAGGCACTGGGGGAGGATCAGTCTCATCATCATCCTGGTCATCAGGGACAATCTTACCATCCCTCACGACATTGTCCAGGCTGATGAGAGTCAAGTCGGCATCAGGAGCAACAACCTGGAACTGCTCCATCAGGTTCTCGGAGGCAGCAGTTACGCTACCCACAAGGTGACCCTAAAGCTCACCATAATTAACCCGAGCAGTTTCCAAATCCTCCCGAAGATGCATCAATTCCCTATAAGCCGAGACATAGCTATCCTTATGTTTCAATGCCATGTCTTCGGCCAGCTTCAAAGAAGCAGCCAAGGCAATAGAACTAGCCTTCTCACCCTCCATCTCCTTCTCCACCTTCGCCAACTTCACCTCCAATTCCTCCTTCAGACCCTTGATTCGATCAAATTCCGACTTGGCCTCATCCATGAAGGATTTTGTGGCATGAATCGGAATCTCCTGAACTGTTCGGAATATAGCCGCACCCATATGAGCCATCTTCACACTACTTTTGGTGATAAAATCCAGATGCTGAAGAAGAGAAACGTCGTCCATAGAAAGCCCACCATAAGGGGCAATTTGCTGGTCAACAAACTCGATAGCATCAAAATCTGGGGCATCCAGGTTGAAGGGCTCGGATGTCTTTTGCTTCTTACTAGGAGGGGCACCAGGAGCTGCAGTAGAAGATTGTGGAGGATCGACCAGACGAACCCAAGGAATAAGAATTGCTTTCCTCGGCCCGAGAGAACTAGGTACAGGAGGTTTAACTGGAACCTGGGAAGATCCCTCTCCGGCCGCCTTGGCCGAAATGTTTAAAGCAGCAGTTGCCTTCTTCGCCTTCTTGAAAGCCTTCATAGAATCATTATTCTTCGACATCCCTGAAGAACACAAAATCAACCACAAAAGACAAATCACAACATAGAAGAAGAAAAAGCTCGGAAAGCAAGTATAAAAATAAAGCAGACAGTACCCAAAGCAGTCCGAACCAAAGATGGATCGCTCAAAAATATCTTCGTATCCAGATGGGGAGGCTTCCCCCACAAATCTTCAAGAACAACTACAAAGGCCCGCTCAACCTCACTAAGCATTTCCCATGTGTAACGTGGCACTCTTACATTCTTTTGCCACTCTAGAGGAAAAGCAGGCTCATCATTTTCATCGAGAAAAAAGGGGCGGACCCCCTATAGCACGGACTCGAAAGAAGTAGTTCTTAAAATCTTTAAACGACTCATCATACATGGCAAAAACTTTATGCCCCTGGGCCGATCTGAAAGAAACCCAGGAAGCTTTCTTTTTGGGAGGAACCTCCGGGTTTGGCCGAGACAAAAAGATAAAGAAAAAGAGTTTCAGAAGGTGTTATGTCCAACTCCTGGCAAAGAAGTTGAAAAATTTTAATAAAACCACAGGAATTCGGGTGAAGCTGGGATGGAGCAATGTTACACGACCACAACAGGTCAGTTTCAAAAGCAGTAAAAGGAAAAGAAACGTTCAAAAAAGTATTCGTAAGCATAAAAGAAGGGACGCTCTCCCTCAACAGAAGTCGGAAAGCAAACTCTCTCGTCAGAATCAGGGGCAACAAGCTCGTAATCTTCCTCACGGGCATTGTTACCACAAATCCTATGGCGCTTCCTCAGTTCTGTGCAAAATTCCGCATCTACAACAGAAACACACAACAAAACAAGGGAGTCCAGCCAATCGGACATCCCCTCGGGAACTCTGGACGACATCTCTACAATATTATTGCGAGAAGACATGAGGCCAACTAATCCTACAAAGTAAGAAAAGAAAATAAGGTTACTACAAACATCTCGGACAAAGGGAAAAAATAACTCGGTCAACACTTCTCAGAAGATGAAACCACGAAAAGGAAAACCCCAAGACTCAAACCCAAGTCCTGGGGCATCCTTTGGAGGCAGCAACAAAGCAAGGTTTCCAGAAATACTCTACAGATCACATCCCAGCATTTCTCAAAAAGAATTCAAAACAACAAGCGCTTTTCATCAAAAGAAAACACAGCAAATCATTACAAGCCTACCAAGCAAAAAACACTCCCAAGCATCGAGCACAAGACCATTAAAAGAGCAACCTTTTTTCAAAGATCAGACAGGAAGCAATCTCCAAAAATGAGAAACAGATGCAGATTTCGTACTAGTATCAAAAACGACCAGAAGCAACAGTAAAAACTCAGAAAGCCTCAAAATTCCAAGAAAAACCACAGGAAAAGCATATCGCAGCAAATAGGTAAATATAAGATCGCAAAAAAGATACAACCTTTCAAACATGCAAAACCAGAACTTCACCAAAATTAAAGACGAAGCAACGAAAAAGCGAGATAAGATAGTACCAACCTGGAAAGAGCAGCGAGTTTCAACGAAAACCAAAGGAGGAAGACGAAATTTGGGAACGCGAACAAGAATAATGTCGCAGGAAATACAAAGACCCCAAGCTCCAACACCAAATGACACCGCAACGAAAGGAAAGCAGAAATGCAAAACAAAAAACAGAGATTGGAGAGAACTAAGAAAATAAGTTACGAAAGAGCAAAAGGAGAGAAACCGTTTTCAAAATCCAAAGTAAAGAGCCTAGGGGAAACGAGGCAATTAATGCTCAAGATTAAAAGCATTAAACCCTCGCACGTTCCCAAAAAAGCGCCGGTATAGAAGCGCGCATTTAAAAAAAACGTTCTACATTCAAAGCTTCTACAAAGGAATCGACAAAATGCTTGAGTCCGGCTTCACTAAAGAAGGACCGAAGTCAAGAACTCGACCTCAAAAAGAAGACCGAGCTCAAGCAGGGGCACTGTTCATACCCTGGGTCGAGCTGACCGACCTGGGATGTTCGACAGACAAAGTGACCGACCTCTTCAGGTCAGAACAACCCGATCTCTTCCCAAAGAGCTTGGTCAAGTCCCCAGAAAGCCCAAAGAAGGGACCAAATAGAGGAACACGCCCCAAATCCTAAGGCAGCCCAAGCCTACAGAAAGAAGGGTGGTTCCCTTAAAAGATAAAGATGACCTCACTTAAAGATAAGATAAAGATAAGATAAGATAACTAACTTATCTTATCCACAGAAGGCCACATCTCACCATTATAAATACACTGGAGCACCCAGGTATAACTCATATTCTGATTCTACTCAATACTTGCTTAATATCCTTGCTAACTTAAGCATCGGAGTCCCTTGCAGGTACCCCCACCCTCCGGGGACGAAGGATCAGCACCATCACCAAGTCCTACAGGTCAGACACACCAGCTCCGGCCGCTATACACCTGCCGGATATGTCGGCTCGGACCAACACAGAAGATCTCGACCGAGATCGACCTACAGTTTCAGGTAACCCTCGGAACAACTCCCGATTGGAAGACAGCTCAAAAACCGGATTTTCCTAACCCACAAAGGGACAAGGATAAAGAGTCCAAGAAAAAAAAGATCAACCCAGTGAGAAGAATAGAAAATACCACAATTACACCCACTCCTTCGGGTGTCTCTTGTGGATGTCTACCGAGAAATATGCCACACTGAGAATATCCCACCACCTCGCCTAATCAAAAGCAAAAAAGGAGGAGGAAATCGAACAGAATACTACAAGTACCACCGAATCTACAGACATCCTACTAACGAGTATTTTGACCTAAAGAATGTCATAGAGAAATTGGCAAGAGAAGGGCGATTAGATCGGTACTCAGCCAATAAGCGAATAAACTAAGAAAAAGAAGAAGGGATGAAGAGGTCGGACGAGCTGAAGGTCCACCTCAAACCAAAGAGGTCAGACGAGTTGAAGGTCCACCTCACATCGAAGAGGTCGGACAAGCTGAAGGTCTACCTCACACCAAAGAGGTTAGACGAGTTGAAGGTCCACCCCACGCCGAAGAGGTCGGATGAGTTGAAGGTCCACCTCACACCAAAGAGGTCGGACAAGTAGAACATCTACCCCACACCGAAGAGGTCGAACGAGTTGAACGTCCACTTCACACCCCTGGGACACATGTTCATGGAGGATTCGCAGGAGGAGGGATCTCTAAAATATCTCGCAAAAGACACCTCAAAGAGGGATATTAAGGATGAGAGAGAGGTTTGAATAAGACAACCGGGTGCAAACAAGCCTTCTGAGATTTCAAAGTTCTTGGGACAACCACCCATTCTTACCCGACCAAGGGAAAGTGAAGAACTTATATTATACCTCGCAGTGGAAAGTCGAACAATAGCCTCAGCACTAGTCAGAGAAGACGAATGTGGGCAACAACCCGTCTACTTCATCAGCAAAGCTCTACAAAGGCCTGAACTAAACTATCAAAAGATAGAAAAAGTTCGCCTACGCCCTCATACTCACTTCTTAACAACTCCGCCCATATTTTCAAGCTCACACTATCAGAATTCGGACCAACCAGCCCATAAAAGGCATCCTACAGAAAACAGACTTAGCTGGAAGAATCCTACAGTTGGCAAATGAGTTATCCGAATTCGATCATCGACATGAAGCTCGGACAGCCATCAAATCACAGTATCTGGCCGACTTCATTACAAAGTACACTGACACCCCGGGAACTCCCACAAAATGGAATCTCTACATGGATGACAATTCAAACAAAACCGGGAGTGGGGCAAGTGTAACTAGAGAAAATGATCAGGGAACCCAAATCGAGCTAAGCAACCAAGCTGAATACAAGGCACTACTGGCTGGTTTAAGGCTGGCTAAGAAGGTAAGAGCTTACCGTGTCTAGTGATTCACAAGTAGTCACCTCACAAATAGAAGGGAGCTACCAAGCTAAGTATCCCACCATGAAAAAATACCTCGGACAATTCGGGAGACCCTAGACAAAACCAAAAAATAGCTCGGACAATTCGGGGGATTTGAGATCCGACATATAAAACAGAATGCCCGAGCTGATACACTTTCAAAACCAAGTCAGCACCAACAGCTCAGACAATTCGGGGGATATGAGGTCAAATATTCCTACAATAAGAAAAAGAAAAATGGGGTTACTACCAAACAACTCGGGCAAATAAGGAAGTAACTCGGACAATAACAGCAAAACATCAAGTGTCAAATACAGCAGTAAAAGGGAAACCCCAGGACTCACACGAAAGTCCAGGGACACCCTTTGGAGGCAACAACAGAGCAAAAACCCAAATACAAAGTCAAAGCTTTATATCAAAAGCATGCTAACTTTTACATTGCCCCACCAGAGGAGCTCATTAGTGTAACATCACCTTGGCCGTTCACAAAGTGGGGACTCGACCTCCTCGGACCCCTTCCACAAGGATCGGGACAAGTCAAGTTCCTCATTGTAGGGTGGATTACTTCACAAAATGGATTGAGGTAGAGCCCCTAGCTAATGCCACTGCTCAAAGAAGTTGGAAATTCTGGTACAGAAACATTGTTACAAGGTGTGGGATTCCTTACTCCATTACCACAGACAATAGCACTCAATTCATGGACACAGGTTTTAGGAAGTTGGTGGCTGACTTGAAAATAAAGCACCAATTCACATCCGTAGAACACCCACGAGCCAATGGACAAGCGAAAGCTGCCAACAAAGTTATACTAGCTGGGTTAAAACAAAGACTATAGGACGCCAAGGGAGTTTGTGCTGAAGAGCTCCCACAAGTCCTATGGGCGTATCGGACAACTCCACACTTCACCACAGGGGAATCACCCTTCCGAGTGGCTTACGGAATTGAGGCAATAATCCTAGTAGAGATCGAAGAAAGATCCCCCAGAATGATCCTCTACAATGAAGAGGTCAACTCCCAAAACCAAAGGGAAGAACTCGACTTACTTCCAGAAGTCCGAAAAAGAGCTCGGATTAGAGAAGAAGCGTTAATGCAGCAAATGGCCTCAAGATACAATCATAAAGTAGTTCGGCGAAGCTTCGCCAACAATGATCTCATCCTAATCCAAAATGACATCGGAGCAGGTCGATCAGGAGAAGGAAAGCTAGCAGCCAAAGGACCATACCAAGTTGTTCAGAAATATTGGGGAAAGGTCACTACAAAGTGTTCGACCTCGAGGGGCGAGAGCTACCAAGGTCATGGCATGCCCGCAATTTAAGAAGGATGTCAGGCCAAGATCTAAAAGATTTCCTGACCTAGAAGGGTAAGCACTAACATGTACACACTCTTATTCATATATTCATTTTATTGTTTAAAAGTTTGCAGATTCCCTACAAAAGTTTTTTCTACCAAGACGCATTAATCTGAACGCGAAAATTCATCGTCCGATTTCTACAAGGTCGGCAAGGTGAAAACCAAATTCACCGCCCGATCACGACAAAGCTACAGATCGGCAAAAGTGAAAACTAAAAGTCACTGTCCGATCACGATAAAGACCAACAAGGATGAAAACTGACTTCACCAAAGGTCGGCCAAGCGAGGATCAAACCCAATTTCTACAAAATCAGCAAAGATGAAAAGCCACAAAACAGATTAAATGAAATAAGTTATCGAAAGTGATCCATAGGAAAAGACCTGACGAGGTCTTAATAAAAATGGGTTGCTAAAAAATAACTTAAAAAGACGGACCGACATGAAGAAGTCGGACCAGTCGACCACAAAGTTATAAAAAGTAAATTCCTGGAAAGAGGCATGTTCATACCCTGGGTCGAGCTGTCCGACGGGGATGTTCGACAGACAAAGCGACCGACCTCTTCAAGTCAGGACAACCCGACCTCTTCAGGTCAGGACAACCCGACCTCTCCTCAAAGAGCTCGGCCAAGTCACAGGAAAGCTCAAACGAAGGGCCCAAATAGAGGAATGCGCCCCAAATCCAAGGGCAGCCCAAGCCCATAGAGATAAAGGCGGTTCCCTTAAAAGATGACCTCACTTAAAGATAAGATAAAGATAACTTAAGCATTATAAATACACTAGAGCACCCAGGTATAACTCATACTCTGATTCTACTCAATCCCTGCTTAATACCCTTGCTAACTTAAGCATCAGAGTCCCTTGCAGGTACCCCCCACCCTCCGGGGATGAAGGATCAGCACCACCACCAAGTCCAACAAGTCGGACACACCAGCTCCGGCCGCTGTACACTTGCCGGACACGTCGGCTCCGACCAACACAGAAGATCTCATCCGAGATCGACCTACAGTTTCAGGTAACCCTCGGAACATTGGCGCCGTTGCCGGGGAACCTGGAAGTCATCCCATTAACATGGCGGATGACCATGACAACGACCACGATTCAGGTTTGGAAGATAGAACGCCGCATAAAAACGCGGACACAACACTCAAAGATACTCCAGAAACCAACGGAGACAAAAATTCATCAAATCCAGGAGTAATAGAAGCACTTCAAAATCGATTGGAGCAACTTGAGAAAGAAGCCCAACATCGACGTGAAAAAGAAGAAGATCTACGCCGGGAGATAAGGCAGCGCCGAGAATTAGAAGATAAGCTTATAAAACTCGAAGCTGATCTCAAAACTAAAGCTACTCGACCATCCACAGAGGATAGCTCTCAGAAAGATCAAGATCCATTCACCAGAGAAATTATGAAGACCAAAATTCCAAAAGATTTCAAGCTTCCGGATATGACTCTATATGACGGCACCTCGGACCCCAACCATCATCTCAGCAACTTCAGAAGTAGAATGTACCTCACTGATGCCTCAGATGCAGTTCGCTGCAAAGCCTTTCCAACAACTCTCACCAAGACAGCCATTAAATGGTTCGACAACCTACCTCCAAAATCCATCTCGAGTTTCGACGACCTGGCCAAGAAGTTCCTGGCCCGATTCTCCATACAAAAGGACAAAGCCAAACACGCACCTAGCCTACTAGGAATCAAGCAAGGAGATCGGGAGAGCCTTCGCAACTACATGGAAAGATTCAACAAAACATGCATGGACATACAAAGTCTTCCAACAGAAGCTGCCATTATGGGCCTCATAAATGGCCTACGAGAAGGACCATTTAGCCAATCTATATCAAAAGAGAGACCCGACATCCTTAGATGAAGTACATGAACGGGTACAGAAATACATCAACATGGAGGAAAATTCTCGACATGGTGCCTCATTAAAATTCTCGACTTGGCGAAGCCTCAAGGTTCGGTTCTGCCTACCGAGATAAAGAATCCAAGAAAAAGGAGGATCGCTCCGGAGAGAAAATCAAAAAATATCATAACTATACTCCTCTTAGGGTATCCTTGGTAGATGTTTACAAAGAAGTCTGTCATACAGAGAAAATCCCTCCAGCTCGGCCACTTAAAGGCAAAAGAGGAGGAGGAGATCGGAATGAATACTGTGAATATCACTGACTTCGAGGGCATTCCACCAATGAATGCTTCGACTTGAAAAACGTCATAGAAAAACTAGTAAGAGAAGGAAAACTAGATCGGTTTTTGGCTAATCGGGATGACGAACCAAGAAAAAGAAGAAGGGATGACGATGTTACACGATCTGAACGATCACCTCGCACACCGGAAAGACACGTTCACGTAATACACGGTGAATTTGCTGGAGGAGGAATCTCCAAATCATTTCGCAAGCGACACCTCAAAGAGGTGTACCACGTCGAAGGAAAAAAGGAAGCCCCAGACATCCCAGCAATCATGTTTACCAAGGAAGACGCATCCGGAATCATCTCGGGACATGACGACCCCATGGTCATTACGATCATACTGGCAAACGCCAACCTTCACCGTACACTAATTGACCAGGGAAGCTCTGCTGACATCTTATTCAAAACTGCCTTCGACAAACTCGGTCTAGAAGAAAAAGAGCTAAGAGCGTACCCGAACAGCCTGTTCGGACTAGGAGATGCCCCAGTTCAACCGCTGGGATACGTATCGCTGCATACAACCTTCGGAAAGGGGAACCAATCCAGAACACTCAAGATAGACTACATCGTGGTCGACGTAAGCTCAGCCTACAATGCCTTAATAGGTCGGACAACGTTAAATCAACTCGACGCAATAGTTTCAACTCCACATCTATGTATGAAATTCCCAACTGCGGAAGGGATAGCTACAACAAAGGCAAATCAAAAGATGGGACATCGCTGTTATAACGAAAGCCTAAACCTCCGAGGTGAAGGAGGAGAGTTCCACACAATCGAGTTCGGTGGAGTTCAGATGCGAGAAGAATTCCGACCACGACCCGAAGGAGAAGTAGAAAGAGTCCAGATCGGAGACACCTCGGATAAAACAACTAATATTGGCACGATCCTGAAAGGAGACACAAAGGAATCACTAATACGGTTCCTACGAGATAATGTTGATCTCTTTGCATGGAAAGCTGCCGACATGCCAGGCATTGATCCCGAACTAATGAGCCACAAATTGGCAGTCTACCCGGGATCCCGGCCGGTACAACAAAGACGAAGAAAACTCGGACCAGAACGAGCTCAAGCTGTAGAAGAACAAGTACAGGCGCTACTAGAGGCCAGGTTCATAAGGGAAGTCAAATATCTACTATGGCTAGCAAACATCGTCTTGGTGAAAAAGTCAAATGGGAAGTGGCGAATGTGCACCGACTACACCGACCTCAACAAAGCCTGCCCAAAAGACCCTTACCCACTCCCAAGCATCGACGCTCTAGTAGATTCTTCATCAGGATATAAGTATCTCTCGTTCATGGACGCGTATTCAGGGTACAACCAAATCCCTATGTATCCGCCAGATCAAGAAAAGACCTCGTTCCTAACGCCGAAAGCAAACTACTGTTACATCGTGATGCCTTTCGGTCTCAAGAACGCAGGAGCTACTTATCAAAGGCTAATGAATAAAGTTTTCTCAGATCACATCGGGAAAACCATGGAAGTTTATGTAGACGACATGTTGATAAAGACACAAAGCGAAGATACATTATTATCTGACCTGGCTCAAGTGTTTTACACTATCTGGAAACACGACATGCGGCTCAATCCCGCAAAATGCACCTTTACAGTAGAAGCAGGCAAATTCTTGGGCTTCATGCTCACACAAAGGAGGATTGAAGCAAATCCAAACATGTGTCAAGCCATACTCAACATGAAGAGCCCAACTTGTGTCAAAGAAGTACAACAACTCAACGGGAGGCTGGCCGCTCTATCCCGATTCTTAGCAGGAGCTGCGATAAGATCTCTTCCCTTCTATGCTACTTTAAGAAAGGGAAAACAGTTCGAATGGATGACAGAATGTGAGCAAGCCTTCCAAGACTTCAAAGAGTTCTTAGGATGGCCACCTATCCTATCTCGGCCACGAGAAGGAGAACCGCTCATATTATATCTCGCAGTAGAGAGCCGGGCAATAGCCTCAGCACTAATTAGAGAAGACGAACATGGGCAAAAACCCGTCTACTTCATTAGCAAAGCGCTACAGGGATCTGAGCTGAACTACCAGAAAATAGAAAAGTTTGCCTACGCTCTGATCCTCACATCCCGACGGCTTCGCCCATATTTCCAAACGCATACCATTAAAGTTCGGACCAACCAACCCATTAAAGGGATATTGCAGAAAACAGATCTAGCAAGAAGAATCCTACAACGGGCAATCGAGTTGTCTGAGTTCGACCTCCAATACGAGGCACGGACAGCCATCAAATCACAACACCTGGCCGACTTCATCGCATAATTCACAGACGCCCCGGAAATCCCCATAGAATGGAACATATACGTGGACGGTTCCTCGAATAAAACAGGAAGCGGTGCGGGTGTGATAATCGAAAGCAACCTAGGAACTCAACTTGAGCTCTCCCTTAAATTCGGATTCCCGGCCTCAAACAACCAGGCAGAATACGAAGCACTATTAGCAGGTTTGAAGCTGGCTAGGGAGGTTGGAGCTCGGAAACTCAACATCTACAGTGACTCACAAGTCATCACCTCACAAATAACAGGAAGCTACCAAGCCAAATATCCGACCATGAAAAAATATTTGGATAAAACCAAAGATCAGCTCGAACAACTCGGGGAATATAGGATCTACCACATACCTCGTGAGCAAAATGCCCGAGCGGATGCCCTTTCAAAATTAGCCAGCACCAAACTAGGGGGCAACAACAGAAGCCTCATCCAGGAGATACTACAGAACCCGTCAATAGCGGAAGAAGAAAAATTCCTAGGCATAATAGGTCGGGATTAAGGATGGATGACCCACATAATAAACTACCTCAAAACAGAAGCACTCCCTACAGATGAAAAGGAGGCAAAGAGGCTGAAAAGGGAGGCACAGTACTACACTATCATAAACAACACACTATACAAAAGAGGGATATCAACACCTTTACTAAAATGCGTACCGACTTCTAACATAAAGGAAGTCTTGGAGGTAGTGCACAGCGGCATTTGTGGTAATCATCTCGGAGCGCAAGCTCTCACCAAAAAGATACTCCGGGCGGGATTCTATTGGCCAACTCTACAAAAGGAGGCTACAGAATTTGTGAGGACATGCCCACCATGCCAGAAGCATGCCAACTTTCACATTGCCCCACCAGAAAAGCTCATCAGCATGAGCTCACCCTGGCCATTTACAAAATGGGGACTCGACCTTCTCGGACCCTTCCCACAGGGATCGGGACAAGTAAAATTCCTCATAGTAGGAGTAGACTATTTCACAAAATGGATCGAGGCAGAACCCCTAGCCAACGCCACCTCTCAAAGAAGTCAAAAATTCCTATATAGGAACATTATTATGAGGTTCGGGGTACCATACTCCATCACCACGGACAACGGTACCCAATTTACAGAGGCAGGCTTCAGAAAATTGGTGGCCGACTTGAACATAAAACACCAGTTCACCTCCGTCGAACATCCCCAAGCCAATGGACAAGCCAAAGCGGCCAACAAAGTTATATTGGCTGGACTAAAGCGGATGCTACAATAAGCAAAGGGAGCTTGGGCCGAGGAACTTCCACAAGTCCTATGGGCGTATCGAACAACCCCCCACTCTACAACAAACGAATCACCATTCCGACTGGCATACGGAGCGGAGGCAATGATTCCAATAGAAATCCCCGAGTAGTCCACTACAATGAACAAGCAAACTCCCAACTTCAGAGAGAAGAGCTCGACTTGTTACCCGAAATCCAAGAAAGAGCTCGGATCAGGGAAGAAGCTCTAAAGCGACGAATGGCTTCCAGATATAATCAAAAGGTAGTGCCGAGAAGTTTTGCAGAGAATGATCTCATCCTAATCAGAAATGACATTGGAACAACTCGACCCGGAGAAGGAAAGCTGGCAGCAAACTGGAAAGGACCCTACCGAGTCATTGAAGTACTGGGGAAGGGCTACTATAGACTGTCCGAGCTTGATGGACGAGAGCTTCCCCGATCATGGCACGCCTGCAACCTAAGAATATACTACAGTTAGAAAAGGTAAAGGATCTCACTAAATGGATGCGCTCTTTTTCCTAAAAAGATTTTTTAATGAGGCACCATGTCGAGACCTAGATCATACCCGGCTTAAAGGGACAAGGAAATTCCCACATGTATACATTTGCATTTTTTCTTTGAATAAAGTTTATTTAGGTATTCTACAAGATTCCAAGACACATTAATCTGAAGTATTCATCGTCCGATTATAAAGCAACAGGTCGGCAGAAAGTGAAAAACAAATTCACTACGCGACCACGATAAAGACAATCGTCCGATAAAGGTGAAAACGCGATTCACCCAAAGGACGATCTAAAGACGCCAACCATTTTTCTACAAATCGGCAAAGATGAACACAGAATAATGTAAGAAGTTATCGAAAGCAATCCAAAAAAAGAACCTGACGAGGTCTTACGGATAGCTAATATAATAACTTAAAGACTGGCCGACGTTCAGAAGTCGGACCAAGTCAACCCAAGTTATAAGTAAACCCTGGAAAGAGGTCTGGCCAACCCTATTAAAGAGGATTACTTTAACTTAGAAGGGTCTGACATAACAAAGTCAGCCCCAAACTAAAAAGTTATACAAGTAGTCCCTGAAAGAGATCTGACAAAGATCCAAGAAAGAGGACTACAAAAAATAACTTAAAGGAGACCGATATAACCAAGTCGGACTCCTACCATTAAAAAGTTATCAAAGTAATCCCTGGAAGAGACCTGACAAAGGTCCAAAAAAGAGGATTACAAAAATAACTTAAAGGAGACCGACATAACCAAGTCGGACTCCTATCACTAAAAAAGTTATACAAGTAGTCCCTAAAAGAGATCTGACAAAGATTCAAGAAAGAGGACTACGAAAAATAACTTAAAGGAGATCGACATAACCAAATCGGACTCCTGCCACTAAAAAGTTATCAAAGTAATCCCTGGAAGAGACCTGACAAAGGTCCAAAAAAGAGGATTACAGAAATAACTTAAAAGGGGACCAACGCAAAAGAACCACCAAGAAACAAGTTGGACCCATAAGTCACAAACCTCAAAGGATCCAAGCTACAAACAATAAAACAAAGCAATCCGAAGAGGTTGAGATACAAGATTTCAAACATCAGTAGAAAACTGAAAAGATACCAAGTCAAAAATCTGTTACTCCACAAAAGTTATAAGGCCTGGAAGGCCACCAAAACCTACCGTGAAGGGAAAGCGAGCTACCTTTTGTTTTTCAAAATAAAAAGTTGCTAAACAAGCAACTAGGAAATGTCAATGAAAAGTTTTAAAAGCCCACAAGTCGGGCCAACTATACATCCAGAAAGAGATCAACAAACATCTGGAGCCTTCTTGGCAGCGTCAGGACAAGGGGAAGGAGGACGAGTCTGAAGGGGCACGGCATCTACAGTTCCATCATCCCGGTTCAGAATCTGGCAATCCAGATCAGATGTAACGGGAGGAACAGAGGAGGTCGACACCTTAAGAGAAGGCACTGGGGGAGGATCAGCCTCATCATCATCCTGGTCATCAGGGACAATCTTACCATCCCTCACGACATTGTCCAGGCTGATGAGAGTCAAGTCGGCATCAGGAGCAACAACCCGGAACTGCTCCATCAGGTTCTCGGAGGCAGCAGTTACGCTACCCACAAGGTGACCTTGAAGCTCACCATAATTAACCCGAGCTGTTTCCAAATCCTCCCGAAGATGCATCAATTCCCTCTAAGCCGAGACATAGCTATCCTTATGTTTCAATGCCATGTCTTCGGCCAGCTTCAAAGAAGCAGCAAGGGCAATAGAGCTGGCCTTCTCACCCTCCAGCTCCTTCTCCACCTTCGCCAACTTCACCTCCAACTCCTCCTTCAGACCCTTGATTCGATTAAATTCCGACTTGGCCTCTTACATAAAGGATTTTGTGGCATGAATCGGAATCCCCTGAATTATTCGGAATATAGCGACACCCATATGAGCCATTGGTGCACGAAATTGCAATCACACTTTTGCAATCCCGCACAACTAACCAGCAAGTGCACTGGGTCGTCCAAGTAATACCTTGCGTGAGCAAGGGTCGATCCCACGGAGATTGTCGGCTTGAAGCAAGCTATGGTTATCTTGTAAATCTTAGTCAGGATATCAAAGATTATCAGGATTGATTGTGAAAAGCAAAAGAACATGAAATAAGTACTTGTTTTGCAGTAATGGAGAATAGGTTGAGGCTTTGGAGATGCTCCATCTTCTGAATCTCTGCTTTCCTACTGTTTTCTTCATCAAACACGCAAGGCTCCTTCCATGGCAAGCTGTATGTAGGGTTTCACCGTTGTCAGTGGCTACCTCCCGTCCTCTCAGTGAAAACGTTCCTATGCTCTGTCACAGCATGGCTAATCATCTGTCGGTTCTCGGTCAGGCCGGAATAGAATCCATTGATTCTTTTGCGTCTGTCACTAACGCCCCGCCTTCAGGAGTTTGAAGCTCGTCACAGTCATTCAATCATTGAATCCTACTCAGAATACCACAGACAAGGTTTAGACCTTCCGGATTCTCTTGAATGCCGCCATCAGTTCTAGCTTATACCACGAAGATTCTGGTTAAGGAATCCAAGAGATATCTACTCAATCTAAAGTAGAACAGGGGTGGTTGTCAGGCACATGTTCATAGTTGAGAATGATGATGAGTGTCACGGATCATCACATTCATCCGGGTTAAGAGCAAGTGATATCTTAGAATGGAAGCAAGCATGATTGAATAAGAAACAGTAGTAATTGCATTAATCCATCAAGACACAGCAGAGCTCCTCACCCCCAACCATGGGGTTTAGAGACTCATGCCGTGGAAGGTATACAATGAAATGTGTAAAAATGTCATGAGGTTCAGTTACAATGTCCAAAGATCCTATTAATAGTGAACTAGTAACCTAAAGTTTACAGAAATGAGTAAATGACAGAAAAATCCACTTCTGGGCCCACTTGGTGTGTGCTTGGGCTGAGCATTGAAGCTTTCATGTGTAGAGACCTTTTCTGGAGTTAAACGCCAGCTTTCATGCCAGTTTGGGCGTTTAACTCCAATTTTTATGCCAGTTCCAGCGTTAAACGCTGGAAATTCTGAGGCTGACTTGCAACGCCGGTTTGGGCCATCAAATCTCGGACAAAGTATGGACTATTATATATTGCTGGAAAGCCCAGGATGTCTACTTTCCAACGCCGTTGAGAGCGCGCCAATTGGGCTTCTGTAGCTCCAGAAAATCCACTTCGAGTGCAGGGAGGTCAGAATCCAACAGCATCTGCAGTCCTTTTCAGCCTCTAAATCAGATTTTTGCTCAGATCCCTCAATTTCAGCCAGAAAATACCTGAAATCACAGAAAAACACACAAACTCATAGTAAAGTCTAGAAAAGTGAATTTTAACTAAATACTAATAAAAATATACTAAAAACTAACTAAATCATACTAAAAACATACTAAAAACAATGCCAAAAAGCGTATAAATTATCCGCTCATCAGCCATCTTCACACTACTTTTAGTGATAAAATCCAGATGCTGAAGAAGAGAAACATCGTCCATAGAAAGCCCACCATAGGGGGCAATTTGCTGGTCGACAAACTCGATAGCATCAAAATCTGGGGCATCCAGGTTAAAGGGCTCGGATGACTTTTGCTTCTTACAAGGAGGGGCACCAGGAGCTGCAGCAGAAGATTGCAGAGGATCGACCAAGCGAACCCGAGGAATATGAATTGCTTTCCTTGGCCCGGGAGAACTAGGTACAGGAGGTTTAACTGGAACCTGGGAAGATCCCTCTCCGGCCGCCTTGGCCGAAATGTTTAAAGCAGCAGTTGCCTTCTTCGCCTTCTTGAAGGCCTTCATAGAGTCATTATTCTTTGACATCTCTGAAGAACACAAAATCAACCACAAAAGACAGATTACAACATAGAAGAAGAAAAAAGCTCAGAAAAGCAAGTATAAAAATAATAAAGTAGACAGTACCCAAAGCAGCCCGAACCAAAGATGGATCACTCAAAAATCTCTTCGTATCCAGATGGGGAGGCTTCCCCCACAAATCTTCAAGAACAACTACAAAGGCCCGCTCAACCTCACTAAGCATTTCCCATGTGTAACGTGGCACTCTTGCATTCTTTTGCCACTCTAGAGGAAAAGCAGGCTCGTCATTTTCATCAAGAAAAAAGAGGCAGGCCCCCTCGACAGCTCGAACTTTAAAGAAGTAGTTCTTGAAGTCCTTAAAGGACTCGTCATACATCGCAAACACTTTATGGCCCTGGGCGGACCGGAAAGAAACCCAAGAAGCTTTCTTTTTTGAAGAACCGTCAGGCTTGGCGGAAACAAACAAGTAAAGAAAAAGAGTTTGAGAAGGTGTTTCATCTAGTTCACGACAGAGAAGTTGGAAAATTTTAATAAAACCCCAGAAATTTGGGTAAAGCTGGGATGGAGCAATATTACACGACCACAACAGGTCGGTTTCAAAAGCAGTAAAAGGAAAAGTAACATTCAACTGGCTGAAAAAGTATTCATAGGCATAGAAGAAGAGACGCTCCCTCTCAATGGAAGTCGGAAAGCAAACCCTCTCATCAGAATCAGGAGCAACAAGCTCGTAATCCCCCTCGTGAGCATTGTTACCACAAATCCTATGACACTTCCATAGCTCTGTGCAAAATTCAGCATCCACAACGGAAACACACAACAAAACAAGGGAGTCTAGCCAATCGGACATCCCCTCGGGAACTCTGGAAGACATCTCTACAATGTTATTGCGAGAAGACATGAGGCCAACTAAATCCTACAAGTAAAAAAAGAAGATAGGGGTTACGACAAACATCTCGGATAGGAAGAAAACAACTCGGTCAATACTTCTCAGATGATGAAACCACGAAAAGGAAAACCCCAAGACTCAAACCAAAAGTCCTGGGGCATCCTTTGGAGGCAATAACAAAGCAAAGATTCAAGAAATTTCTACAGCTTACTCCCCGGCACTCATCAGAAAGAAAATAAAGCCTCAAAGGAAACAAAGGAAGCAAACACAAAAACACAAAGTCACCACCTTTCTACAGTCTATCAGCAAAAAGCATTGTCAAAGGCGCAACCAGAAGCGGCGACAACATGCAAAAGCCCTAAGAAAAGATTCAAGCAACAAGAAAAGCAAAAGACTCGCACCAAAAAACGAAGAAAATCCAGAACACGCAAACAATCAGGCATAGTAAAAACAGAAAGATCCCAACTTTCTCTGAGCAAAATTTAAACTTTCTACCGACATATAAAAGGAACAGAGGAAGAAAAATCGAACCTGGAGAAATAGAAGAAAAACCTCGAAGCGAAAGACCGCAAAGGTAGAAAGGAGAAAATCTGGTAATCACCCCTCTTCCACAGAGAGAATGACAGAACAGACGTTGCAGGAAGAAGTTACGAAAGAAACAGAAAAATGAGAGAGTAAAGGGAGAAGTTACGAAGAAGAGCGAAGAAGAGAAACCGTTTTTGATTGAGAAAATTCAAAATAAAAGCCAGGAGAAAACGGGGCAATTAATACCAATTAATGAAGGTATTAAACCCTTCCACGTTCCCAAAGCAAAGCGCTGATATAAAAACGCGTGCCTTTAGAGGAAAACGTTCTACATTCAAAAGATTCTACAAAAAGAAGAAATCGACAAAATGCTTGAGTTCGGCTTCATCATGAAAGGACCGAAGTCAAAAACTCGACCTCAACAGAAAGACCGAGCTCAAGCAGGGGCACTGTTCATACCCCGGGTCGAGCTGTCCGACTCGGGATGTTCGACAGACAAAGCGACCGACCTCTTCAGGTCAGGACAACCCGACCTATTCAGGTCAGGACAACCCGACCTCTCCTCAAAGAGCTCGGCCAAGTCACAGGAAAGCCCAAACAAAGGGCCCAAATAGAGGAACGCGCCCCAAATCCAAGGGCAACCCAAGCCCATAGAGATAAAGGCGGTTCCCTTAAAAGATGACCTCACTTAAAGATAAGATAAAGATAAGATAAGATAACTAACTTATCTTATCCGCAGGAGGCCACATCTCACCATTATAAATACACTGGAGCACCCAGGTATAACTCATACTCTGATTCTACTCAATACCTGCTTAATACCCTTGCTAACTTAAGTATCGGAGTCCCTTGCAGGTACCCCCCACCCTCCGGGGACGAAGGATCAGCACCACCACCAAGTCCAACAAGTCGGACACACCAGCTCCGGCCGCTGTACACCTGCCGGACACGTCGGCTCCGACCAACACAGAAGATCTCATCCGAGATTGACCTACAGTTTCAGGTAACCCTTGGAACAAGGCCTGACCAACCCTAAAAAAGAGGATTACTAGAAATAACTTCGAAGGGACCGACATGATGAATTCGGCCTCCCACAAACCAAAGTTATAAAAGTAATCCATAAAAGAGATCTGACAAATATCCAAAATGGAGAACTAGAAATAACTTCGAAGGGATCGACATGATGAAGTCGGCCTCCCACAAACCAAAGTTATAAAAGTAGTCCATAAAAGAGATCTGACAAAGATTCAAAATGAAGTACTAGAAATAACTTCGAAGGGACCGACATGATGAAGTCGGCCTCCCACAAACCAAAGTTATAAAAGTAATCCATAAAGGAGACCTGATAAGGTCCAAATAAAATGGATTACTAGAAATAACTGGAGAAGCGACCGACATCAAGAAGTTGACCCAAGCCGATTAAAGCGACAGAGTTATAAAAAGTAAATCCATAAAAAAGAGATCCAAAGAGGTCCAAATAAAAAAGGATTACTAGAAATAACTCGAGGAGATCCGACAAGAAAAGTCGACCAACAGAAAGCGTGCGTTAAAAGGGACACATCTTTGCCCAAAAAGCCACGGCTCAAAGCTATCAAAATTGTTCAGACCAACTAAAAAGGTTCTACCAAGAACACTAAAAAGTTGTCGGACAAGTTAGCCCCAAAGGTCATCCCGCCTAAATCGAAGACGGACTAAAAAATATCTAATCAAAACGAGGTCGGACAGCAAAGTACCAACACACTATAAACATCTCACAAAGGCCAAGGAAAGGTCAAAAGACCAAAGCCTGAAGTGCTTCGCTGAAAAGTACGAAATCTTGAAAAAAAGACACTACTTAAAAAGCCAAAAGCACGGCCTCAAAGACGGAGCTAAAAAGTCACCCAAACAAAAAGATTCCCCATCGAAATACTACTTAAAAAGTTGTTGGATTATGACTAAAAAGCCCGAGCAGTGAAGACAAACAATTCGAAAGAAGGCTGAAAAGTCCTCTCAACAAACTAAAAGGGCAATACCAGACTCGCACAAGGAGAAACTACTCAAGATCGACCAAAGTCAGGATGCTTGAGCACGACTTCCCCAAAGAGATCGAAGCTCTGAAAGCACGATCTCACGGAAAGGTCTGAACTCAAGCAGGAGCAAAGTCGTACAGGTCAACGTCAGCTAAGAAGAGGCACAAGTACGATCTCAAAAAAGAACAAGCCAAAAGGTTGGGAAACAACTTAAAGCTCAAATGTGCTTAGCTAAAAGGGATACAACTCCGCTCAAAGAAGGCACAATCTCAAACAGGGCTACGAACGTCATCTGAGACTAAAAAAGGTTCTATATAAAGAACACTAAAAAGTCATTGGACAAGTCACTAAAAGCCCGAATATGAAGCCGCAAGGATAACTTCGCCAAAGCAGAGGGTTGTCAACACAAACTTAAAGCAAGGCGTGATCCAGAAGGCAAGGGTAGAAAACCCACACTACCACTCAAAGGAGGTCGGACTAGGAAGTACCAAACCTCTAGAAAATCTGCAAGGATTGCAAAGCAATAAAGAAACAAGCCAAACAGATGCTTGAGCACGACTTCCCCAAAGAGATCGAACTCAAGCAGGGGCACTGTTCATACATCGATTTCGAGCTATAAAGGACCGGGTTGGCCGACCCTATAAAGGGTTGGCCAACCTCTTAGAAGGTTGGGCCATGACCGACCTCTTAGCAGACTGGCCCATGACCGACCTATTGGAAAGCTAGCTCATTACCGACCTCTTCACAAAGAGCTTGGCCAAATCACCATAAGAGGCCCAAGCAGGCCCAAACGAAGGGACACAGCCCAAGTCTAAAGGCAGCAAAGCCTAAAGAAAGATAAGGCGGTTCCCCTTAAAGAAAAGATGACTTCACTCAAAGATAAGAGAAGATAACTATCTTATCTCTAGAAAGGTCACTCCACACTATTATAAATACACTGAAGCACCCAGGTATAACTCATACTCTGATTCTACTAAAAACCTGCTTAATACCCTTGCTAACTTAAGCATCGGAGTCCCTTGCAGGTACCACCACCCTCCGGTGACAAAGGATCAGCAGCATTGCCAATCCAACAAGTCAGACATGACAGCTCCGGCCGCCACACACAAGCCGGACCCGTCATCTCCGATCAATACAAAAGATATTGTCCGAGATCAACCTACAGTTTCAGGTAACCCTCGGAACAGTACTCAACCTTAGTTCTATCAAAGTTTCAACCCCAAACATAGAAACATTAAAATATTCATGACCCACAAGCAAATGAACCTATCTAACTCAAAGATTAAACTAATCCTAAGTGAATTAATATGACAAAAAGCAATTAAGTCAAAGAACTATAAACAAAAAGAGAAGGGTTAGAACAATGTTGCCATGGTGGGGTGTCTCCCACCTAACACTTTGGTTTAAAGTCCTAAGTTAGACTTGCATGAATTCATTGATCAACATTTGGGACCTCTCCAAGGAGGAAAATCTCTAACTCCTTGGCATGCTTGGATTGTGTTCATACCCTGGGTCAAAGTTGTCCGACCCGGGATGTTCTACAGACAAAGCAACCGACTTCTTTAGGTCAGGATGACCCGACCTCTTCTCAAAGAGCTCGGCCAAGTCACAGAAAAGCCCAATAAAGGGCCCAAACAGAGGAACACGTCCCGAATCCAAGGGCAGCCCAAGCTCGTAGAGATAAATGCGGTTCCCTTGAAGATAAGATGACCTCGCTCAAAGATAAGATAAGATAAGATAATTATCTTATCTCCGAAAAGGTCACTCCACACCATTATAAATACACTGGAGCACCTAGGTATAACTCATACTCTGATTCTACTCAATACCTACTTAATACCCTTACTAACTTAAGCATCGAAGTCCCTTGCAGGTACCCCCCACCCTCCGGGGACGAAGTAATCAGCACCACCATCAAGTCCAACAAATCGGATACAACCATACCGACCAACATGGAAGATCTCATCCGAGATCGACCTACAGTTTCAGGTAACCCTCGGAACATTGGCGCCATTGCCGGGGAACCTGGAAGTCATCCCATCACCATGACGGACAACCATGACAACGATCATAATTCAGACCTGGAGGATAGAACACCGCATAAAAACGCGAACATTACCCCAGAGAATACTCCTAAGCTTAACAACAAAAATAATTCAAACTTGGGAGCCATGGAGATACTTCAAGACCGTCTAAAACAACTTGAGGAAGACGCTCTACGTCAACGAGAAGCTGAGAAAGACTTATAGAAGGAAATAAGGTGATGCCGGGAATTGGAGGACAAATTCCTAAAACTCGAAACCGATCTCAAGACCAAAGTCAACCGATCCTCTCACGAGGACAGCTCCCACAAGGAACAAGATCCATTCACCAGGGAGATTATGAAGATCAAAATCCCTAAAGACTTCAAAGCTCCAGATATGATACTATACGATGGCACTACAGATCCTGGCCATCACCTCAGCAACTTCAGAAGTAGAATGTACCTCACTAACGCCTCAGATGCATGATAAACGAAATTTGTCATGCCGATATAGAATTCAATAATGGATATAATCGTGAGTATAGTCTAATCGACATTCAAACTTCGCATCAAACAATCCTACAATCTATAACCGAGAGTACTAGTCTCCCGAGTCGTCCTCCCTTGGAATTGCTAGAGCATGCATCTTATTGATTAGAAAGCCTTGTTATGATTCTTTGAAGGTTTAGCAAAATAGGTGGCAAACAATCAATCTTTAAAAGACTTGGCTTAGGGTTGGCATTAGAAATTCTATCCTTATAGTTCCTTCAACGATGACAACAATTAGGCCTTGCTTCATTTAGTTAACCCCTAGGTATAGAGGAAAGTCAAATGAGAGTAATTAACTTGAGTCACGAGTCCTAGCTTTACCTTATGGAAATCTAGCTTTAGTGCACTCCAAGTCAATTAGCAATTTCTAATTCCAAATCAACAATTGACACAAACTATTCAACTCCTTCTAATAGCCCAAACCCTATGCCAAGTAAGAAACTTTTACTCCATAACTAGTGGTGGCATTTTATCAAACAATTGATGAGCAAGAATGAAAGACATAGTAAGAATGAGAAGAAAGTAGGATTAAAAATGCTTCAACACAAGAAATTAACAACAATTAACAAAGAACAACAATGGAATTGAAATTCTCAAGAAATTGATAAAATCCAAAACTACAAAGTTGAATCTAGGATCTATGAGAATTGAACAATTACAAGCACTAATTGAGATTGGAGAAGAAGATCTATGATGTGAACAAAGTAAATTGAGAATTGCAATGGATCTCACCAAAGAGTGATTGAAAATTCAGAAAATGGATGAAGATGAACCCTAATGAGAGCTTGGAATCTCCCTCTCCCTCTCCAAGAGTGTAACTAACTATCTCCCCAAAATATCTAGAACAATCTAAAATGAGCTAAAAGTCCCTTAACCCTTCAATCTTTGATCTTCTTAAGCTTTTTCCGCCAAGGCACTTCCCCAAGATGGGATCCCCAACTGTCTCCATGCCCAGGTCACGTGACTCCTTAAAAAAATCATATTTGAGCATCGGCACGCACGCGCAAAGCACGCGCGCGCGCCACTGAGGTATCTTGCAATGCGCTCGGGGGCGTAATGTACGCGTGCGCGCCCATGAAGATCATGGCCTAGCCACTACACAAGCCGGCTCGTGGCTTGGCTCTTGGCTCTGACTTCTAGTTGTTCAATCCACGCGGGCGTGCCAAGTGCGCGCACGCGCCCTTGCTAAAATTTCCAAAGCTCAATTTCTCATGCTCCCTTCCTTTACGCCCGTTCTCCTTCTTCCTTCCGGTCCATCCCTGCCCTATATTCTGAAACCACTTAGCACACAGGTCACGGCATCGAATGGCACCAAGAGAAGATTAGAAATGTATCTTAATTAGTGCAAAATAAGCATGTTTTTATCCATGAGGCAAAGATTAGGAAAGGAACACAAAGTCTTGTATTTTCATATAAAAAGCGTGTGGAATCATTGATAAAACTCCTGAAATCGATACAAGATAAACCCTCAAAATGGGGTTTATCAATGCAGTTCGTTGCAAAGCCTTTCCAACTACTTTAACAAAGACGGCAATCTGATGGTTCGACAATCTACCTCCTAGGTCCATCTCAAGTTTCGACGACTTAGCTAAGAAGTTTTCGGCCAGATTTTCCATCCAAAAAGATAAGGCTAAGCACGTTCCAAGTCTATTGGGAATCAGGCAAGGAGAACGGAAAACTCTCCGCAACTACATGGAAAGATTCAACAAAACATGCCTAGACATACAAAACCTGCCAACAGAGGTTTCCATCATGGGCCTCATCAACGGGTTGCGAGAGGGACCCTTTAGCCAATCTATATCAAAAAAGCACCCCACATCTCTGAATGAAGTACAAGAATGAGCAGAAAAATATATCAACATGGAGGAAAACTCTCGACTAGGAGAGACCTCGAAATCTGGACTCACCTCCCGAGATAAAGACAAAGAATCCAAAAAGAAGGAAGATCGACATCGAGAAAAAATAAAAAATATCACAGTTATATCCCCTTCGGGTGTCTCTCGTGGACGTCTACAGAGAAGTATGCAACACTGAAAGAATACCTCCAACTCGACCACTCAAAGGCAAAAAAGGAGGAAGAAATCGGGCTGAATATTGTGAATACCATCGAATCCGCAGACATTCCACCAATGAATGTTTTGACTTAAAAATGTCATCGAAAAACTAGTGAGAGAGGGGAAGCTAGATCGGTTTCTGGCCACCCGGGAAGATGAACAAAGAAAAAGAAGAAGGGAAGAAGATATCGGACGAACCGAGAAGTCACCTCGTACACCAGAAAGACACGTCCACATGATACACGGAGGATTTATGGGAGGAGGAGTCTCCACTCGCAAAAGATATCTTAAAGAGGTATATCATGTAGAAAAAAACGAGGAAGCACCCGACATTCCCCCAATTACCTTCACCAAAGAAGATGCATCGGGTATAATCTTAGGACACGACGATCCCATGGTCATCACTATTATACTGGTGAATGCAAACCTCCATCGCACATTGATAGACCAAGGGAGTTCCGCTGACATCTTGTTCAAAACCGCATTTGACAAACTCGGCATAGAAGAAAAAGAACTCAGAGCATATCCGAACAGCCTATTCGGACTAGGAGACTCCCCGGTTCAACAACTGGGATACATCTCATTGCACACAACCTTTGAAAAGAGAAACCAATCAAGAACACTCAAGATAGATTATATCGTGGTTAACGTAGGCTCAGCCTATAACGCCTTAATAGGCCGGACAACATTAAATCAGCTCAGTGCAATAGTTTCAACTCCATATCTATGCATGAAATTCCCAAACCCAGAAGGGATAGCTTCAATAAAAGCATATCTGAAGACGGCACGCCGCTGTTACAATAAAAGTCTAGACCTCAAAAGCGGAGGAAAAGAAGTCCACACAATCGAGATCGGTGGAGTTCAGAGACGGGAAGAACTCCGCCCACAACCTGAAGGTGAAATAGAGAAAATCCAGATCGAGGATACCCCGGACCAAACGACCAATATCGGCACACTCCTAAAAGGAGCCGTAAAAGAAACACTCATACAGTTTCTATGAGATAACGTTGACCTCTTTGCGTGGAAGGCCGCAGACATGCCAGGCATAGATCCCAAGCTAATGTGCCACAAGCTAGCAGTCTACCCAAGATCTTGGCCGGTACAATAGAGGCGTAGAAAGCTGGGACCAGAACGCTCTCAAGCTGTGGAAGAGCAGGTACAAGCTCTACTGGAGGCAGGTTTCATAAGAGAAGTCAAATACCCACTGTGGCTTGCTAACGTCGTCTTGGTGAAAAAATCAAACGGGAAGTGGCGAATGTGCACCGACTACACTGACCTCAACAAAGCCTGCCCAAAAGATCCTTATCCACTCCCAAGTATCGACGCACTGGTCGATGCCTCCTCTGGATATAAATACCTCTCGTTCATGGACGCATATTCGGGATACAACCAAATCCCAATGTATCCACCTGACCAAGAAAAAACTTCCTTCTTAACCCCAAAAGCAAACTACTGCTACATCGTCATGCCTTTTGGTCTTAAAAATGCGGGAGCTACTTATCAGAGATTAATGAACAAGGTCTTTCCGGATCACATTGGAAAAATTATGGAAGTCTACGTAGACGACATGCTAATAAAGACACAAAATGAAGAAGCGCTATTGTCCAACCTGACCCAGGTGTTCGACACTATAAGACGACATGGCATGCAACTCAATCCCGCAAAATGCACCTTCGCAGTAGAAGCTGGCAAATTCCTGGGTTTTATGCTCACACAGAGAGGAATCGAAGCAAATCTGGATAAGTGCCGGGCCATACTTGATATGAAGAGTCTAACTTGTGCCAAAGAGGTACAACAACTCAATGGGAGGTTAGCAGCCTTGTCCAGATTTCTAGCCGGATCGGCAATAAGATCTCTTCCCTTCTACGCTACTCTAAGAAAAGGAAAGAAGTTCGAATGGACAACGGAGTACGAGCATGCCTTCCAAGATTTCAAAAGGTTCCTGGGACAGCCACCTATCCTAACTCGGCCACGGGAAGGAGAACCACTCATATTATACCTCGCAGTAGAAAGTCGAGCGGTAGCCTCAGCACTAGCCCGAAAAGACGACAGCGGGCAACAGCCCGTATACTTCATCCGCAAAGCATTACAAGGATCCGAGCTGAACTATCAGAAAATAGAAAAATTTGCTTATGCTCTCATACTAACATCACGACGACTTCGCCCATACTTTCAAGCCCACACCATTAAAGTTCGGACCAACCAGTCCATAAAAGGAATATTACAGAAAACAAACTTGGCGGGCAGAATCTTGCAATGGGCAGTCGAGTTATCCGAATTTGATCTTCAATACGAAGCTCGGACGGCCATCAAATTGCAATATCTGGTCGACTTCATTGTAGAATTCACGGACACACCGAAAATCCCCACAGAATAGAATCTCTGTGTGGATGGTTCCTCAAATAAAACAGGAAGTGGAGCGGGTGTGATAATTGAATGCGACCAGGGAACCCAAATCGAACTCTCCCTCAAATTTGGGTTCCCTACCTCAAACAATCAAGCGGAATATGAGGCACTACTAGCTAGTTTGAAGCTGGCCATGGAGGTTGGAGCTCAAAAACTTATCATCTTCAGTGACTCACAGGTAGTTACTTCACAAATAGCAGGAAGCTACCAAGCCAAAGACCTCACTATGAAAAAGTACTTGGACAAAACCAAGGAACAGCTCGGACAACTCGGAGAATATGAGATCCGTCACATACCCCGAGAACAGAATACCCGAGCTGACGCACTCTCAAAACTAGCCAGCACCAAACCAGGGGGCAACAATAGAAGTCTCATCCAAGAAATTCTGCAAAATCCATCAATCTCAGAAGAAGAAAAAATCATGACTATAACAGGACAAGATCAAGGATGGATGACTCCCATAATAAACTACCTCAAAACAGAAGCACTCCCCACAGAAGAAAAGGAGGCAAAGAGGTTGAAGCGGGAGGCACAATACTACACTATCATAAATAATACTCTATACAAAAGAGAGATTTCAATACCATTACTAAAATGCGTGCCGACTTCCAACACAAAGAAAGTCCTAAAAGAAGTACACAGTGGCATTTGTGGCAATCACCTCGGAGCGCATGCACTTACCAGAAAAGTACTTCAGGCAGGATTTTATTGGCAGACTCTACAAAAAGAAGTCATAGAATTTGTAAAGACATGTCTATCATGTCAGAAACATGCCAACTTTCACATCGCCCCGCCAGAAGAACTCATCAGCGTGACTTCACCTTGGCCATTCGCAAAATGAGGACTCGATCTTCTCGGACCCTTTCCTCAAGGATCGGGACAAGTCAAATTTCTCATAGTGAGAATAGACTACTTCACAAAATGGATTGAGGCAGAACCCCTAGATAATGCCACTACTCAAAGAAGTCAAAAATTCCTATATAGAAACATCGTCACAAGGTTTGGGGTTCCATACTTCATCACTACAGACAATGGTCCTCAGTTCACATATGCAGGCTTCAGAAAGCTAGCGGCCGACTTGAATATAAAACAACAATTCACCTCTGTTGAACACCCCCAAGCCAATGGACAAGCTGAAGCTACCAACAAAGTCATATTAGCCGGGTTAAAACAAAGATTACAAGATGCAAAGGGAGCCTGGGCTGAAGATCTCCCGCAAGTCCTATGGACATATCGGACAACCCCACATTCCACCACAAAGGAGTCACCTTTCCGATTAGCTTACGGAATAGAGGCAATGATCCCGGTGGAGGTCGAAGAAGGATCACCCAGAGTGATCCACTACAGTGAAGAAGCCAAACTCCCAACTTCAAAGGGAGGAGCTCGACCTACTTCCGAAAATCCGAGAAAGAAGGTCATGGCGAGAGCTTCCTAGGTCATGGTACGCCTGCAACCTAAGAAGGTACTATAGCTAGGGATGATAAAGGACCTTGGACAAGGCGCACTCTTTTTCCTGAAAAGGTTTTTTAACGAGGCGCCAAGCCAAGACCTACAAATCACCCGACTTAGGAAATTAACCCCCACATGTATATATTTGCATTTTTTTTAATAAAATCTGTTCAGATTTTCTACAAACGCTCAACCCGCATTATTCCGAAACATTCATCGTCCGATTATAAAGCTACAGATCCACGGAAAGTGAAAATCAAATTCACTGTGTGATCACGATAAAGACCAAAGATGAAAACCAAATTCACTAAAAGGTCGACCAAACGAGGGTTAAAATCCAAACTCTACAAAATCAGCAAAGATGAAAGCAGAATAATGCAAGAAGTTATAGAAAGTGATCCATAGAAAGGACCTGACGAGGTCCTAACAAATTGGATTGCTATAAAATAACTTGAAAGACTGGCCTGCATAAAAAAGTCGGACCAGCCACAACAACCAAAGTTATAAGTAAAGCCCTGGAAAGAGGTCTGGCCAGCCCTATAAAAGAAGATTACTATAACTTAGAAGAGTCCGGCATGTTGAAGTTGGACTCCCACAATAAAGTTACAAAGGTAATCCCTGAAAGAGACCTGAACAAAATCCAAGAAAGAGGATTACCAAGTAACTCGACAGGGCCCGACATGACAAAGTCGGCCCAAAATGTAAAGCTACAAAGGTAATCCCTAAAAGAAACCTGAACAAGGTCCAAGAAAGAGGATTACCAAGTAACTCGACAGGGCCCGACATGACAAAGTCAGCCCAAAATATAAAGCTACAAAGGTAATCCCTGAAAGAGACCTGAACAAGGTCTAAGAAAGAGGATTACCAAGAAACTCGACAGGGCCCGACATGACAAAGTCGGCCCAAAATATAAAGCTACAAAGGTAATCACTGAAAGAGACCTGAACAAGGTCCAAGAAAGAGGATTACCAAGAAACTCGACAGGGCCTGGCATGACAAAGTCGGCCCAAAATATAAAGCTACAAAGGTAATCCCTGAAAGAGACCTGAACCAGGTCCAAAAAAGAGGATTACAAAGTAACTCGACGTGGTCCGATGAGATGAAGCCAGCCCGAAACATAACTCTACAAAAGTAACCCCTAAAAGAGGGTCACTAACAACTCTTCGGACAAAAACTGACATGAAGAAGTCGGCAACCTCAGCATTATAATTCCTAATGAAGACCTGAACAAAGTTCAAACAAAATAAATTGCTGAAAACAGCATCAGGAAAAGGAATCAAGCCGATCATCTCAGACAGAGTTCCAACACTCCCAAAGCCTACGAAGATACCAATACAAGTGCAGACAGACATGATATAAAAACACGAAGTTATAATAATAGCCAGCTTCAGAGGCCACCAAGTTCAGCCCACAAAGCCTGGAAACTACTTTGTTTATCAAAATAAAGTTGCTAAACCAGCAACTAAAAAAGTGTCAAAAGTCAGCAAAATAAAGAGTTCAAAAGCCCACAAACCGGGCTATCTACACAAGTAATTTCAGAAAACAATTAAACACCCGAAGGCTTCTCGGCAGCATCAGTACGGGGTGAAGGAGGGCGAGTCTGGAGAGGCACTGCATCCACTGTCCCGTCGTCCCGATTCAAAATCTGGCAATCAGGATCTAATTCGGGACGAACAGGAGCTGAAGAAGCTGACACAACAGAAGCTTTGGAAACAGGCTCAGAGGGAGGCTCAACGTCGTCATCATCAGGATCATCAGGGACGATCTTACCATCCTTCACAACATTATCCAAACTAAATAAAGTAAGGTCGGCCTCCAGGGTAATAACCCGAACCTGCTCCTTCAGGTTCTCATAAGCAGCAGTTACGCTGCCCACAAGGTGACCCTGGAGCTCCGAATAATCAACCCGGACCGACTCTAACTCCCCTCTGAGACGCATCACTTCTCGATAAGTCGTGACATAGCTGTCTTTGTGCTTCAATGCCACATCCTCAGCCAACCGCACAGAGGCCGCCAGGGCAAGAGAACTGGCCTTCTCCCCTTCCAGCTCCTTCTTCAATTTAGTCACCTCCGCTTCAAGCTCCTCCTTCAGACCCTTCATCCGATCGAACTCTCGCTTAGCTTCCTCCATAAAGGCTTTGGTAGCATGCTGGTGGACGAAATTGTGATCACATGTTCTTTATACTTTAAGGATGTTTACTCTTAGGGCACTGTTTATTTTCACAACTCCGTTCAACTAACCAGCAAGTGTACTGGGTCGTCCAAGTAATAACCTTACGTAAGTAAGGGTCGAATCCACAGAGATTGTTGGTATGAAGCAAGCTATGGTCACCTTGTAAATCTCAGTCAGGCAGATTAAATATTGATTTATGGGTTTCAAAAATAGAAATAAGAAAATAAATAATAAAAAGGATAGAAGACTTATGCAGATTCATTGGTGGAACTTCAGATAAGCGAATGGAGATGCTGCATGGCTCAAGGACGCCTGCCTTCCTACTGCTTCTACTCAATCCTTCTTACTCCTTTCCATGGCAAGCTTTGTATAGGGGTTCACCATCAGCTGTGGCTACTTTCATCCTCTCGGGGAAATATCCTATGCGGCTGTCACTCGCACAGCTAACCAGTCTGGAGGCATCACCCATGGTTGATAGCTACATCCCATCCTCGCAGTGAAAGCTAATGCTCACGCACTCTGTCACAGTACGGCCAATCACCGGTTGGTTCCCGCTCCTACTGGAATAGAATCCATTGATTCTTTTGCGCTTGTCACTAACGCCCAGCAGGTTACAGGTTTGAAGCACGTCACAGTCATTCATTACCGGAATCCTACTCTGAATACCACAGACAAGGTGAGACTTTCCGGATTCCCAGGATCCTACTCGGAACACCACAGACAAGGTTGGACTTTCCAGATCCTCATAAATGCCGCCATCTATCTAGCTTATACCACGAAGATTCTGTTGGGGAATCTAAGAGATACACATTCAAGCTCGGTTGCATGTAGAACGGAAGTGGTTGTCAATCACGCGCGTTCATAAGTGAGAATGATAATGAGGGTTATCTAACTCATCACATTCATCATGTTCTTGGGTACGAATGAATATCTTGGAATAAAAATAAGATAGAGACCGAATAAAAGAAGATAGAATTGCATTGATACTTGAGGTACAGCAGAGCTCCACACCCTTAATCTATGGTGTGCAGAAACTCCACTGTTGAAAATACATAAGCAAGAGGTCCAGGCATGGCCGAATGGCCAGCCCCCCTAAACGTGATCAATAGTCTCTTAGGATGAAGAATAAAACAAAACTGAGACCAAAGATGTCTAATACATTAGTAATTCATCCTATTTATAATAAACTAGCTCCTAGGGTTTACATGAGTAAGTAATTGATGCATAAATCCACTTCCGGGGCCCACTTGGTGTATGCTTGGGCTGAGCTTGATCAATACACGAGCTAAGGCTTCTCTTGGAGTTGAACTCCGAGTTATGACGTGTTTTGGGCGTTCAACTCCGGATCATGACGTTTTTCTGGCGTTTAACTCCAGACAGCAGCATGTACTTGGCGTTCAACGCCAAGTTACGTCGTCATTCTTCGAATAAAGTATGGACTATTATATATTGCTGGAAAGCCCTGGATGTCTACTTTCCAACGCCGTTGAGAGCGCGCCATTTAGAGTTCTGTAGCTCCAAAAAATCCATTTCGAGTGCAGGGAGGTCAGAATCCAACAGCATCAGCAGTCCTTTTGTCAGCCTTTTTCAGAGTTTTGCTCAAATCCCTCAATTTCAGTCAGAATTTACCTGAAATCATAGAAAAACACACAAACTCATAGTAAAGTCCAGAAATGTGAATTTAACATAAAAACTAAGGAAAACATCCCTAAAAGTAGCTTAAACTCATTAAAAACTATGTAAAAACTATGCCAAAAAGCGTATAAATTATCCGCTCATCACAACACCAAACTTAAATTGTTGCTTGTCCCCAAGCAACTGAAAATCAAATAGGATAAAAAGAAGAGAATATACTATAAAGTCCAAAATATCAATGAATATTAATTTAATTACATGAGCGGGACTTGTAGCTTTTTGCTTCTGAACAGTTTTGGCATCTCACTTTTTCCTTTGAAGTTCAGAGTGATTGGCATCTCTAGGAACATAGAATTTTGGATTGTGTTATTGAATTTCCTAATTTAAGCATGTTGATTCTTGAACACAGCTATTTTTGAGTCTTGGCTGTGGCCCTAAGCATTTTGTTTTCCAGTATTACCACCGGATACATAAATGCCACAGACACATAACTGGGTGAACCTTTTCAGATTGTGACTCAGCTTTGCTAGAGTCCCCAGTTAGTGGTGTCCAGAGCTCTTAAGCACACTCTTTTGCCTTGGATCACGACTTTAACCATTCAGTCTCAAGCTTTTCACTTGGACCTTCATGACACAAGCACATGGTTAGGGACAGCTTGATTTAGCCGCTTAGGCCTGGATTTAATTTCCTTGGGCCCTCCTATCCATTGATACTCAAAGCCTTGGATCCTTTTTACCCTTGCCTTTTGGTTTTAAGGGCTATTGGCTTTTTCTATTGCTCCTTCTTTTTCTATATACTCTTTTTAGCCAAATTTTTTTTTTTTACTGCTTTTTCTTGCTTCAAGAATCAAATTCATGATTTTTCAGATCATCAATAACATTTCTCTTTGCTCATCATTCTTTCAAGAGCCAACAATTTTAACACTCATAAACAACAAGATCCAAAGACATATGCACTGTTCAATCATTCATTCAGAAAACAAAAATTATTGTCACCACATCAATATAATTAAACTAAATTCAATAATAATTTCGAAAACTATGTACTTCTTGTTCTTTTGAATTAAAACATTTTTCTTTTAAGAGAGGTGAAGGATTAATGGGATTTATTCATAGCTTTAAGGCATGGTTACATACTAATGATCATGAAATAAAGACACAAAACATAGATAAAACACAATAATTAAAAACCGAAACAAAAAGAAATAAAGAACAAGGAATGAATCCACCTGAGTGAGGGTGGCGCCTTTTTGAAGGTCCAATGGTGCTCTTTGAGCTCCTCTATGTCTCTTCCTTGCTTCTTGTTGAATGATTCATAGTAATTTTTGTGTTCCTCCCCTTAGTTGCTTCCAATATTTGTGTGGAGGACAACTTATCCCCTGAGGTATCTCAGGGATCTCTTGATTTGCAGCCACATGTTCTACCACTGAGCTATGACGGCTTATATTTTTAATTTTTCCATCTCCCATGACTCAGAGGTGGAAGCTTTTTGTCTTCCCTTTGAGGTTTCTCTGGCTTTAGGTGCCATTAATGGTAATGGAAAAGCAAAAAAGCTATGCTTTTACCACACCAAACTTAAAATATTGCTCGCCCTCGAGCAAAAAAGAAAAGAAGAGTAGAAGAAGAAGAGAATGGAGGTGAGTGAGGGGAAATGGATTCGGCTATATGGGTGGGATTGGGTGGGAAGGAGAAGTTGAATTATAAAGGTAGGTGGGGTGTATGGGGGAAGAGTGGATAAATGTGGGTGGTGAATGAAAAACAAAAGGAATGACCATGAATGGAGAGAGAGAGGGCGAGGTAGGTGGGGATCCTGTGAGGTTCACAGATCCTGAGGTGATCCTGTGGGGTCCACAGATCCTGAGGTGTCAAGGAATTCCATCCCTGCACCAAATAGGCATGTAAAATGCCTTTGCACACCATTCTGGCGTTCAAACGCCCATTGGTGCATGTTCTGGGCGTTCAACGCCCATGTAATGCATGTTTCTGGCGTTGAACGCCAGTTTCATGCTTGTTCCTGGCGTTCAGCGCCAGTTTGTCCTTGCTGTGCACCATCCTGGCGTTTAACGCCAGGTTGTTGCTTGTTTTGGGCGTTCAGCGCCAGAATGGTGCTCTGTTCTGGCGTTGAACGCCGGCCAGATGCACCTTCTGGGCGTTGAACGCCAGCCCGTGCGTCCTCCAGGGTGAAAATTTTTTTCTTCTGTTTTTGACTCTATTTTTAATTTTTTTGATTTTTTTCGTGACTCCTCATGATCATGTACCTAATTAAACACAAAAATAACAAAGAAACAAAATAAAATAAAATTAGATAAATAAAATTGGGTTGCCTCCCAACAAGCGCTTTTTTAATGTCAATAGCTTGACAGTGGCTCTCATGGAGCCACAAGGTGATCAGGTCAATTTAAGTGTGGTTCCAACACCAAACTTAGAGTTTGGTTGTGGCCTCACAACACCAAACTTAGAGTTTGACTGTGGAGGCTCTCCTTGACTCTGAACTGAGAGAAGCTCTTCATGCTTACTCTCTTTTGTCACAAAGGGATGGCCATGTGCCTTAAACACAAGGTAGTCCCCATTCAATTGAAGGACTAACTCTCCTCTGTTGACATCTATCACAGCTCCTGCTGTGGCTAGGAAAGGTCTTCCTAGGATGATGCATTCATCATCTTCCTTCCTAGTGTCTAGGATTATGAAATCAGTAGGGATGTAAAGGCCTTCAACCTTTACTAACACGTCCTCTACTATTCCATAAGCTTGTCTCATGGACTTATCTGCCAATTGTAATGAAAACAAGGCAGGTTGTACCTCAATGATCCCCAGCTTCTTCATTACAGAGAGTGGCATAAGATTTATCCCTGACCCCAGATCACATAGAGCTTTTTCAAAGCTCATGGTGCCTATGGTACAAGGTATTAGAAACTTGCCAGGATCTTGTTTCTTTTGAGGTAGAGTTCTCTGAATCCAAGTATCTAGTTCACTAATGAGCAAGGGAGGTTCACCTTCCCAAGTCTCATTACCAAACAGCTTGGCATTCAGCTTCATGATAGCTCCTAAGTATTGAGCAACTTGCTCTCCAGTCACATCTTCATCCTCTTCAGAGGATGAATATTCTTCAGAGCTCATGAATGGCAGAAGGAGATTTAAAGGAATCTCTATGGTCTCTAGATGAGCCTCAGATTCCTTAGGATCCTTAATAGGAAACTCCTTCTTGCTTAAGGGACGTCCCAGGAGGTCTTCCTCCTTAGGATTTTCGTCCTCCTCCTCCCTTGTGCATTCGGCCACTTTGATTAAATCAATGGCCTTTCACTCTCCTTTTGGATTCTCTTCTGTATTACTTGGGAGAATACTGGGAGGAGTTTCAATGACTTTCTTACTCAGCTGGCCCACTTGTGCCTCCAAATTTCTAATGGAGGATCTTGTTTCATTCATGAAACTGAAAGTGGCCTTTGACAAATCAGAGATTATGTTGGCTAAATTAGAATTGTTTTGTTCAGAGTTCTCTGTCTGTTGCTGAGAAGATGATGGATATGGCTTACTATTATTCAGCCTATTTCGTCCACCATTGCTAAAACCTTGTTGAGGTTTTTGTTGATCCTTCCAGGAGAAATTTGGATGATTTCTCCATGATGAGTTATAGGTGTTTCCATAAGGTTCACCTAAGTAATTAACCTCTGCCATGGCAGGGTTCTCAGGATCATAAGCTTCTTCAGAAGCTGCCTCTCTATTACTGTTGGATGCATGTTGCAATCCATTCAGGTTTTGAGAGATCATGTTGACCTGTTGAGTCAACACTTTGTTCTGAGCCAATATGGCATTCAGAGCATCAATTTCAAGAACTCCTTTCTTCTGAGGTACCCCATTGTTCACGGAATTCCTCTCAGAAGTATACATGAACTGGTTGTTTGCAACCATGTCAATGAGTTCTTGAGCCTCTCCAGGCGTTTTCTTCAGGTGGATAGATCCACCTGCAGAATGGTCCAATGACATTTTCGAAAATTCAGATAGACCATAATAGAATATATCCAATATGGTCCATTCTGAAAACATGTCAGATGGACATCTTTTGGTCAGCTGCTTGTATCTTTCCCAAGCTTCATAGAGGGATTCACCATCTTTTTGTTTGAAGGTTTGAACATCCACTCTTAGCTTGCTCAGCTTTTGAGGAGGAAAGAATTTATCTAAGAATGCAGTGACAAGCTTATCCCATGAGTCCAGGCTATCCTTGGGTTGTGAATTCAACCATATTCTAGCTCTGTCTCTTACAGCAAAAGGAAAAAGCATGAGTCTGTAGACTTCAGGATCAACTCCATTCGTCTTCACAGTCTCACAGATCTGCAAGAACTCAGTTAAAAACTGATAAGGATCTTCAGATGGAAGTCCATAAAACTTGCAGTTTTGTTGCATTAAAGCAACTAGTTGAGGCTTAAGCTCAAAGTTATTGGCTCCAATGGCAGGAATGGAGATGCTTCTTCCATCAAACTTGGATGTTGGCTTTGTGAAGTCACCAAGCATTCTCCTTGCATTATTATTATTATTTTCGGCCATCTCCTTCTCTTGTTCGAAAATTTCTGAAAGGTTGTTTCTGGATTGTTGTAATTTAGCTTCTCTTAATTTTCTCTTCAGAGTCCTTTCAGGTTCTGGATCAATTTCAACAAGAGTGCCTTTATCCTTGTTCCTGCTCATATGAGAGAGAAGAAAACAAGAAAAGAAAGAGGAATCCTCTATGTCACAGTATAGAGATTCCTTTATGTTAGTAGAAAAAGAAGGGGGTAGAAGAATGAAGAAGAAGGTTCGGATTTTAGATGAAGGGAGGTGAAGAGAAGTGTTAGCAATTAAATAATTAAATAGAAGAAGAAAAGAGAAGAGAGAATTCGAAAATAAGTTTGAAAAGGAGTTAGTGATTTTCGAAAATTAGAGATAAAATTGTAATTAAAATTAAACATGAAACAATTAATTAATTTAAAAAGAATTTTTGAAAATGAGAGAGATATTTTCGAAAATAGAAGAGGGAAAAGTAGTTAGGTGGTTTTGAAAAAGATAAGAAATAAACAAAAAGTTAGTTAGTTGATTGAAAAAGATTTGAAATCAAATTTGAAAAAGATAAGAAGATAGTAAGTTAGAGAAGATATTTTGAAATCAAATTTTGAAAAAGATAAAATTTTTGAAAAAGATCAAATAAAAGATAAAAAGATTTAATTCAAAAATTTTGAAATCATTTACTTCACTAACAAGAAACTACAAGATAAGGTTCTAGAACTTAAAGATTGAATCTTTCTTAACAAGAAAGTAACAAACTTCAAATTTTTGAACCAATCACATTAATTATTAGTGAATTTTCGAAAATTACATATAAAGATAAGAAAAAGATTTTGAAAAAGATTTTTTTTTTTTGAAATTTTTCGAAAAAATAGAAAAAATGAAAAAGATATGATTTTTGAAAAAGATTTTGAAAAGATAAGATTTTTAAAATTGAAATTTTGACTTGACTTGTAAGAAACAACTAATTTTGAAAATTTTTTGACCAAGTCAACCCAAAATTTCGAAAATTTGGAGGGAAATAAGGAAAAGATATTTTTTGATTTTTGAATTTTTAATGATGAGAGAAAAAAAACAACAAAAACACTTTATGCATGAAATTTTTAGATCAAAACCATGAATGCATGCAAGAATGCTATGAATGTCAAGATGAACACCAAGAACACTTTGAAGATCATGATGAACATCAAGAACATGATTTTTGAAAAATTTTTGATGCAAAGAAACTATGCAAGACACCAAACTTAGAAATCTTTAATGCATGGAAAATATGAATGAAAAAATGCACATGAAAAACAAGAAACAACACAAAACAAGAAATCATCAAGATCAAACAAGAGGACTTATCAAGAACAACTTGAAGATCATGAAGAGCACTATGAATGCATGGATTTTCGAAAAAATGCAAGAAAAAATTTAAAAGCATGCAATTGACACCAAACTTAAAAATTAACATAAGATTCAAACAAGAAACACAAAATATTTTTTATTTTTATGATTTTCTAATTTTTTTTGTATTTTTATTAATTATTTTCGAAAAACATTTTTGAAAAAAACGAAAAATAAAAGGAAAATTTTGAAAAAGATTTTTGAAAAGAAAATTACCTAATCTGAGCAACAAGATGAACCGTCAGTTGTCCATACTCGAACAATCCCCGGCAACGGCGCCAAAAACTTGGTGGACGAAATTGTGATCACATGTTCTTTATACTTTAAGGATGTTTACTCTTAGGGCACTGTTTATTTTCACAACTCCGTTCAACTAACCAGCAAGTGTACTGGGTCGTCCAAGTAATAACCTTACGTGAGTAAGGGTCGAATCCACAGAGATTGTTGGTATGAAGCAAGCTATGGTCACCTTGTAAATCTCAGTCAGGCAGATTAAATATTGATTTATGGGTTTCGAAAATAGAAATAAGAAAATAAATAATAAAAAGGATAGAAGACTTATGCAGATTCATTGGTGGAACTTCAGATAAGCGAATGGAGATGCTGCATGGCTCAAGGACGCCTGCCTTCCTACTGCTTCTACTCAATCCTTCTTACTCCTTTCCATGGCAAGCTTTGTATAGGGGTTCACCATCAGCTGTGGCTACTTTCATCCTCTCGGGGAAATATCCTATGCGGCTGTCACTCGCACAGCTAACCAGTCTGGAGGCATCACCCATGGTTGATAGCTACATCCCATCCTCGCAGTGAAAGCTAATGCTCACGCACTCTGTCACAGTACGGCCAATCACCGGTTGGTTCCCGCTCCTACTGGAATAGAATCCATTGATTCTTTTGCGCTTGTCACTAACGCCCAGCAGGTTACAGGTTTGAAGCACGTCACAGTCATTCATTACCGGAATCCTACTCGGAATACCACAGACAAGGTGAGACTTTCCGGATTCCCAGGATCCTACTCGGAACACCACAGACAAGGTTGGACTTTCCAGATCCTCATAAATGCCGCCATCTATCTAGCTTATACCACGAAGATTCTGTTGGGGAATCTAAGAGATACACATTCAAGCTCGGTTGCATGTAGAACGGAAGTGGTTGTCAATCACGCGCGTTCATAAGTGAGAATGATAATGAGGGTTATCTAACTCATCACATTCATCATGTTCTTGGGTACGAATGAATATCTTGGAATAAAAATAAGATAGAGACCGAATAAAAGAAGATAGAATTGCATTGATACTTGAGGTACAGCAGAGCTCCACACCCTTAATCTATGGTGTGCAGAAACTCCACTGTTGAAAATACATAAGCAAGAGGTCCAAGCATGGCCGAATGGCCAGCCCCCTAAACGTGATCAATAGTCTCTTAGGATGAAGAATAAAACAAAACTGAGACCAAAGATGTCTAATACATTAGTAATTCATCCTATTTATAATAAACTAGCTCCTAGGGTTTACATGAGTAAGTAATTGATGCATAAATCCACTTCCGGGGCCCACTTGGTGTATGCTTGGGCTGAGCTTGATCAATACACGAGCTAAGGCTTCTCTTGGAGTTGAACTCCGAGTTATGACGTGTTTTGGGCGTTCAACTCCGGATCATGACGTTTTTCTGGCGTTTAACTCCAGACAGCAGCATGTACTTGGCGTTCAACGCCAAGTTACATCGTCATTCTTCGAATAAAGTATGGACTATTATATATTGCTGGAAAGCCCTGGATGTCTACTTTCCAACGCCGTTGAGAGCGCGCCATTTAGAGTTCTGTAGCTCCAGAAAATCCATTTCGAGTGCAGGGAGGTCAGAATCCAACAGCATCAGCAGTCCTTTTGTCAGCCTTTTTCAGAGTTTTGCTCAAATCCCTCAATTTCAGTCAGAATTTACCTGAAATCACAGAAAAACACACAAACTCATAGTAAAGTCCAGAAATGTGAATTTAACATAAAAACTAAGGAAAACATCCCTAAAAGTAGCTTAAACTCATTAAAAACTATGTAAAAACTATGCCAAAAAGCGTATAAATTATCCGCTCATCACATGCATAGGAAGATTTTGAGCAGTCCGATATAAAGCAGCTCCCATATGAGCCATCTTAACACTGCTTCGAGTTATAAAATCCAAGTGATGAAACAGAGAAACATCATCCATAGAGAGAGCACCATAAGGGGCGATGGTCGACAAAGCCAATAGGGTCAAAATCCGGGGCATCCAGATTGAAAGGTTCATCGGTTCGAGGTCTTTTAGGAGGAGGAACGGCCGAAGAAGAAACCACGGCAGCAGTAGAAGATTGTGGGAGATCCACTAAATGAACCCGAGGAGTAGGGATCATTCTCCTCGGGCCAGGAGAACTCGGTACAGACGGCTTCAATGGGACCTGAAAGGATCCTTCTCCATCTACCCGGGCCAAGGTGTTTTGAGCTGCAGTGGCTTTCCTCGCCTTTTTGAAGGCCTTCATTGCATCATTATTCTTGGCCATCTCTGAAAAATAAAAAATAACAGTTTTACACACTGGGAAGAAAGGAGAAAAGCAAAAAACAAGAAATAGTATACATCAAGTAATATCCAATATATCTCGGACGAGGGAGGGGTCTTCCAAACATTTTTTGGTATCTAAATGAGGAGGTTCCCCCCAAAGATCCTCCAAAACTGTTACAAAAGCCGACCTCATCAAGCATCTCCCACGTATAACGGGATACTACTACATTCTGCTACCAATATAAAGGGAAGGATGGCTCCCCATTCGCTTCCAAAAAAAAAGGGACGAGCTCCCTCAACAGTTCGAACCTTGAAAAAATAATTCTTGAAGTCCCTAAAAGACTCGTCATACATGGTAAAAACCTTATGTCCTTGTGCAGACCTAAAAGAAACCCACGAGGCTTTCTTTTTTGAAGAAACTCCGGGCTTAGTTAAAACAAACAAATAAAGGAAAAGAGTTTGAGAAGGGATAACATTCAGTTCTTGACAAAGAAGTTGAAAAATCTTAATAAAGCCCCAGGAGTTTGGATGAAGCTGGGACGGAGCTACATTACACGACCACAATAAATCGGTCTCAAACGAGGTAAAGGAAAAGGTGATGTCCAACTGGCTAAAGAAATAGTCATAAGCATAAAAGAAAAGGCGTTCCCCCTGGGTCAGGACAGGGAAGCAAACCCTCTCCTCGGAGTCAGGTGCCACCAACTCATAATTCTTCTCCTGATCCCTACTCTTACAGAGAAGGTGATGTTTCCTAAGCTCCACACAGAATTCAGTATTGACTACAGAGACACACATCAAAACAAGGGAGTCCAGCCAATCGGACATACCCTCAGGAACCTTAGAAGACGTCTCTACAATATTTTTGCTAGAAGGCATAGCCAACTAGTCCTACAAACAAGAAAATGAGAGTGGATTACTAAAAAACATCTCGGACGAAATCAAAACAACTCAGCCAGCACAGTCCAAACACGGCACAAACAGCAAAAAGAAACCCCAGAACCCACACCAAGAAGGCCCAGGGGCATCCTTTGGAGGCAATCAGGGAACAAAGATTCAGGAAAATCTACAAGGCTAACGACCCAACAAAATTCACAAGCAAGAACAAAGAGAAACCCTTTCCTAGAAAGCAACATCCCAAAAAGAAAAACAAACGCAAAGAAGATCAAACGAACCGCCAAAAGAAAAAGTTCTTTTATGGAGCAATCTCCATCAAAGCAAAGCAGTCGACAGAACAAAAGCCATCAAAAGGAGCAAACTTCCTCAAAAAAATAATAGTTCAGAAATCAGCAATAAGCATACGAAGCCCTAAAGAGCCAAACCAGAAAAATACACCCAAGAAGCATACATAAGGTCAAAAGGAAAACCAGAAAGAGTGCATCACAGTGATAAACCGAGCGTGATAATATACAAAGATTCAAGCTTTCCAACATGTACTCAGTCAAAATCAAATACAGAGCAGCAAGAATAGAAGACGAAAGAAAAAGCAAAACCAACCTGAAAAAGGAGAAGAATGTGGAAGAAGGTTGAAGACGAAGAGACCAGAAATTGCCGTCGAAAGCACCTACGATCACCAAGCGACGTCGCAAAGAGAAGATGCAAAAGGGCGGAACACATGCAAAAACAGAAAGTGAGAAAGAAAAGGGGAAGTTACAGAAAATAGGAAAAACCGTTTTTGTGTGTGAAAGTTCAAAATAAAAGAAAAGAAATGGGGCATTGAAAACCAATTAATGAGGGCATTAAAACCCTCGCGCATTCCCGAGGCAAGGATGCTAATACAAAAGCGCGCGCTCTCAGAGGAAACGAAACATTCTGCATTCAAAAAGAAACTTTACAAAGATAAAATTGACAAAATGCTCGAGTTCGGCTTCACCTGAGAAGGTTCGAAGTCCTAAAACTAAGACTCGACCTCCAAATAAAGACCAAGCTCGAACAGGGGCACTGTTCATACCCTGGGTCAAATCTGTCCGACCCGGGATGTTCTACAGACAAAGCGACCAACCTCTTCAGGTCAGGATGACCCGACCTCTTCTCAAAGAGCTCGGCCAAGTCACAGGAAAGCCCAATAAAGGGCCCAAACAGAGGAATACGTCCCGAATCCAAGGGTAGCCCAAGCCCGTAGAGATAAAGGCGGTTCCCTTGAAGATAAGATGACCTCACTCAAAGATAAGATAAGATAAGATAAGATAAGATAACTATCTTATCTCCGAAAAGGTCACTCCACACCATTATAAATACACTGGAGCACCTAGATATAACTCATACTCTGATTCTACTCAATACCTGCTTAATACCCTTGCTAACTTAAGCATCGGAGTCCCTTGCAGGTACCCCCCACCCTCCAGGGACGAAGGAATCAGCACCACCATCAAGTCCAACAAATCGGATACAACCATTCCAACCAGCATGAAAGATCTCATCCGAGATCGACCTACAGTTTCAGGTAACCCTCGGAACAGATTGTGTGTGGGTCCAATGAATTAGGCTCCTTGACAACATTTTCTTCTTTATGCTCCTTACTAGGCTCAACCACTTGATCTTCAATTATGTCACAACCAGAGATAGAGTAGACTTCAAGAGTAGGCTTCTTGGATCCATCCAAAGTGAATTTCACTACTTTCCCCTCGGCCTCAAACGAGTAAGCTCCCGAAAATGCATCCAACTTGAATCGAGATGTCTTCAAAAATGGTCTCCCAAGGAGAATAGAGGATGGCTTGTCCGAATCAATTGGAGGAGTTTCCAAGATATAAAATCTACCAAAAATAGCAACCCTTGGATATTGACCAATACATTCTCTGCAATTCCTACAACCGACATAATACTTTTGTCCCCCAACACAAATCTTGCTCTGGACCTCTTCAATGGTGACAAGTTCAACTTCTCATGGGTAGGGAGGGGGCATAATGCTTACATAAACTCGCAAATCACACATGCAATCCATGAACTCCATCCCACCAATCACACAAGTTACTAAATAAAGACCGGGATCATTACACTTTTCCGGAATGAGAGAAGAAATAGAATTATTCACCAGACTTTTGTTTAGCTCACCAATCTTGTCCTTGTGGGTGCAAACGTCCTTTAGGAATTTGGCGTACTTTGGAACTTGTTGGATGGCTTGAAAAATAGGAACGGTAACTTTCACATTCTTGAAAATCTCCACCACATTGGGGTCAAGGTCTTCATGCTTCTTAGCCATTTTAGCCAACGTTGAAAAAGGAATTGGTGTAGGTTCTTTAAGAGGGTTCTTCCTTGGCAAGAGTGGGTTGAGGGTCTATCTTCTCAAGTAGCTTGCCTCCTTTTAGAGTTATAGCATTGATGCTAGACTTGAAGGTTGATGGAGGCGGCAAGGGTGGACCACTAGGTGTCACAAGTTGTGGAGGAGTAAGGTTGTTAGAGGTAGAGGGAAGTGTTAAACGAGACATGACCTCAGCAAAAGTTGCCATGCAATTGTCTTGTTTCCTTTGAAATTTCCGTTGTTCTTGAATGAAGGCTTGAAGATTGTTCTCCTCATGAGGAAGGTTGAAGTGAGTGGGATGATGGTGAAGGTTAGATTGTTCCAAGTATGGTGATTGGTAAGGTAAATGAAGAGGAGTTGGCAATGGGAATGGCAAAGAGACTTCAGAGCATAGTGGTTGTGTCTCATGTAGAGGATATGGAGCATGAACATGTGGAGGGAAAAAATTGTAATGATGGTGTGTTCCACTAGGTATGAGAGCTTGATAGGTATTAGGGTCATAGGGTCCATGTGAAGATCCTTGTTGCCAAGAATTGCTTGTTTGCGACCCTCCCTCGATTTGGCCTCCCATACTTTGATGCGACCCGATGTTGGTATTGTTATCCCCTATAACATGATAACAACCAAACTCTAAGCCAAAAGGGTGATAGCTCATGGTGAAAAGAAAATATAAGACTTAATGATATTAACAAAAGTAATGAACAAAGGAATATAAACCCTAACTATCTCTATTTACCTAGGACTAAACAAAAGAAAACGTTAGTTACTACTACTAATTAGATAGAGGCACCATCTACCAATTAGTGTCAAGTAACAAACAAAAATAAAGTATTCACACTATTCACATATTCACAACAACCAAAATTATAGCACTCATTGTACTTAGTATCTCCGGCAACGGCGTCAAAAACTTGATGTGAAAATCAACGTTGGTTTAGAATTTCACAAAATAGAATCTCGTTGCAAGCATAGTCTAAACCAACAATTAACTCAATCAAAGTTTAGATGGACAAATTGTCACAATTCAAAACAAATATAAACAGGGAGTTTTAATTGCCGTGTCGTCTCCCAAGGACTAGTGATCAATGAGTGTGCAATTTTGGTTGTGAAGGCAAAAGAGATTTTCAATGAAGGGATAAACAATTAAAGGAATAAAAAAACATTTAAAATTGCAATTAACGAACTAATAAAGGGATTAAAGAACTAGCTATGTAATATGAACAAGTAAGATATAAAAGTGATTGACGTATGTGTGTGTATGTGATTCAAAGCATAAATGGAATATTGGCTTGGGATGAGCTAGGGATCCTTTCCTTGTTGCAACCACAACTATGACAATTGTAATGGATTAATTTCACTTAGTTATCGGACTATCGGAGAGTAGGTTAAGTGAGCATAGTTGTTCTTAATCCCAAGGTTCTGAAAACCGGACCGGTCATCAAACCGCTCAAGTCACTGGTTCACTGGTTCACTGGTCCAACCGGTCTAACCGGTGGTCCAACCGGAAAAACCGTTTTAGAATAAAATAATAAATAAATTATGAATAAACATCCTAAAATATAATTATGGTCTAATATAAAACTTAAAATATCTTCGAAATTTAAAACACTACATAAACTTTCATCAACCAAATTCATATAATCTTATCAAAATACATACTCAAAAGTTAAATATAAAGACATATAAAATTAAATCCCAACATCATGCAAAAACTTGTTGCAAATCTGCTTCGGTGGGAACATCTTCACCTTCATTCATACCCTCTTCAGCAGAAGAATCAACAGATGCAGCATAAAGACCACCACTACCACCGCCACTTTGATATAAATCAGCATCAATTTCACCTAATAAAATACACATGTTATCATTAGATTATGAACTAACTACATTGTAATACATCATTAGAAAATAAATATACTATACTCACGCAATAAGTCATCCACATTACTAGTAAGATCAGGCTCTTTCTCTACAACCTCTTCAGTCACCCAAAAGTCAACTAGACTGATGCTTTCATAATCAATTGGATCTATGAGTGCATGAACCTCTCCAATAACATTTGGAATCTCTCCTTCAAATTTGTTCTCTGACAAATCAATATATGCAAAGATGGTTGGAATTTTCGTGTAAGCTCTGCTGACCCCTTTAACTGTTGCTATCAATGAGTTAGCATACTCTGGTTGAGTTTCATAACTTATTGCAGAGTAAAAGCGACTATTCATGTAACGCAAAATACTTCCCACTTCACCATGAACAACATTCTTCATGGCTTGGAAATTCTCAATGAAGTCTTTTGGCAACAGGCCACTAAAATTGTTGCCTGATGCATCAAAGATAATTAAACTTGGAAATGGATGCTTGGTTGTCAAGTTATTACCAACAGGACCATAAAACTTATTGCCTCTTAAGACCAACACTTTCACAGTTTTCAAATTCTGAAGCCAGTAGGGAAAGGTATCCTCTATTCGATTGTTGCCAAGACCATATTACAGCAAACAAGACAGATATCATATTGCAACAAACAAGACAGATACAAAATTAAAAACAGCATTCAGCCATTCAGCCATTCAACAAGACTACCTTTTTTTTGTTTCCATTAACATTCCAAAATTGGTCCCAAGACAGTGACCAAGAAACACAAACACAAACACCAATTCTGCCTACAAGCTACAACAATTCTACCTACAGCATACATGTTTCTGTTTCTGTTTCAACAATTCTGCATACAAGCAACAACAATTTTGCCTCCATTCATGTTTCTGTTTCTGTTTCAACAATTATGCATACAAGCTAAAAAAATTCTACCTCCCGCCATGTTTCTGTTTCACTATCAACTAAGAAAAAAAAAACTCCCTAGGTTTGAACAGCAGACGAAGTTCACAGTTTCAAGTTCATGTTTCTTCAGAAATTGAAGAGGAAGTTCAGTAGTTCACAGAGGAAGTTCACCGAAGAGGCGAAGAACGAAGATTAGCAGAGCAAGTTCACAGAACCTGAGGACGACGAGACACTTACCTGGGTTCGACGGCCGGCTTCCGGTGTTGAGGACCACGCGACGATGAAGACGATGAGAGGGCTTTTTTGTTGAGAAGCTGAAGAGTGAAGACGATGGAGGGGCAGGAGGGCTACTGGTGCTGGGGAACCAGGCGACGGCGGCGGCGCTGACCACCTGAGACCGCGGCGACGCTGGAGGGCGACTGGGCTGGTGCTTCTCAGATGGCTAGGGTTAGGTTAAGGAGTGAGACTGAGATTGTGAGAAGCAAGAAAGAACTGAGGAGAACGGCTGGGGGTCGAGGGAAGGGGGGGTGAACGAGCGGGTCGGGTCGGGGGGGAAATTTTTTTTTTTTAAAATAACGAAAAACGGCGTCGTTTATAAGAACCGGCCGGTCACCGGTCCGGCTCAACCGGCCGGTTTTCGGCCGGTTCACCGGTTTTTGCCCGATTTTCCTGAGGACGGTTTTCACATGAGGACCGGACCGCTTCCATCGCCGGTTCGCGGTTGAACCGGTCGAACCGGCCGGTCCGGTCCGGTTTTCAGAACCATGCTTAATCCACAAATCCTAACTCACTTGCTAAATTGCCTTACCAACAAGTTAGCGTTAGTGGAAATAAGAACAATTAACGATCCAATAATTATCACTAAATGTTGGATATTCCAACTCTAGGAACCTATATGCTCATTTTCCCCAAGTCAAGAGGTGGAAATTTAACCCATAATCAAAATTGACATTTTCACAAACACTTAGTGGGCATAAACACAAATCATGACAAAATTAAGAAAATGCTTGAAACTATGAACAACAAATGATCAAAAGCAACAATAGCAACTCAACCAAACATGTAACAATCATCAATCATCAAAATCATCAATAAGAGATCAAAATTGCAAAAAGTGTATGTATTAACACTATGACTTTAACTACAAGAAAGAGTATCAAAATTGTAACTATAAAAAGTAGTAATTAAGAAATACTTACAATGGAGGCTAGCAAAAATCCAAGATCAAAAATGGAAAATGGCACTTGAAATGTAAACCCTAATATAAACCCTAATGATGTTGAGAGAAAACTTAAAGAAAACTAAACCTAAAGTCTCCTACTACTCCAAATGATATGCTCTCCTCTTCAATGTTTGCCCCCTCCAATATGAGCTATGGCTATCAGAATTGGGCCTCCAATCCCTCAAAAACGCGAGTCACATGTGTTTTTAATGAAGGCATGCGCGGGTACCTGTGTGTACGCACGCACACTTCACGATACTTTGGATGATCGTCGGACGCGCAAGATGCTGAGCGCTTGCACACTTTGCTCTGCTTTGCTGCCTGTGCGAACGCACAAGTGGCTGTGCGCACGCACATATCGCTTTGTTTTTCTCCTTTATTTCTTCATGCTTCCTCCTCCTTGCATGCTCCTCTTCCATTCTCACCAAGTTATTCCTACCTTATACATCTGAAATCACTCACAAACAGCATCAAGGTATCGAATAGAAGGCAAATGAAATAAAATTAGGTTAAATTAGGCACAAAAGAACATGTTTTCATAATCAAGCACGATTTAGGAGGAAAGCTCAAAAGCATGCTATTTAATGGAATAAGTGTAGGTTTATATGATGAAATCCTCTCAATTCTAACTAAAATTATCATAAAATATGGATTCATCAAGAGCTCAAGAGGAGCTCTGATATCAAACAGAAAGATTACATGAAGAGTACGCAAAGATAATAAAATTGTGAAAGAATAAGAAGAAAAAAAAAGATGAAGAAATTTTATTGATTGTTGATTGATTGAATTATAAATTATGAAGGTAAAACTAAATATATATAGATCATTGACCTATGAAAGATAAAAGCAAATAAAGATAAGATAAGGATCAATAAAAATAGGAAAATAATAAAGACTAAAATTATAACTGAATTTGTGTATTTTGTTGGGTTGAATTTGTGAACCGTAAGACTTTTTTATTGTTGTCATGAGTTAAGGTGGAGGAGTAGTTTAATAATACTTGTAATACATCTTTTTACCCATAAAAATAAAAATTTAATTGAGACAAAAAAATATGAGACTGAAATACTTAGACACCAAAAATAATTATAAAATTGAGACAAGAATTATTAAAGTCAGAATTATAATTTTTAATCACTCATGATTTCAACCCAATTTAAAATAAATGACTCAAAAATTAGAGATGCTTTACAATAACTTCAAATTGTATTAAGTAAGAGAGGAATGTTATATGTATTATTATTATTATTATTATTATTATTATTATTATTATTATTATTATTATTATTATTATTATTATTATTATTATTATTATTATTATTATTATTATTATTATTATTATTATTATTATTATTATTATTATGGGTTAATTTGGAAAATTATAAAAATTTTCTTATACAAATTAAAAATGATCCTATTTACTGTTACGATGAGAATAAATAGACTTTGAGAGTTAGAAATACACTAATTATAATTAATAAACAAAAAGTATATGTGTGTTTTTTTTTTCTGTAAAATAAATTTTTATCTAAAAGAGTTGCATAACCTTTCTTGCTACGATTTCATATCTAAAAAAAAAGTATATTGTGTTCAACGGTGGTACAGGAGCATCCACTTTTCATGTGGTCAATACATACTTTTTGGGTGCTTAGCTTGTTTTAATAAACAAAAGTAGGGTCATATGCATATTCCACAAAATCCACAGCATGAGAATCCAGCCAAATCTATTGAAAGAAAAAAAAAATAAAAAACAAAAAACAAACAAACAAACAAACATAAACATAAACATTATGTTTTGGACTTTTTGGTACATACATCAAATTATGACCAACTTTTTTAATTATCATTTTATACTTGTTTAACAACTTTCATTCATCTGCTTGAACATTGTTTTTCGCGGTGGCATTTTAGGTTTTGCGATTTTATTTGTTATGGAGAGGCAAAAAGTATTGAATGGCTATAATATTTTTCTAATATTTTTAATTTTCTATAATAGAGAGATATTTATATCTTTGTAAAACATGTTTTGTTTTTTTTTTTTTTTTTCTTTAACCAATATAAGATTTTACATTTTACCTCTTGATGGAGCCTAACTCCTCACACATTCTACTTGCTTGATAATATCTGCTTTGACACTTGAGATTTTATAGTTTTATTTTCAGTAATAAAACTGTTGTGATATAAAATGCCAAATAAAGCAAATAATATTCTCAAACAAGTAGGTTAAATTGTTCTATATATTTTTGTACATATTAAAGATAATATATAGTTATATGCAATTATAACTTATAACTTCTTAAAAAAAAACATACATGTTTTAATTTACTGAAATTCATCAATAAAGAAAAATTCCATTTTTTTTATTAGTAAAATGTAACATTTCATTGGAACTAATGTAAAATAATAATGCTAGAAAAATAATAATTTAAAAATATCTTATTTAACTTAATATTTATAATTTTATGTATATATATAATATCTAAAATTACGTAATATTATTACATCTAATATTATATATTTATTTCAAAAACAATTAATAAAATAAAATAAAATAACTTTATTTGATGGACTATTTTATTGTCTCTTAAATATTTTTGAATATAAAAAACTTGGAACACCAAGAAATTAAGCTACCTTACCAACTAATAAATAGAAATAATTGATGTGTACTTGTTCCATTTCTAATGTCAAAATGTATCATAAATTCATAATGATTAGTTAGATTACCACATTTACAAGAAGTACAACATATACAGTGCTAAAGTAATAATAAGAATTCAATTCTTATAATGATACCCTAATTATTGTATCTATGTAGAAACCTTATTATTAAACCTATGTAACACTTTTCTTTTCACATATATAATGATAGAAAAACTTGTTGAATTGTCTAACAAAAAAAGTATCAAACTTATCCATTTAACATGTAGTATGAATTAAACATAGAATTGACCAATATGAATGGAAGCTCAAACTCCACAAACTCTATCTATATCTGGTCAAATATGGAATCACATTCATCAGTACTAAGGTAGAGTCATGTATAATTAATAATATCATTATTTTATTATTATTCAGTCTCACAATACATTATATATGCAGTTTCCATTAGGAATAAAAGATGATGGAGGACTGAGTACTGAGAGATCAGAGTATGGGCAAGCTTTACTTTATTTTCTTTCATTATTACTTTTTTTTTTCCTTTACACTTTCGGCATACATACACTTGTGTTCCATCTAAATTAAATTATATAAAGAGAGGCAATTGCATCCATTTCCATCACTAACTCTAAATTATTATTAAGCTTTTTCTCTTCTTTATTCATAATTCATATATTTACTATTTTTTTATTTCCTCTTTTTAATTTATATATATATATATATATATATATATATATCCCTTAATTATAATTAATTACGAGAAAGAATCTGAATATGCAAACTCACTTGTATATTAATTGAGTTAACTAATTAAGTTTATTTTGTTATATATCATTATTTTAGATATATTTGAAAACAAATATTAAATCTTTCTTTCTTTTGCACCAAAGTAAAATCATCATATCAAAATATTTAATTATTAAAAAAATTAATGATAATATATAAAAAAAATCAACTAATTCATTATTTTTTAATTTTCTTGTATTACATTTATTTTGTTTTTATTTTTTTCTATTTTACTGGATATATAACAGGTGTTGTGAACCAAAACAATTAATAAAACATACACTATATGGAAACAGTATGGTCTTAATTAACAAATTATATATAATTAATTCCCGAAAAAGCTGATGAAAATTTTTCCACTGATCTCGATCTTTAATATATTTCAAATCACGTCACAGATCAACTACTCATCACTTGTCAAATAGATCAAAATACAGTAGTGAAGGCATGGGTTTTGTAGTAAATTAAAATGTATGGAATTTTTCCATAAATGACACTCTATGACTTACACAGACATTTGTGTAATATATATGATTTTTTTTAAATAAATGTCTTTAAAATATTTTTTTATCACAAATAATAAGTTTTGTATAAATTATAGAATTTTGATGTACTCTTGTTTTTTTTATTAATTTTGGTGTATTCTAAAAAAGGTTAGTGTGTGTTTGGATTATATAGTTTGTAAACGAGAATTTGTATAAAATTGATTTTGTAAACTTGATTTTGATTAAAAATAAATTTGTATTGAAGTGATTTATGTTTGGCTATTTTTATATCAAAATAGATTATAATAAAATAAATATTGTTTGAATTACACTACTCAAAATCATTTTTAGATGAAAAATTACTAAAATAAACATCAACTTAAATAATTTTTTTATATTATCTTATCATTTTAATAACATATAAAAATTAGCAAAATATATTTTATATTAAAAATAAGAAATATAAATTATATATATATAAGAGTATTTAATCAAATATATTATCTGTTTTAAATTTTAAATATTAACGTAAGAGTGTTAATTTAGTATTTTTTAAATCGTATTTTTTTAATATTTTCAATAATCTTATTCTTAATATTATTTTGGAATTCAGCATTTATAATTTTATTAATACCTATGATTAACTTTTTATTTAATTTGTCTTTTTTAATGAGATCATAATCTATATTATAAAAAAATTACAATAAAAAATTGTATATACCAGAATTATAATTATAAAAAAATATTAAAAATAATAAAATTAAATATTTATATTGGTAGTGATGGAAATAAATCTAAAAATTCTTGATAATGTATTTTATATAGTATATTTTTAGCTATTTTAGTACTTTTTTTAATACCTATCATTTTTTACTATTATTATTATTTGTGGTTAATTTTTTGTTTAATTTACTTTATTGGGATCAATAAATCATATTATAAAAAGATAATAATAAATATAATATAAAAAAATTACAATTATAAGAATGTATAATGTCAAATAAAAATATTAAATAATAGAAAAAAAGAGCTCAATAAAGAGAAATAATAAGAATTTCATAAATAATATAATATGTCTAAAGGATAAAATTGGTAAAGAAAAAATAGATGTTTAATATAAATGACTAAAAATCCGTTAATAAAACGTAGAAGCTAAAAATTATTATTTCTGATAAACGTGATTTTGACTACAAAATCAATTTTACTTTGTCAAACTAAAAATTAAAACTTTCAATAAATTAAACGTACTTTTTCTCTTCAGCCAAACACACCCTTAATTGTTGGGTCTTTCTTTTTCACTTTTTGGACCTAACACACAAATGTTTGAGTTCTAGCGGTATCGATATCATATTTTTACAACCATATAAAATCTGGGCCACATGTTTGGGAATATTGATAAAAATGTACAAGGCTGTTTCGGCCTCATACATGTAATGATTTGGGCCAAACTTACTATATATACATAGATCCTAAGTATTTGATGTATTATTTCTAGTATAAAAAATTCATTTGATTTATTATTTTATTTATTCAATAATTTATATTCTTTTTTTCTTAAATGATTTCATTATTTTGTAAAAAAATATTATATATTATTTTTTACTAATGAGAACTTTATTACTTTCTAATTATTTTCTTAATACACACAAACATTCAAAAGTAGACAATTATTTGAATAATAATTAAATATACAGTGAAGTTGCCAACACACTGATATGCATAAGTAATGGTGTGTGGAGAAGAGTGATTTTCTCCCCATATTTCACGCAATAAATAGCATATGGATATGGTTATTGGGTTTATCCTCAAGCATTTTCTTATGATGAGTTAAATAACTTTATTACATTGTCTCATCCTATTAATTTAACTTTTTGTGAGAAGTGATATCATTATAAATTCAAACTCTATGTATCATCTTGATTGATTCATTTATGTGAATATACTTACATATGTGTAATGAATGAAACATTTTACTATTATTAGAATTTTTATAATCAATGATTTTAGTTTGTTTTTTTTAACTAAACTTTTAATTTAATATTTGTTGTCTGAGAAAAAAGAATTTAAGTATAAGATAAATAAAAAATAAATAAAATTCAAGTTTCAAAATAAAAAAGAAACTATTATATTTAAAAAAATAATTATATAGATATATATTAGTATAAAATATATATTAAAATATAAAATATACATAAAAAATAAATTAAACTATATATATATTAATTAATTTTAATGATTGATTTTAATATATAAATAATATTTTAAAAAATACATTAGATATAAATTGTTTCACACATTATATATGAACAGGGCGGAACTACATACTGCGAAAGGGGGCAACGGTCCCCCCTAATTTTAATTTTTTACATGTAAATTATATGTAAATTTCAATTTAGCCCCCCTCAAAAATTTATTTTAATATTATTTTATTGTGTAAATATTTTTAGCCCCCCTCTAATGTTTCTTCTAACTCCGCCCCTGTATATGAATAATAAATTTTGAATAATAATATCAAATTAATTTAAAGGATGTACAATACCATCTCTTGAAATTTAAGTTATTTATAATACTAATATAATGTCTTGTCATAATTATAATAATATATTAAGGTATATCACCTGATTTTGAAACAAAGTAAGTGAATTATATTTTCTAAAATTTTAAATATTTAAGTAAGATACATAAATAAATTATATATTAAAAAAACAGTCACCCACCTTTATTCTATAAATAGTGACTTTGATTTTTTAAATAAAATTTAAAAATAGATCATGATTACACCGCAGTTTACATGAAAGAAAAAAGAGGCTGTCATTTTTTTATACTAAAGATTAGAACAATATATAACATCAAATCATCAAATCAAAACAAAATAGAGTGGATGATTCGGATACATACTCAATCCTTGACAATATGCCTTCTGTTTGTTCTATTCCATTATTATTCCTGTTACCATTGTTATGCTTATTTTTTATATAATAAGACTTTTCTTTATTTCTTTAATAGGTTTAGGAAGAAGATTGTATTACACCTTTCTTTTAGGCTTCTTGGAGTATTTAGTTTAATTATATTTATAAAAATGCAACTTGACTTATTGAGCTTGAGCACTTGTTTCGACTTTCAAGAATAATTATATAAAAATTTTCACGTTTAGTAAAAATCGATCATCTATAATATTGATTTATTTATATATTTTTTAATTAAATAATAAATTTTAAAATAATTAAATTTATAATAATAAAATATCAAATTTATAATAAATTAATAATTATATTTGTATATAGCAAAATATTTAATTTTTATAAAATACTAACAATATATATTTTTATACATAATTATTGATTAATTACTAATTTTTTTTGCATATATAACATATTATAATATATATGATTAATAAATCCTTAGAACATTGATATTTGATAAAACAATAGATAAAGTTAAAATATGATGATTTGGTGCGGGTGATTAAGAATATATAGGAGATGACGAATCTTTAGATGATATGATGAATCTCAATTTGAAATATTAGAAAAATAACCATGAAAAAAGAAATCATGAGAAGGAAAAACAATAATATATTTTTAATAATGATCCATATGTTATGTATCTATCCAATCTTCGATTGCTTAGTTTAATTTGGTTACATACTTTTAGTACATTTGCTATTAAAGTTTCCATTGCTTCTACCATCATTTGAATTGAAGAAGAGAGAGTATTGTGAAATCATTATTGTAAAATTGAAACTAGGGAAGGGAAGTTAGAAGTGATGCATTGAATTGCATTGGTGGATGGTGGGAATTTGGAAAGGGGAAAGGAATAGGAGAAATAAAATGGATTAGATACACAGATTAAAGGAAGAAAAAATAAAAGCAGAGATAGAAAAGAGAAGAAAAAATGAAGTGTAAGAGTAACTGATTTTTTTATTATAAGAAAAATATTGGAGTACGTTTCAAACAGATTAAATTGTATTCTAAAAGCTAAAAGATGAAATACTCTTAAAAATACTACAATAAATATAAAAAAAAATCATAATAATAATATAATAATATTAAAATCAAATCCTAAAATATTTAGTTTTTTTTGTATGGTTTGATCAATTCTGCCAGTAGACAGAAGGCGAATCTTCATCATGCTGGCAATTGAGAGGCATGCCCCTCTCTCAAAATTTTTGAAAAATTACTAGTTATACATATAATATAAGAATTTTATAGTTAATTTAGTTAACTTGTTAAATTTTTTTTATATGAATTTGTGGATTCAAATTTCATTTCCAACAATTTTCAAACAATATAATCTTATATCCCATTTTCTTAGGTTTCATAATTTAAAAAAAAATAAAATTTTATTCTTTTTAAAATGCTTATTGTGCTAATATTTAATGTAAATTCTTTTTAAATTAACATAAAATAATATTGAGATATACTATATATTTTTTAACATTGAAATTAATTTATCACATTAGTATTGTTCTTTAAATTTTTATCTTATAATATATAGATAACTTAATGAATTTGAGTAATAAGTATCATAGTTATAAAAAATTAAAAAAAACTTTTATTAAAGAATTAAAAATTAACTTTTTAGTGTATTTATTGATTGGTAAAGTTAACAAATATTTTAACCTAATTTTAATTGAATTTTTGCTAATATTATATATTTTGTGTTGAAAATGTATTTGGCCTTCCAAAAAATTTTCTCAACCTCCACAACTGCCAGTAGACCAAATATACCTTTAATTTGGCATCATTCTATTTTTTTTTCTTTATGAACATGAATGTACGATGGACAATAATTTTATCAAAAAGGAAGACTATATATACCATCCTATCATTTAACATGAAGAAAATCCCTAGGTCCTAAATTCTGTGCACTGAATCGAGCTATATACTTATTAAATCAGAAGATATATGGTATATACAACAGTGAAAATTCAAAATCATATGGGCCATTAGATTATTGAATTTGAATTTGAATTTTATTTGATATGATTGATGAAATGTTATGTACATGGTGAGAACTTTTAGAATCTTATCATTAATGTGATAATGTCACTGCTAAGGCTTATAGAGCTTAGATCATGTGCATTTGTGCATACAATGACAACACACACAAACACACTAGAAGGTTAATAAGCAAAGCTACATGAATGGACAATATCACCTTTGTGTTTTAATCTGAGTCATTCAGGAAGCCACACATGCTATATATTATTCCTTTTATCACTTCAATAATGCCAATGTGGTCATTCATGAATCAAATTATCTTTTGAATTTTGGAACATATCCCATAAAATGTGGTTCCAAATTTTATGGTTGTCACTTCCAATATTATGTTATATATATAGTAATGTATCAGTTAATAAAAAAAGATTAAATGAAATTTAGATTCGTACGTAATAAATTAATTTTTAATTATTAAAAAATACCATAAAAAATTTGTGAATCACTATGATAATCTTTTAGATAAAAAAAGCAATGAATTTGTCTACAAGTTTGTAAGTGTTAGCTGTTTTTTTTTTAATAAAAAGAGATTAAAAAAAATTCCGTTGTAATTAAAATAATTTAGGCAAGCTTTCACACTTTATTTGTCATAATTATAATAGTAGTAGTTTGTATGGAAGTGGATTTTAAAGTAGTAGTAAGTCTTTATCTTCAAAAAATTATTGAGTTACATTCTTTAAGAGTATTAGTTTTGGCTGTTAAAGATCATTGCAGTAGATTAAGCAATTAGAAGTTTAGAATATCGTTCATGAATTTTGAAAAGTAAATATTTATACAGATAGATTGACATTAACTTCAGGTGACATGTCATTTTTTTTTCCTATTTTCTTGTATATTTTATTAAAACTGTTTTCTTTAAGATAATTTTTTTTTTGTTTTCCATGGTATCCCGACTAATCCGTCGCGGTACTGAGCTCTATTTAAGGGTTTATTGCTTTTCAATGGATTGCTGCATGCACAAGGCGGGATTCGAACCCCCCGTCACTTGCTTAAGCGGATTAGTGAGATAACCACTAGACCAACTCAACTTGGTTTTCTAACATAATTTTTACCTTTTTTTTGTTGGCTTTAGGCCCAATGTCTATAAAAAAAATAATAAGCAGCGCAAAGTGTACTAAATATTAGTATAGGATAGGCATCACTCACTAAATGATGATTGGAAGGGAGAATACATGCATCATTAATTAAATCAAATTGGTACTAGTTTATATGCACTAAGACTTGATTATATAGATTCATCCCACTCATCATTATTCTTATTATTAAGATATGACACTAACTTGCAAATGATATAAAAGATATGTTTAAGAATAAATAAAGGTTTTTTTTTCCATCCCCACTAAAAAGTGCAACTTGATATATTGAATTATAAAATTATTGATATATGTAGTTCATACAAACAACTTTTCTTGCACATGATATCCATTTGTGTTAACATCCTCATGATGACTTTCCCAACTTTCCTTCACCATCATGTGGTGCCGGAAACTCTCCGCCATACTCTCCGGCACCGACACGAGAATCCTAACCGCGTGGGGGTCTCCGACCACCGGTAAGAACAAGCAATAGACATCACTTGTTAAAGGTCCCATGTGCAATGGCTTCCCTACTCCAAAATCCAAATCTTCTAACCCTAGTTTAGACCATTGTGATATAACCATGCTAGTAGAAAGATCAGTTCTCACATTCTTGTCCTCCAAGAAATCAATCATGGACCTAATGTATTCACCATTATTGTCCCAAGTAGTAGCCTTAGCTTGTTGAACCAATTTCACACCATGATGAAGGTTATTATTATTATTATTATTATCACACACTAAATCCTTCACTTTACTTTGTGCACATCCTAGAACAAATCCATTCCCATAATACCCTTGTGGGAGGTTCATACTTTTTCTTATGTTAATAGAAAAGAGTAATTTCACTGTGAGGTCAGAATTTAAGTTAAGCGAGCCAATCCACGAGCGCCACGTGTGTGCCGCCACGACCTCAAAGGTTGTGCATTTTAGGGAGGGAATGCATTGTTTCTTCAATTGAAGAACTTGGTGGGATCCAAAGGTAAATGACGTGGCAACTAACGGTTGAGATTGCATCATCTTAAGGAGTTCCACTTGTTGAGTGGGTTTTGTTTTGGTGTATCCCGGGAGAGGAAACCTCACCTGAGGGGGATCACGAGATTTTAACACGTGTCTCCCATGGAAGGGTATAATGGTCAATTTAGTGTTGGGGTTCTTGGTGAGTTGGGCCCACGCATGTAGAAACTGTGAAGTGCCTATGCCGTCGCATAGACAGTGGTTGATCGCAGTGCACAGGATCATGCCCCCACAACGGAGATTAGTTACCTGAAAAAAGGTTTACAAAGTCAAAAGAAGAAAAAAGTGAGGGCAATATAGTCAATTTTTAAATATCTTTTTATTTTTTTAATAGATTTTTTTTTTGAAAAAATTGAAAAGGACTAATGACTACAAGCACCGTTGTTGTCACCACTAAGCATGCTTTTGGAAAGCAACCAAAAAGAAAATCTATATTATTATTATTATTATTATTATTATTATTATTATTATTAAATTTAAACAATTATCTTGTCCTTACAAATATTTAATTCATAGTTTAACAATAAATACAAAATATCTTTTACCCTTCATCACTCATTATATGGTAATCAACTTTGATGGGCTTTTACAAGAACAAATAAACAAGAAAATAACAAAACTTTCTGATCTCACTATCTATGTAGAGTTACTTAGAGAAAGTAAAGAAAAATATAATTTAGTGATCATAGTGTCAAAGAAGTATCATCATTTTATAGAAGATATCTTTTTTCATGTCCCATGTGCTGAATATAGATAAAGTATAAGATCATATAAGACGAATTATAAATTCCATTTATTTTACATAATATTATAATATTTTTGACATTAACAATGTAAAAACTTTTACATAATAATTTAATCAAATTTATATATATAAATAATTTTTTAATAATAAATTTAAAATTTAATTATTTTTTAAAAAATAAATTCAAATTTTCAACATTTATTGAAGCAGATAAATGAACTGATCACTCGACCAACCCAAATTAGTTAATAATACAGAGTTTTAACAAAGAAATGAATATAACCTGAACAACAAGAGGAGGAATATCCAAGAAACTTTGAGCTTCAACCTTATACATAAGCTTCCTCCATGACTTGTTTGGAACCTTAGAAGCTTCAATCAAGTCTTCAATAGTTGAATCCATGAAAGCCTCAGCAAGAACAGCACCTTCTCCATTGCAATCCACCTCAAGCTTGTGATCATCATCATCATTATTATTGTTCTTCCTTAATCTCCCAGCCAAAGGGTAGTAATCAACAAGAACCCTTGACAAGGAACACTTCAAGGCTTCAATGCTCACTGATTTCTTGAACAAGTACAAGTACTTAATTGAGAACCTTAGGAACTTTTGATCATCAAGATTTGATAGATAGAGTGAATGCTTTGGTGTTGGAGCACATGGGGTTATTATGGTAATTGCATCCCTAGGGTAAAAACAATCCGGGAGTTCTACAAATTCTAACATATTTAATTTCAGTACAATATATAAATAATATTGGTATGATATGATTATATATGGAGAGGAACCTAATTAAAGAAAACAAGAGAGAAGGAAGGTTGATGAGGAAGTAGCCATATATATAATAGAAAGGAGAGTGATCTGAGGAGTGAGTGAGTGAGACCATTGAATGGTGATTTTATTTGTAGAAACAAGAAATAGAGAAAACAAATAAATTAAGAGGGAAGAGAGGTCATTATTCTTAAAATTAAGGTTTGGATATATAATGGCTATATATTATATTATAGCAGTCCTTATTAATTAGAATACCATATGTGATGTGATGGTTCCTTTTTCTTTTGTGAGGGTGGCTCAATAGAAAGAGGATACATAATTAGGTAAAAATTTCAAGCGTACAGGTGTTTTTGGTATATTTAAAAAAAATTTAATTGAATATGATATTTTGGATACATTTAAAATTTTTTTAAGAAACAAATTTTAAGATTATTAAAAATATCTGTATTCTAATCATTTTAATTATTAATTTAAATTATAAAAAATATATTTAATATATATTAATTAAAATCAACAGTTAAAATAATATATAGACAATCAAGTTTATTTTTAGAAATTTTCATTTTTTAAAATTTTATAAAAAAAAATAGAAGATAAAACTAAAAAATAATAAAAAAATCAAATTAAATGCATCTTAATATTATATTGATATATTAATATATTAAATCTAGCGTGCTTTCGACTTCTAAACTCTTTAATCCACTTCCAAGAATTTTAAAGTATTTTTTCAATGTTTGATTACTAATCATAGAAGAAATATGTATATAAAGATCTTTATTTTTTTTTATTTTGTAGCCCATTTCAATTTCTTCTCTTTTTACTAATATTCTTATTTATTTGTTTTGCTTAACTACGATCAAAGGTGTTCCTGCATACTATAGTATACTACTACTTCTTTCTCTTTGTGTATATATCCTCAATTATATTAAAAAAAAACATTATCTATATTTAAAGAAGATAAAAGATTGTATAAAATATATTATCAAATAATAATAATATAAAAGATAAAAGAATTGACCTTATAAAAGATTGTATTATATATACATATATTATCAAATATTATGTCAATTTACGTCTTATTTATTATCACATAAGACTTAAATCCAATGTAATAATAAAAATGAATTATAAACTCGCTACATTTTTCTGTATATTGATATTGATAGCTAGCAACTTAGACAATGTTATTAAATTCATTAAGATAATGCATTTACTTACCATTTGTTTCCTTCAATTCTATTAAGTTTATTAATTATGAGAATAAATAAATAAGATACATTGAATATATATATATATATATATATATATATATATATATATATATATATATATATATATATATATATATACCTAAAATCAATTTGGATTGATTTAATAGTTAGCTCATTAGTTTGTTTAAATAAATATTAGAAGTTCGAATTTATCTTTATATATAGCAACTTATTGGTCAATAACAAACTCTTAAATAAAATTTCAATCAATAACAAATTAATTTTTAACCTATTAAATTAAAAGATACTATAAAAAAAATTATTTAGCTAAAATGTTAAGCCATTTAAATTAGTTCTGCCCAGCTTCACAGTGGAGTGCACTAAAGATTTAGATGCTAATATAGTACCTTATCACATTTAAATCATCACTACTTTGAATTTGATATTGTGTACACATTGTTTTAAAATAACACAAAATATAATTAATAATTTATAGAGGTATTTATGGTTGGACCGAGTCAGGTTTAAGTAGATTTGAACTCGACCCTAAAAGAATATTGGATCTATTTTGATCCGATTCGAACTTATCCGAAAAATAAAACCGATTAAACTGAGTCAGTTCGATGTAAAATTAGTATATACAAATTTGTAAATTTTATATATTAAAGTATTAAAATTTCATTTTTAAAAATTAAATTTAACAATGTTATATCATATTTATACTAAAATAAAAATATTATCATATAATATAAAAAATATTAATTAAAGTATAATAATATTACTGATTTCGCTCTAAAATATATATTTTTATTGTAAAAGATAATTTTAAACTAGACCGAGTAATTTGAACTCGACCCAAAAATATCACCAAACAAAAATAACAAATCCAAATCCGACAAAATATACCTTAGATCCGAGTCGAATCTTAAGCATCCCTAATAATTTATAATTAGTTAAAACAATATGATTTTTTTAGAATTTAGACACATCAATTTTTTATGTTCCAATTAAAAGTAGTTATTTATAGTTTAGGAAGTAAACTTTTACATTATTATTTCTATAATATTATATTAGATTTGATTAAATTATGCTCTAAAAATACATGTTCAAAATATAATAATAGAAAATTTTAAATTTTAACACATTTAATGACTACGAAGAAAATCATAAAATAAATTAAAGCATGTAAAATTGTATAATGATTTTATAACCTCATAATTTCCTCTCTTTTTTATTCGATTCTTGGCATCTATTTCGAATACGTAGTGTAAAATTTTGGTAACACAAAGTTTTATCATTATCTGAATTTGAAAATACTCTCCCTTAATAAGCCGAACAGAAAATTTGCAATTTCATGAAACTCCAGCGATAAGATTGAAAAAGTAATTATATAATTTCATCCACGTGCTGATATCCAATTGAAATTTGGTGCCTAAGCTATGAATTATGCCACATCTTGAGAAAATGAGAGTAACTAGTTGCTTAATTAAACTTTCTTAAAGAGCCTCCAGCTTCGGTCATCATATCTGATTTCTACAACTTTGATTGTATAAAATAATGAATAATTAAAATACCCCCCTCTTTTTTTCTTTTTTTTCTTTTACTTAAGAGATTTTTATTATCTTTGAATTTATGTTTTGAAATCGGAGCCTAATTTCTTGAATTTAATTTGTATGTACTCTTATATAAATACATTACTAAAAACACCCTGAGCGGCATCAATTCCTTCATATGAAATGGCTTTTTAAATTTTCTTTTTCAAAAAATCATTGGTCAAAAATTGAAAATAATGTTGAATTGAAAAATTATTAAAAAGATTTTTTTTAAAAAAAAAGAAGAAAATGCTATGGTTATTAAGAAATTAGAAAGGTACACTTTGATTAACTTTTTAGAAGACACAGTTCCCTGTCTCCACATGTACTGAGATCAATCACATGAATCCATTATCTAGTGGCTAGTGCTCATAATAACAGTCCCACTTATTCATAGTTGGGTTGGGACAGTACACACTTTTCTTTAAAATAAATCATTATCTACTGATAAGATAAAATAAAATAATTCTTCTGGAATGAATTTAATGTGTAATCTAATTATAACTACTTATATTTTAATTTTAAATAATATATAAAAATAAGTTATTCTAAAGCATGCATTAGATATACGTTAATTCTATTTTTAGTAAACATTTTTCTCTTTTTTATTAACAGCACAACCATTTATGAAATATAAATTTTTTTTACAAAAATACTTTATATAGACTAAAAATTAGCTATTAAATTAATTATTATGTATTTGTATATATTTATATATATTAATCTATATTTTTTAAACTAAATAATCAGTTGTCAAAATAATCAAATATAGAATAGTAGAATAATTAATCAAAACTGTTTATAGTAATATATAATAAAAACTTTTTATAAGATGTCAAATACATATTTATATATAATAGTTTATTATAGTTGAATTTTTATATACACTTGATATGAATGTTTTTCTAAAGATACAATTTTTTTTATGAGTATTTCTTGTTTGGTTGAATTCACCAGCCAACCACTCAAGACAGCACTAAAAATAATGACCTAAATAAGGGGCGGAATTTTTTTTTTTTTTAAAGGGAAAGGCAAAAGAAAAAGGAGAAGTAAAAAAGGTGTATCTAAGTAAAAGCTGCACTTTTGAAACGATTCCGCAGAAATGAAATCACAGTTTGTGGAACACTAAGGTGTTACTGTTAAACTAGTCAAAGATTACTTTATTTAGGAGTAAATAAAATTATGCTAACGTTAACTTTATTCCAACTAAAATCATAACAAGAAAGCATAGATATTAGTAGCTTCAAATACAAAAAATTGAGCCTTATATTATATATACGACATATAAAAAGGTTTCCAAAGGAATATCCTTATGCTTATATACTTGATTAAGATTAATATCAAGTAAGTAAATCAATCAATCTCACTTTGTAGCCTAATAATAAGCTTTAACAAACTTTACCTGATTGTCATGATAGGATATATTCCTAATCTGTAATTTCTTTTTTATTTTATTTTATCTATTCCATATAAAAAATAAAAGTAAGTGGTTATATTTATAAGATGGATAAAATAGAAAAAATGTTAAGTGAACAATTTTTTTATGAACAATTTTTTTAACTAAGTTTTTAATTATTTTCAAATAACAGAAATTTATGAAATCAATATAAAAAAATTTTATAACCAAAATAAGAGATTTTTAGTAAAAAAAAAACACAAAGTATTTGAGAAAAAAAAAACAGAAATTCTAAGGAAAAAAAACGAAACAAAAAGCAAAAAAAGATGAAGGAGAAATAGAAAAAAAGTAGAGAAAAAAAATAAAAAATAAAAGCAGCAGCAAAAGAAGAATTCTTTGGGTTCTTTTATGGATTGGAAACTTAGTTGATCAATGATTTATTCATTTAATACTAATTATATTCCAAAATGGCAAAATCATTAAAATATTTCTCCAACTGTATTTGTCCCACCGAAAAGGGAAACAGAGCTTTATTTTCTCTACCAAGTAATCTAATATAGTAATAAATAGAACTAGAAAATAAAAGAAAGACTTAGCTCTATTGCAGACCTAAAAAATAAATACCCTTTTTTTCAAGGACTAGGTTAGTTGAATTATGATACTGGTACTCCCCAATAATCTTCAAGCTTTTCCCTTCATTACTTTCCCCTCTTTTGGACTTTGAAGTTTGAAGTGAAAACAAAGTGAATCCAATTCCAGTCAAACCCTACTAGCTTAGCATATATTCTCTCTCCTCAAATCATTTCAACGCAAGAAAGAAACAAATGTGCCACTAAAAATTCGTTTCACATTTTTTTTCTAGAGTAATAAAATCTAATCACCCCTTGAAATTAAAGGCAGGCAGGCAATAAAATAATGCTAGTACTAATAGATTAAGTCCAAACAGCGCTCACATGATTCACGAATGCACTCATCCGATATAGTTTTCCCTCATCCTTAAACGTTTTTATTAAATAATGAATACGGGACTTTTTGTTAAATAAATTTTAACTCTTTATTTGTTATATTTTATATTGATAATTCAGATTTTAAAAATTAACCTACTAATCAGATTTACCACATTTTTGGTAAATCTAAAAGAGCGTTAGCAACTTGTACTACCTGCTTTTTCTATTAATCTTCACTATCACTTAGGTGCTGCTCGGTAAGGGATATAGAAATAGAAATACAAACATATTTGATAGAAAAGACAAATATTTTTTAGTTTAGAGAAACTTTTTTCTTAGCATTTTCTGTATTTTCGAAACATAGTGGATAGAATTGATCCACCATGGGCCATGGCTAAACCGTGGCCACCAGCAACTTATGGGGCAAAAAGGCAGAAGTGATCTATGACTAAATTCCCAAAGTGGTCCTTTAGATTCACAACTTTTATTATTTTAATTCCTTAAATTCAAAATTACCTATACTGATCTCCGAAATTCAGTTGTAGGCACCATATTGGTCCTTGTATTCTTTCTAATATTGAATCAGCAAACTAAGTGCTGAATTGGCTCAAAATTGCCATGCTGGACGCATGGCTAAACGTCATTTCATTTTGACAAAAACAAGAAGAAGAAGAAGAGTTTATATGATGTGTAAATCATTATATTTCCCTTCATTCTTCAAAACAACTTCGTTTTTGCCTTATTTAAGAGCTAAAACCAAAAGACACTATTTAGCCATGTATCTAACGTTGCAAGTCAGAGCTAACTTAGCATTCCATTCATTGACTCTGCTAGAAAGGGTCCAGGGACCAATATAATGCTTGAAGCTGAATCTCAGGACAGTATAATAAATTTTGAATTTGAAGGACTAAAATAGTGAAAATCGTAAATCTTAGGAGACCACGGTGAGAATTTAGTTAGTGATCCATAGTAGTCTAATAATAATAATAATAATCTCTCTCCCTCATACACTACTGATCAAATAGAAAAACCAAAATACTATATGGGTTTGTATCTGTCTCCCTAACCAAACACTGCCTAATAAGACTAACTCAATAATAAGACCACAGATACCCAACTGAAAGATAAATGACAGCAAATTCTCCTAAAAATAGGTGAAATATTGCATAAACATTCCTTAATTATTGACATTTACACTAACCACTCCTTCAATCTTAAGGAGATCAGTGTCATATTTTACAAAATATAAAAAAATCATAGGTAGTATAACCTAAATTTCAGGAAAAATTAGTATATACCGCTACAAATAAGGTTTTTTTCATAATACTAATACCATAGAAGAAATTAGTGTAATTTACCCTTCATAAAACCTCTGCATCTTTTGAAGTCAATATCAAAATTATACTACTTTGACTACATTACCTAATAATTAGTCTTTTCTGGTCTAAAGATAATTAGCATTATATATCCTCATTTTACATACAAAAGTTACAAGAAGTTGAAGACAATTTTCAATGAATACATAAAGCATTATTTGTCTTTATGGTAACTATTACCAATTACAAGCGGGCAACATATGAGTTTGCTTGGGTCACATATCTAACCCATCTATATGGATTATGTGCCTTTGATTTCTTTGCTATTTGCAAATACTTCACCTACACCAACAAATGGCTTCTTAGAACTACTTATCACTAGAAAGTACAAAATAACCCAAAATATATGATACGTTAAGTATTAGTCTCTACTTCAAAATATCTGTCAATTTCGACAAAGAGAAAGTTTAAAAAATCAATGTATTGTTCAGATACATTGATTTTATATTTTACCACTTTATCCAAATTGAGTAATTGACAATTACTTTGAAACAAAATGAATAATAAAAAGGGAATTTACTCTGAATGTCTAATCATCAAATCATAGAAGACTATACAAAACAGTTTGAATTTAATTTCATATGGACAGCTACCATTTAATTTCATGATCAGTAGTACTGGTGAGTTATGAAAATCATCTGAAAAATCAGGCAAAATGTTCAACCAACACCTTTTCTTTTTTTCTTTAAAATAAGTAAAATTTTCAAACTTGTATTTATATTTGAAAGTAAATATAGAGAAAATATAGCTTCAAAGGATCATCTCCACATTTTACCTGAAGCCTTGAAGCATGATACATTGGTATATCAAAGGTCATGCTAACAGGCCCTGCCTCCTTCATGATATTGCCTGCATTTCCAACATAAAGATGTTTATTCATTAAGATCTAATAGGAATATATTTTTGACATTTTTGCCCAAACAGAACATCTTACCAAGTAACTCCTGTGAAAAAGTTAGTTTTGCTCGTAAAGTATGTTCCGCTCCGCCAACAACCTACAAGAGGATAAACCAGCCATTACTTTAACCTGTTTCTAGATTAATAATGGGAAAGCAATAGATCAATAGTACCTTTTTTATGCTCCACTCTAGTCTCTTATTTGCTTCCTTGAAGTCAGTTGTGTTCCCAACTGATTCATGATCCAACTCAAAATTAACTCTAAAAAATCCCCAATCAGGGGACAACATATGTTAAAAATGGAAGTAATTAAGATATTCAACAGTTTGATTATATTGTATCGCAATCCCATACATCATGCATGTTAGAGGACATGTATTAATTAATTGCTTTTGTCGACTCGGCTTGTGATGATACTCTTACAATATGTCTAGGTCATATTCTACATTATAAACAAGACAAGATGACTAATGAGGTCAAGTTAGTCATTCCTTCTTTCAACTTAATTGAATTACTTAACAGATCTATCAAATTTTGAAACCTCTCAATCATTCATTTTGATTGTAACTTGAATTATGATGTATCAGGAAGAAAACTAATATACCGATTGGTAAATTTTGGCACTGGCATCTGTACAAGAACTGTGTTAGCATTGATACTTGGGTTGAAGTCAGCACAAACTTTAATTATCACTTCGGCCTATGAAAATACAATAGATAGATGGTCATAATTTGCTAGAAACATATGAAGAACTTGAAAAATCAACTGGAGAGCACAATCACTTTCAGGGGTCCTGTTTCTTCAAGCAATGCATTAATACGAAATGGAGGCTTAAACGGTTGAGTCATTCGATAATTCATGACTGGGAATTCCCCGTCTGGTGGAACCTAGCAAAGAGAATGGCACAGTCCTTAATCAAGAACTAAAACATGATATGCTTTTGTATTTAATATGTAGATATGAGGTAACAAACGGTGCGGTTACCAATGACAAGGTTCGGTCAGTATCAAAACTATCAAGGTGTACAGACTCATGGAAGTTACAATCGTCTAGAATCACTGCAGTGGAACTTGCATAATCTGTTAACGGTGGCAAAACTAGATCAGACAAAAATGAGAAGCCGTTGCGAAAACCAGCAAGCATGTAAAAAATTGAACTTTAACAACTTTATGAAATTATCCAACTATCAGTTCCTCAAGTAAAACCAAGCCATATTTTTTCCTTGTAATCTTTGTCACCTTGGTCCACACCCTATCATTAGGAATCTTATTAATTATTAGTGCAAAGAGGACGAGGTTACATACCACTCTATCTAGCCAGTGTTGGTAAACCATATCATTAATAATACTAGACAATCTAGAATCTTCTCAATATCTCAAAGAATACAAAAAAATAATGAAGTAAGGAAAGAATGACACAAAGACATGCTACAATCTACAAGGCACTCGGTAGTCTCAATCTATGCCAGGAAACAACTATATAAATAACTTTCTAAGCATTTCAAGGGGCGTAAAGTATGCAATAGGTTGACCTACCACTTCTTCCTATACTCAGGTCCTCATTGAGAGCAAGCCGAATCTCTGGGTTACCCGTAAGGTAACTCTTCATTTGAATGGTGCCGTCTATCTCACTAGTGAGTATATATCCCTGTTTCAAGCAAGAAACTCATAAAAAAGCTTAACATTTGGCAGAAGTATAAGACATCATAGCACATAAAATGAATGAACCATGTCTAAGAAGAACAAGTTACTCTCAAGTCACTTACGCTAGAGTTGAATGTGACACTTATTTTTTCGATTACGTCAACAAAAATCTCCTCCCTCTTTCTACCACCAGGTTCATTAGCAACAACAGACTTTGTAATAACTGTGCCTGGCATTCGTTTGTTCCCTTTCTGCAGACATAGGTGAACTCCACGAAGTTAATAAAACTATGAAAGACAACAATATCACTGATTCACTGATACTACAGACAATCACCACAAAAATGGATGCAGCACCAAGGGGAGGCATCACTGCAGAATCAATCATAATTGGCTCGTTGAAAATATAAGATTTCAAAAGCTCCGTGGAAGTTGTTTGTGCATAACCAAAATCCTGGGATAAAAAGATAGACATTAGTATGTCTAGACATAAAATAGAAAATGCAGCAATCAGAAAGGACATGATAAAATGACCAAGCTTTAAAATTATATTGAAAGAAATAGAATTGAATTTGAGCACCAGATACTTCTAAAACCATCGAAAATAATTAATATAAGAATCAGCACATGAAACTTATTTTACATGCTAGATATTTAAATAATAGAACCAAAGAAAGCCTAAATGAGTCAAGTTAACCAACAGTCTTATAGCCCGAAATCACACAAGAATACTAGCAAACACTTACAATGACTTCATCCAGCAATTCATAGACAAGCACGAAATTCTTCCGCAACGAATCTTCATTAAGAACGCCAAGGTAATCCTTGATGAGACGAGCGATCCGCTGCAAGAGCTCCAAGACAAGAGAGGGGGATACATTGACCCTGTTTGTAGCAACAAACAACAGCCCGGCAACCTTCACATGGAAGTAGTTCACTCCATCCACATTCTATTAAAAATCAACGAAAACAAATAAACAAACAACAAAGAATCCCAAACAGATCATCATAATAAATTGAGTGGATTGAATACGAAAATATCATGAATCATCCCTCTTAGTGCTAAAGGCAAGTAAAAGGTCATTTTCAGTACCAAGTGTTTAAATTCAAGGGTAAATTACATCGACCTCCAGAGAAATTAGGCAAGATTACATCACACACTACACAGGCACCTTTCAATTTGTAAAAGAATACATTAATCTCGGATGAAGTCTAGATGATGCCTATGTAATGTAATATTACTTAACATCACCAGAGATTAGTGTGTATTTTAGAAAATAGGAACACATTCATTACATGTTAGAGATATAACAATTCACGTCTCTCCTCGTATCAACTTAAGTTTTTGACATAAGTGATTTCATGTCATGGTATCAGTACTTCTATAATAAAAAAGTCTATGCAAAATACACTAATATAGACATATTTTTTTGTTCTCTCTCCAAATTGTAGAAAAGGAAACAGCCTGATAGAAAGTCAACCAAGAGTTGATAGAGTCTCAGCATTAGCATAATTCACAAATCAGAAATCTCTTAGAATATATGAACAATTAACTAAAAAAATGTATAATTATAGTGAAAATAACAAGAATACCCACAAAGACAGGTGGAGCATCTTCTTCACCATCGTCGTTCCAGAACTTGACTTTGCGGAAAAATGTCTCAGCGCTCGCTTTGTGAACATCACGGCGATCTGAAATTGCACGCAAAAGCAAATATAATTAGAACTAAGTAAGTCGATTTCAGCAAATAGAAATAGAAAAAATGGTTGATGTGAGTTAGTTACAGTCACGGAAGACGATGTTATCGCCTCGTTGAGAAAGCACGAACAACTGAGATATCATCCTTTTGCTTCCGATCTATCACTCTCTTCTCTTCTCTTCTCTTCTCTTCTTTACTTCAATCTCACCATTGATGCAATGATGCTGCTGCTACTTCTTCTTCTACTACCTGACAAGTGAAAAGAGCACACTCTCTCGGTGTCTTTGTTGTTTTGCCACGTTTTCGGAGTCACTCGCCTCTCACGTGACAAATGTTCTTCAACTTCACGTTTATAATTTAAGCTGTTAAATATGGGTTAATACTTAATAATTAAATTTGTCCCTCAATAATTACTCATTCTTTAAATTACTCCTAAAACGATGTTTTTAGTCATATTAGTCCTTTAAAAATAAAACGTAAGTCAAATTAGTCTTTCTATTAGTTAGATAATAACATATCACGTTAAGTGCAACGTGGCATGATGACGTGTTACATTAAGTACCATGTGTCACCAGATGATTAGTTGACTTGTCAGCTCAGTGGCACCTAATAAGTTACGTATTACTTGACATATAAAAAAATTATTTATAATCAAAATAGTCCCTAAAAGTCCAAACGTAAGTCATTTTCATTTATTAAAATTTTAAAAATTAATCAAATTAGTCTTTATATAATTTTTTTTTAATAATATTAAATTTAAAATATTTTTTGATAGTACTAATTTTAATATTATTTTTAGATCTTAATAAACAAAATTTTTTTTACATAAAATAATTAAATTATTATAAAATTATTTTGTCATTTGTATTTTAAAGTTTTACATTTTTAAATTGTAAGTTTTTTTATAATAAAATTTTTTTATTTAAATAAGTTTATTAAATTATTATTGAGTATATATTTAAAAATTTAATATTTAAAATCTCACTAAATAATATAGTAGTTATTTTAAAATTCAAATCTTTTAAATCTTTTAAAATTATAATTTATATTATTGTTTAATTTATATGATAGCACTCAATAATTTAAAAACTGATTTATGGGATCACTTGTTGAATAAAAGATTAAAATATTTAAAATAACTACTATATTTATTTAATAAAATCCAAAATATTGAAACTTTTAGTATATACTAGTTATATACTAGTTATTAAGATTCAACAATAATTTGAGTTCTATCATATAAATATTTAATATTAAAATATTAAGATTCAATAATTGATTTGATAAATTAGTTTTTTAATTATTGAATTTTACCATATAAATTAAACAATAATAAAAATTATCATTTTAAAAATTTAAAAGATTTAAATTTTAAAATAACTACTATATTATTTAATGAGATTTAAAATATTAATTTTTTAAATATATAATTAACAATAATTTGATAAATTCGTTTAAAGAATTACAATTTAAAAAGGTTAAATTTTAAAATACAAATGACAATATAACTTTATAATAATTTAATTATTTTTATTATTTTATGTAAAGAGAATTTTGTTTATTAAGGTTTAAAAATAATATTAAAATTAGTACTATTAAAAAATAGTTTAAATTTAATATTATGAAAAAAATTATATAAAGACTAATTTCATTAATTTTTAAAATTTTAGAGATGAAAATGACTTACGTTTAAATTTTCAGGGACTATTTTTATAAGTAACACGTGGCGTACTAGGTGTCACTGACCTAATATGTCAACCAATTATCTAATGACACGTGACACTTAACGTGATACGTCATCATGCTACATGATACTTAATATGGTACGTCATTATCTAACTAACGGAAGCACCAATTTAACTTATGTTTTATTTTTTAAGGATTAATATAACTAAAAAAATTATTTAAGAACTAATTTAAAAAACGAGTGATTTTTTAGGAATGACTATTAATCCGGTTAAATATCTAGCCTCAGGTTAATCTATATGTATATATTTTAAACCAAATTTGATTTTTCTTTCTTTTCTTTTCTTTTTCATTTTTTTAACAAAAGAAATAACTTAATATATAAATAGGACAAAGTGCTGAACCTTTGTGCACATCTTAGGGCTGGTGTGGGGTGAATGTTTTGAAGATGATACTGGACATATAGACACATGTTGTTTTAAAAAATTTAATTGCATATGTTAAATTATTTAATAATTTTTAATTATTATATATTTTTTTGGAGGGGGATCTTTTTTTTATTTTTGGCCATGTTGGACGGGGATCTTTTCTTTTTTTTCGGGTCAGAGGATGGGGATCTTTAAATATTTAAAAACACTTCTTAACATAATGTTGGGCTAGCCCATTCTATTGGATGAGAAATGTGAGACATGAATAATGGGCCTTAGTTTCCCATCCGCAAGGCCCTATTATTAAATCTAAAACCATATTATCTTAAAAAAAAAAAAGAGGAAAACTTTGTTTTTAGAAAGAGAAAATTTATTGGAGTAAATGGTCAAATTAGTCTTTAAAAAATTATTTATTTTTAAATTGGTTCTCGAAAGATTTTTTCATTAAATTCGTCATTTAAAGAATTTAAATTAATCATGTTAGTCTTTCCGTCACTTTCTTTATTGATAGTATCAAAATTTGTTAATGTGGCAGATTAAGTGACACCTCATTAAACACCTAAGAGCCTTAATTGACTATTAACATGATTAGTTTATAAAATTAGATCAAATTAACTCTAAATTGAGAAATTTTAATGGCTCAAGTTCTTTCTTTGATCAGATTTTGATTTTATCTAATTTCATAAAGTTATTATGTTAATAGTCAATTAAAACTTCTAAGTGCATGTTGGGGTGTCACTTAATGTGTTATATTAAGAAATTTTGACACTATCAATAAAGAAAGTGACGGAAAGACTAACATGACTAATTTAAAATTTTTAAAAGACGAATTTGATTAAAAATTTTTTTTAAAGACTAATTTAAAGAACAAATGATATTTTAGAGACTAATTTGACCATTTATTTCATAGTAATAATAGTGTATGTTAGTGTGTATGTATATTATGTAAAAGACTTTATGTAACTACTTTCAATTAATTTAAAAGTTAGTTGTTAGTTCAATAATTTATTTTTTTGTGTTTGTTCAATAATTCGTTTAAATAAATATCTCGTAATTCTAATTTTTGTCTGATAAATAGTTAAAAATACTATTGAAAAAAAATAGCTAACGTTATTATCTATACAATATATATTACAATATATTCTTATTGGTCAAATTCTAACAAGTATCGTTTTAGCATTAAAAAAAAATACAAGTGAATAATAGAAATATTAAATAATATGAATAATAGATATATTAGATGTTCATTTTATTAAATGTATGGATAATTATTCTAATATTAAGATTTAGATAAATAACTTAAAAATGTAGTATATTTTTATTTGATTAGTAATTGTTCATATTGTTTAAAAAAGGCATCGATTACCTAACATAATCTTTAAAAAAACGTGCATATAACATTTTAAAAAAAAACTACATGAAACTTTCATGCATCATCTGACACACTACAAAAATTTCAATAACTTAGTTAACAAGTCGGTAGCCATATTTTCTCAATTCCCGGTTATAGATCAAAGAAAAATAAACTAAAATTATTGTTGCACTGCAGTATTAAAAGTCTTCTAATTATCTAATTTAATTATGGTACGATATCTAATTTAATTTGTGAGCAGCCTTTGTTGGTTTTTAATTATTGATGATTGATTAAGTTATGTTGAATAATAATATATATGAGAAACCATGATGGGGCCTTTGTAAGAGGTAGGTATTGATTCTAAAAGGCAGCATAAATATAAGTTTGAAATGGAGTTAATATATGCATTGCTGAAAATATTTTTACCATAAATTGCAAAATAATACTTTTAAAATATTTCATAAAATATTTTATCTGCATACATGCGTGCTTGTTGAACAGCTAGTGTTGGAATATAATTGATGACATGGGTTGATGTAAGAGTAAAAATTTTACAGATAAGATTTGAGTAATAAAAATATCATTGCTATTTGACTTGGATTTATTCTAAAAAAGTTGAGGTATTTCGAATTTTTTGTTGACACGGACGAAGTCAAAAAAATTTTTAAAATTATTTTAATATTGGACTTTGGACGAATCATAATTTCGAATCAAATCTTTTTAAAAAGAAGATCTTTTGTTTCATAGTAGCCTGCTCCAATTTATTCGGAACAATAAATTTTAATAGTATAAAACATTTCTCTTTATCGAATTTTACCAATGGTTTAATTAGCCATTAGTAATATTTCATTAGTATGTTTTTTTAACGTTAGTAAGACAATAATAAAAATAAAATAAATGATATATATATATATATATATATATATATATATATATATATATATATATATATATATATATATATATATAGGAGGTTTAGTCACATTTTGGTGGAAAATAATTTTCAACAACCATAACAAATCCTGTCAATAATTTAAGGAGACTATTATTAATATGTAATTAATTATATCACAATGATTAACTTGAAGATCTACTTAAATTAGATTGTAAATTTTGATTGAAACCACGTTTATTAGGTTTGTCAAATCTTAGCTCCTATATATATGCTCCTATATATATATATATATTCAATGTCCAACCACTCCCTCTTATAGCCCCTATATCGAGGTAGCACAATCAAACAATTTAAATTGATGAAACCAAGCATACAATGATTATACTTTTAATATATTTTTCACATCAGAGTTTTTATTTAGGTTTGAAAGTTGAAACGTGATTTTGTACAATTTTTTTTTTAATTTATCTTATGTTAATTCTTTTTGTGTAATGAAGATCAAACTATAAATTTTTTGTTCATGAAATTCTTCCTATCATATTTGTTACGGCCCGGCCCAAAGACCCGACGGGTCAACCCTGGCCCGAGCTCCACCCGACCTGTCTCTTCGCCCTTCGAACGACCCGGACACGTGTTTTGTACGACCCACACGCGGCTGCAGGACATTGTTCTTGGGAATATGGGCCTGTCCTCACAAGGGGCCCACTACTGACATGTATATAAGGGGAAGACTGGCTCTTTCCCCGAGGTACGTCACTTTTCCACACCACTTTTCCCGCCTGCACATTTTCTGACTTAGGCGTCGGAGTGTCTTTGCAGGTGGCACCCCCCCTCGTCCATTCACCAGTACGAGTGCTCGCCAGCTCGGCAAACCCGCAACCAGCGCGACCAGGGCTAAGGCGTCCTCACCTATCCACCCACACGTCCGATCTGTCCGGGACCCGAACAACCGAACATTGGCGCCGTCTGTGGGGACGCCCCTGCCTAAATGGAAGTCGCGCTAGGTCCCGGCGACCGAGCTCGAGCGGCCGGAGCGGAGGGGGCAGCCTCCGTCGCCTCGCAAAGGGGAGGGCGGAGATCCCCCCAACAACACACGAGAACACGACCATTCGGGGGAACGGGCGGCGATAGCGCCATAATAATGCAGGAGCTACGCCACAGAGTCCAAAACCTGGAACGACAGCTGGCCGACCGGGAGCGGGATGGACGGTCTACCGATCCCAGCTATACCCCATCTCCCGGGAGCGAAGAGGAGGACTCTCACCGAAGCCGCCCGCGGCGTACATCCGCATCCCGGACGGAAGCGGAGAGTACACGGGAGGAGTCACCCGTAAGGAGAAGACGAAACGACACGATCATCTACTCCCGCGGCAGACCAACCCACCGAGCGGCAAGAGGTCACGAAGACGGGGAAGGAAGATCTGAGAGAACACGACAACCCGTGATAATGGGCGTCACCCCGTTCCACCGATCTATCCTCGAGGTCCAGTCGGTCAGATTCGAGTTTCCCATCTCAAATAACCAGGCAGAATATGAAGCCCTTATAGGAGGCTTAACCCTAGCGGCAGAAGTCGGCGCGAGAAGACTGGAAATATGCAGCGACTCCCAAGTCGTCACTTCCCAAGTAAACGGTAGCTACCAAGCCAAAGACCCCTTGCTTCAGAAGTACCTGGAAAAGGTTAAAAGCTTGAGCCAAAAGTTCGAAGAGGTCACGGTCCACCACGTACCTAGAGAAAGGAACACACGGGCAGACCTCCTATCAAAGTTAGCTAGCACAAAGCCGAGAGAAGGGAACCGGTCTCTCATCCAAGGCATGACGAGAGAACCAGCAATCACACTGCACGTGACAAGCCTATGTTCTTCATGGCTAGACCCCATCACCGACTTCCTAGAACACGGCAAACTCCCCAGTGATGAAAAGGACGCGGCAAAGTTGAGAAGGGAAGCGGCCAAATATGCCGTCATCCAAGGACAGTTGTTCAGGAAAGGGCTCAACCAACCCCTACTGAAGTGCCTTCACCCCGATCAGACGGACTACGTCCTAAGGGAAGTCCATGAGGGCTGCTGGTGCACGAAATTGTGATCAATACTTTTTAAAACATAAACAATCCCTAGTAATGGCTCCAAAGACTTGGTGCTCAATACCATGGCATAAACACAACTTCGCACAACTAACCAGCAAGTGCACTGGGTCGTCCAAGTAATAAACCTTACGCGAGTAAGGGTCGATCCCACGGAGATTGGTGGTATGAAGCAAGCTATGGTCACCTTGTAAATCTCAGTCAGGCAGACTCAAATGGGTATAGTGATAAACGAATAAAGCATAAAGATAAAGATAGAGATACTTATGTATATCATTGGTGTAAGAGCTTCAGACAAGCGTATGAAGATGCCTTCCCTTCCGTCTCTCTGCTTTCCTACTGTCTTCATCCAATCCTTCTTACTCCTTTCCATGGCAAGCTTGTGTAGGGTTTCACCGTTGTCAGTGGCTACCTCCCATCCTCTCAGTGAAAATACGTCCCTGATGCTCTGTCACAGCATAGGCTAATCATCTGTCGGTTCTCAGTCCGGCCGGAATAGAATCCAGTGATTCTTTTGCGTCTGTCACTAACGCCCCGCCTTTCGGAGTTTGAAGCACGTCACAGTCATTCAATCATTGAATCCTACTCAGAATACCACAGACAAGGTTAGACCTTCTGGATTCTCTTGAATGCCGCCATCAGTTCTTGCCTATACCACAAAGATTCCGGTTAAAGAATCCAAGAGATATTCACTAGAGCCTTGTATGCTTGTAGAACAAGAGTGGTTGTCAGTCACTTTGTTCATAGGTGAGAATGATGATGAGTGTCAATCATCACCTTCATCAAGTTGAAGAACAAGTGATATCTTGGACAAAGAACAAGCGGAATTGAATAGAAGAACAATAGTAATTGCATTAATACTCGAGGTACAGCAGAGCTCCACACCTTAATCTATGGTGTGTAGAAACTCCACCGTTGAAAATACATAAGAACAAAGTCTTGGCATGGCCGAATGGCCAGCCTCCCAAAAGAGGGTTCAATCATAAAAACATGATCAAAAGATAAAAATACAATAGTAAAAGGTCCTATATATAGAAAACTAGTAGCCTAGGGTGTACAGAGATGAGTAAATGACATAGAAATCCACTTCCGGGCCCACTTGGTGTGTGCTTGGGCTGAGCAATGAAGCATTTTCGTGTAGAGACTCTTCTTGGAGTTAAACGCCAGCTTTTATGCCAGTTTGGACGTTTAACTCCCATTTAGGTGCCAGTTCCGGCGTTTAACGCTGGGATTTCTGTAGGTGACTTTGAACGCCGGTTTGGGCCATCAAATCTTGGGCAAAGTATGGACTATCATATATTGCTGGAAAGCCCAGGATGTCTACTTTCCAACGCCGTTGAGAGCGTGCCAATTGGGCTTCTGTAGCTCCAGAAAATCCACTTCGAGTGCAGGGAGGTCAGAATCCAACAGCATCTGCAGTCCTTTTCAGTCTCTGAATCAGATTTTTGCTCAGATCCCTCAATTTCAGCCAGAAAATACCTGAAATCACAGAAAAACACACAAACTCATAGTAAAGTCCAGAAAAGTGAATTTTAACTAAAACTAATAAAAATATACTAAAAACTAACTAGATCATACTAAAAACATACTAAAAACAATGCCAAAAAGCGTACAAATTATCCGCTCATCACAACACCAAACTTAAATTGTTGCTTGTCCCCAAGCAACTGAAAATCAAATAAGATAAAAAGAAGAGAATATACTATAGACTCCAAATTATCAATGAAACTTAGCTCCAAATTAGATGAGCGGGACTAGTAGCTTTTTGCCTCCGAACAGTTTTGGCATCTCACTTTATCCTTTGAAATTCAGAATGATTGGCTTCTTTAGGAACTCAGAATCCAGATAGTGTTATTAATTCTCCTAGTTAAGTATGATGATTCTTGAACACAGCTACTTATTGAGTCTTGGCTGTGGCCCAAAGCACTCTGTCTTCCAGTATTACCACCGGATACATACATGCCACAGACACATAATTGGGTGAACCTTTTCAGATTGTGACTCAGCTTTGCTAGAGTCCCCAATTAGAGGTGTCCAGGGTTCTTAAGCACACTCTTTTTGCCTTGGATCACAACTTTATTTCTTTCTTTTTCTTTCTTTTTCTTTCTCTCCCTTTTTTTTCGTTTTTCTCCTTCCTTTTTTTCTTTTTTTTTTCTTTTTTTTTTGTATTCACTGCTTTTTCTTGCTTCAAGAATCATTTTTATGATTTTTCAGATCCTCAGTAACATGTCTCCTTTTTCATCATTCTTTCAAGAGCCAACAATTTTTAACATTCATGAACAACAAATTCAAAAGACATATGCACTGTTCAAGCATACATTCAGAGAACAAAAGTGTTGCCACCACATCAAACTAATTAAGCTAGTTTTAAAGATAAATTTGAAATCCTGTACTTCTTGTTCTTTTGTAATAAAAACAGTTTTCATTTAAGAAAGGTGATGGATTCATATTCATAGCTTTAAGGCATAGACACTAAGACACTAATGATCATAAGACACAAACATGGATAAACATAAAGCATAATTTTCGAAAAACAGAAAAGCAAAGAACAAGGAGATTAAAGAACGGGTCCACCTTAGTGATGGCGGCTTGTTCTTCCTCTTGAAGATCCTATGGAGTTCTTGAGCTCCTCAATGTCTCTTCCTTGTCTTTGTTGCTCCTCTCTCATGATTCTTTGATCTTCTCTAATGATGATGGAGTGTTCTTGATGCTCCACCTTTAGTTGTCCCATGTTGGAACTCAACTCTCCTAGGGAGGTGTTAATTTGCTCCCAATAGTCTAGTGGAGGAAAGTGCATCCCTTGAGGTATCTCAGGGATCTCTTGATGAGAGGGGTCTCTTGTTTGCTCCATCCTTTTCTTAGTGATGGGCTTGAGGTCATGCCTTCTCAGTTGAACCGGCTTTGGATGCCATAAATGGTTATGGAAAAATGAAAAGCAACGCTTTTTCCACACCAAACTTAAAAGGTTTGCTCGTCCTCGAGCAAAAGAAGAAAGAAGAGAGTAGAAGAAGAAGAAATGAGGAAGAAGGGAATGGCTCTGTGTTCGGCCATGTATGGGTAGGTTGGTGGGGTTGGTGGGGATCCTGTGGGGTCCACAGATCCTGAGGTGTCAAGGAAAAGTCATCCCTGCACCAGATGGCAATCAAAATACGTTTTGTGCCAAATCTGGCGTTAAACGCCGGGCTGGTGCCCCTTTCTAGCGTTTAACGCCAGGTTCTTGCCCTTTCTTGGCGTTTAACGCCAGTCTGGTGCCCCTTTCTGGCGTTAAACGCCTAGAATGGTGCCAGACTGGGCGTTAAACGCCCAACTGCTAGCCTCACTGGCGTTTAAACGCCAGTGAGTTCTTCCTCCAGGGTGTGCTGTTTTTCTTCCTGTTTTTCATTCTGTTTTTGCTTTTTCAATGGATTTTGTGACTTCTTATGATCATCAACCTACAAAAAACATAAAATAACAAAGAGAAATATATAAAATATAATCATTGGGTTGCCTCCCAACAAGCGCTTCTTTAATGTCAATAGCTTGACAGAGGGCTCTCATGGAGCCTCACAGATACTCAGAGCAATGTTGGAACCTCCCAACACCAAACTTAGAGTTTGAATGTGGGGGTTCAACACCAAACTTAGAGTTTGGTTGTGGCCTCCCAACACCAAACTTAGAGTTTGACTGTGGGGGCTCTTCTTGACTCTGATTTGAGAGAAGCTCCTCATGCTTCATCTCTATGGTGACAGAGGGATATCCTTGAGCTTTAAACACAAAGGATTCTCCATTCACTTGAATGATCAGTTCACCTCTATCAACATCAATCACAGCCTTTACTGTGGCTAGGAAAGGTCTGCCAAGGATGATGGTTTCATCCATGCATTTCCCAGTCTCTAGGACTATGAAATCAGTAGGTATGTAATGGTCTTCAATCTTAACCAAAACATTCTCTACAAGTCCATAAGCTTGTTTTCTTGAGTTGTCTGCCATCTCTAGTGAGATTTTTTTGCAGCTTGTACCTCAAAGATCCTTAGCTTCTCCATTACTGAGAGAGGCATGAGGTTTACACTTGACCCTAAGTCACACAGAGCCTTCTTGAAGGTCATGGTGCCTATGGTACAAGGTATGGAAAACTTCCCAGGATCTTGTCTCTTTTGAGGTAATTTCTGCCTAGACAAGTCATCCAGTTCTTTGGTGAGCAAAAGAGGTTCATCCTCCCAAGTCTCATTTCCAAATAACTTGTCATTTAGCTTCATGATTGCTCCAAGGTATTTAGCAACTTGCTCTTCAGTGACATACTCATCCTCTTCAGAGGAAGAATACTCATCAGAGCTCATGAAAGGCAGAAGTAAATCCAATGGAATCTCTATGGTCTCATTTTGAGCCTCAGATTCCCATGGTTCCTCATTGGGGAACTCAGAGGAGGTCAGTGCACGCCCATTGAGGTCTTCCTCAGTGGCGTTCACTTCCTCTCTTTCCTCTCCAAATTCGGCCATGTTGATGGCCTTGCACTCTCCTTTTGGATTTTCTTCTGTATTACTTGGAAGAGTACTTGGAGGGAGTTCAGTAATTTTCTTACTCAGCTGTCCCACTTGTGCTTCCAAATTCCTAATGGAAGACCTTGTTTCAGTCATGAAACTTTGAGTGGTTTTGATTATATCAGAGACCATAGTTGCTAAGTCAGAGGGGTTCTGCTTAGGATTCTCTGTCTGTTGCTGAGAAGATGATGGAAAAGGTTTGCTATTGCTAAACCTGTTTCTTCCACCATTGTTGTTGTTGAAGCCTTGTTGAGGTCTCTCTTGATTCTTCCATGAAAAATTTGGGTGATTTCTCCATGAAGAATTATAGGTGTTTCCATAGGGTTCTCCTAGGTAATTCACCTCTTCCATTGAAGGGTTTTCAGGATCATAAGCTTCTTCTTCAGAGGAAGCATCCTTAGTACTGCTTGGTGCATTTTGCATTCCAGATAGACTTTGAGAAATCAAATTGACTTGTTGAGTCAATATCTTGTTCTGAGCCAATATGGCATTCAGAGTATCAATCTCAAGAACTCCTTTCTTCTGACTTGTCCCATTGTTCACAGGATTCCTTTCAGAAGTGTACATGAATTGGTTATTTGCAACCATTTCAATGAGTTCTTGAGCTTCTGTAGGCGTCTTCTTCAGATGAAGAGATCCTCCAGCAGAGCTATCCAAGGACATCTTGGACAGTTCAGAGAGACCATCATAGAAAATACCTATGATGCTCCATTCAGAAAGCATGTCAGATGGACATTTTCTGATTAATTGTTTGTATCTTTCCCAAGCTTCATAGAGGGATTCTCCATCCTTCTGTCTGAAGGTTTGGACTTCCACTCTAAGCTTACTCAATTTTTGAGGTGGAAAGAACTTTGCCAAGAAGGCATTGACTAGCTTTTCCCATGAGTCTAGACTTTCTTTAGGTTGTGAGTCCAACCAAGTCCTAGCTCTGTCTCTTACAGCAAAAGGGAATAGCATCAGTCTGTAGACCTCAGGGTCAACCCCATTAGTCTTGACTGTGTCACAGATTTGCAAGAATTCAGCTAAGAACTGATGAGGATCTTCCAGTGGAAGTCCATGGAACTTGCAATTCTGTTGCATTAGAGAAACTAACTGAGGCTTAAGCTCAAAGTTGTTTGCTCCAATGGCAGGGATAGAGATGCTTCTCCCATAGAAATTGGGAGTAGGTGCAGTAAAGTCACCCAGCACCTTCCTTGCATTATTGGCATTGTTGTTGTTTTCGGCTGCCATAGGTTCTTCTTCTTTGAAGAATTCGGTTAGGTCCTCAATATAGAGTTGTGCCTTAGCTTCTCTTAGCTTTCGCTTCAAGGTCCTTTCAGGTTCAGGGTCAGCTTCAACAAGAATGCCTTTGTCTCTGCTCCTGCTCATATGAAAGAGAAGAGAACAAGAAAATATGGAATCCTCTATGTCACAGTATAGAGATTCCTTGAGGTGTCAGAGGAAGAAAAATAGAAGGCAGAAGTAGAAAATTCGAACTTATCAAAGAAGATGGAGTTCGAATTTTGCATTAAGGAATAGTGTTAGTCCATAAATGGAAGGATGTGAGAAGAAGAGAAGTAATTTTCGAAAATTAAGTAAAAGATTTTGAAAACATTTTGAAAAACACTAATTGATTTTCGAAAACAAAAGTGGGAAAGAAGTAAAGTGATTTTTGAAAAAGATTTTGAAATTAGAAATTAAAAAGATATGATTTGAAAACTATTTTGAAAAGATGTGATTAAAAAGATATGATTGAAAAATTATGGTTTTAAAAAGATATGATTGAAAAGATATGATTTGAAAACAATTTTAAAAGATATGATTTGAAAACAATTTAAAAAAAAAACATTTTAAAAAGATTTGATTTTAAAAATTAATGACTTGCCTAACAAGAAAAGATATGATTCAAACATAAAACCTTTCTCAACAGAAAAGACAAAAAATGTTCAATCAAATCATTAATTGTTAGTGAGTATCTTTGAAAAAGGAAAGAAATTGATTTTGAAAACATTTGATTGAAAAGATATGATTTGAAAAAGATTTGATTTTGAAAAACTTTGAAAACTTGAAAAAAATTGATTTTGAAAACAAAATCTTCCCCCTTGTGCCATCCTGGCGTTAAACGCCCAGAATGGTGCACATTCTGGCGTTTAACGCCCAAAACTATACCCTTTTGGGCGTTAAACGCCCAGCCAGGCACCCTGGCTGGCGTTTAAACGCCAGTCTGTCTTCTTCACTGGGCATTTTTGAATGCCCAGCTTTTTCTGTATAATTCCTCTGCAGTATGTTCTGAATCTTCAATTCTCTGTATTATTGACTTGAAAAGACACAAATTAAAAATATTTTTGGATTTTTAATAATGAGGAATAATCAAAATGTAACTAAAATCAAATAACAATACATGCAAGACACCAAACTTAGCAGTTTGTATACTATTGACACTAACAAAATGAGAATGCTCATGAGAAATAACAAAACACTCAAGTCAATAGAATTCAAAGATCAAAACAAGGAAATCATCAAGAACATCTTGAAGATTAATGAAGACACATGCATGAATGCAATAAGAACAGAAACATGCAATTGACACTAAACTTAAGATGAGACTCTAGACTCAAACAAGAAATATTTTTGGATTTTATGATTTTGTAAATTTTTTGTGCTTTTTCGAAAATTAAGTGAAAAGGAAAATAAAGGTATCAAACTTCTTAATGAGAATTCCAGGAATCATGCAATGTTAGTCTAAAGCTTTAGTCTAAAGGAATTAGACATGGCCGGCTAAGCTTCAGCAGGACATTGCATTCAAGAGCTAAATTGATGATGATCAATCAGCTTTGGTGATGATAAGAACATCACCTTGAAACACTAGAATTCATTCTTAAGAACTCTGAAGAAAAATAATACCTAATCTAAGCAACAAGATGAACCGTCAGTTGTCCATACACGAACAATCCCCGACAACGGCGCCAAAAACTTGGTGCACGAAATTGTGATCAATACTTTTCAAAACATAAACAATCCCTAGTAATGGCTCCAAAGACTTGGTGCTCAATACCATGGCATAAACACAACTTCGCACAACTAACCAGCAAGTGCACTGGGTCGTCCAAGTAATAAACCTTACGCGAGTAAGGGTCGATCCCACGGAGATTGGTGGTATGAAGCAAGCTATGGTCACCTTGTAAATCTCAGTCAGGCAGACTCAAATGGGTATAGTGATAAACGAATAAAGCATAAAGATAAAGATAGAGATACTTATGTATATCATTGGTGTAAGAGCTTCAGACAAGCGTATGAAGATGCCTTCCCTTCCGTCTCTATGCTTTCCTACTGTCTTCATCCAATCCTTCTTACTCCTTTCCATGGCAAGCTTGTGTAGGGTTTCACCGTTGTCAGTGGCTACCTCCCATCCTCTCAGTGAAAATACGTCCCTGATGCTCTGTCACAGCATAGGCTAATCATCTGTCGGTTCTCGGTCCGGCCGGAATAGAATCCAGTGATTCTTTTGCGTCTGTCACTAACGCCCCGCCTTTCGGAGTTTGAAGCACGTCACAGTCATTCAATCATTGAATCCTACTCAGAATACCACAGACAAGGTTAGACCTTCCGGATTCTCTTGAATGCCGCCATCAGTTCTTGCCTATACCACGAAGATTCCGGTTAAAGAATCCAAGAGATATTCACTAGAGCCTTGTATGCTTGTAGAACAAGAGTGGTTGTCAGTCACTTTGTTCATAGGTGAGAATGATGATGAGTGTCAATCATCACCTTCATCAAGTTGAAGAACAAGTGATATCTTGGACAAAGAACAAGCGGAATTGAATAGAAGAACAATAGTAATTGCATTAATACTCGAGGTACAGCAGAGCTCCACACCTTAATCTATGGTGTGTAGAAACTCCACCGTTGAAAATACATAAGAACAAAGTCTAGGCATGGCCGAATGGCCAGCCTCCCAAAAGAGGGTTCAATCATAAAAACATGATCAAAAGATAAAAATACAATAGTAAAAGGTCCTATATATAGAAAACTAGTAGCCTAGGGTGTACAGAGATGAGTAAATGACATAGAAATCCACTTCCGGGCCCACTTGGTGTGTGCTTGGGCTGAGCAATGAAGCATTTTCGTGTAGAGACTCTTCTTGGAGTTAAACGCCAGCTTTTATGCCAGTTTGGGCGTTTAACTCCCATTTAGGTGCCAGTTCCGGCGTTTAACGCTGGGATTTCTGTAGGTGACTTTGAACGCCGGTTTGGGCCATCAAATCTTGGGCAAAGTATGGACTATCATATATTGCTGGAAAGCCCAGGATGTCTACTTTCCAACGCCGTTGAGAGCGTGCCAATTGGGCTTCTGTAGCTCCAGAAAATCCACTTCGAGTTCAGGGAGGTCAGAATCCAACAGCATCTGCAGTCCTTTTCAGTCTCTGAATCAGATTTTTGCTCAGATCCCTCAATTTCAGCCAGAAAATACCTGAAATCACAGAAAAACACACAAACTCATAGTAAAGTCTAGAAAAGTGAATTTTAACTAAAAACTAATAAAAATATACTAAAAACTAACTAGATCATACTAAAAACATACTAAAAACAATGCCAAAAAGCGTACAAATTATCCGCTCATCAGCTGCTGTGGGCACCACATCGGAGGCAAGGCCCTAGCGAGGAAACTAATCCGAGCCGGATACTATTGGCCGTCGATGATGGCAGACTCCAAAGAGTTCGTCAAAAAATGCGTAAAGTGCCAACAGAACACCAACTTTGCCAGGGCGCCGGCCTCCGAGTTAAGCTTGCTGACGACTTCTCGACCATTCTCTCAGTGGGGAGTCGACCTCTTAGGGCCTTTCCCAGTCGGCCCGGGGCAAGTCAAATACCTCATTGTCGCAATTGACTACTACACCAAATGGATAGAAGCCGAACCGCTAGCCAGCATATCCTCATCCAACTGCAGGAAGTTCATGTGGAGGCAGGTGGTAACGCGATTCGGGATACCGGAAGTCGTCATCTCCGACAACGGCACGCAATTTACTGATAAGAAGTTCATAGAGTTCCTCAACGGCCTGGGCATAAAGCAAAGGTTCTCTTCGGTAGAACACCCTCAGACGAACGGACAAGTGGAGTCCGCCAACAAGGTTATCCTTTCAGGGCTAAAAAAGAGGTTGGACGACAAAAAGGGCGCTTGGGCCGATGAGCTAGCATCGGTCCTCTGGTCTTACCGAACAACCGAGCAATCCTCCACCAAGGAAACTCCTTTCTGACTAACGTACGGGGTGGATGCAGTAATACCCGTAGAGATCGGTGAACCGAGTCCGCGATTGCTTTTGAAAGGAGTAGAGGAAACCGTAGAAAAGGACCTGATAGATGAAGCCCGGGAAATGGCCCATTTGACAGAAACGGCGCTAAAACAAAGAATGGCTCTGCGCTATAACACCAAAGTGCTCAAGAGGGAATTCGAGCCAAACAACCTCGTCCTAAGGCGGAATGATATCGGCCTACCGACCCCCGGAGAGGGCAAGCTAGCGGCAAACTGGGAAGGCCCCTACAGAGTCAAAAAGGTGATGGGAAAAGGAGCCTTTAAGTTAGAAAAGCTTGATGGCAAGGAGGTCCCAAGGACATGGAACGCGGACAACCTTAGAAGATTCTACTCCTAGAGGACGGAACGCCATGCCGGCTAATCTAGCTAAGTAGTTAATTTGTCATTTGAACTTTATAGTAACTTTCAAGTCCTTTATGTGGTTACCGAATAAGATATACTTGTGCAAATTTTCTCTCCTATTTTGCCATTCAATTTTTCAGATAAACCACCACGTCCAACGACGACGCGCGTCCCCGGGACTGATCACCCCGGGAACCCGCCAACCACAATCGTAACGACTACGCGAAAGGCCATGGGCCATTGATATAAGTGACGACAATAAACCAAAAACGGTTAATAGAAACGGAAATACAACCAGACGAATAAGAAGTTTATCACGACAACTTGGGCAAACGATTAAAACGGTCATTGATCACAAGCCAAAATAAAACGCTAACATCAAATTGTTCACAAGCCAAAAACGGCTAAAACCAAAATAGTTTACAAGTCAAAACAAAGCGGCTAGACAAAAACTGTAAACAGAAGATTCATTTCTTGGGGGCGTCGACGACTTTGCCATCCTGAAGACTTTAAGAACACCAATCGCCGACGTATCAAACTCGGGAGCAATGACTTTGACCTGGGCCTTAAGAGCCTCTTCGGTCGCCAAGATCGCACCCTTGCCCTGTTTGACGACGTCTTTATACTTCGCCTTCCATGTTGACAGTTCGGCCTCCACGGCCTGCTTCTCTTTCTCAACTTCGGCCACACGCTTCTGCGCCGCGCCGACCTGACTTTCCAAAGCCATTTCACGCTCGACCAAACGTTCCACCGATGCGGCTGACTCTTTCTGTTTATTCTCAGCAGTTGTGGCCTTCTGCTCGGCGGCAGTAGCCTTCTGTTCGGCAGCAGTAGCCTTTTTCTCGGCGGCATCGAGCTTCTCGTTTGACTGGGTCAACTGCTCCCGGAGAGTTTCAACTTCACTCTTTAACTCATTGTTAGCCTTCCCACTAGCCTCCAACCTCCTGCGAAGGGACTCCATCCCAGACAGCTCAAACTCGGCCTTCCGGGCTATCACGGCACCCCGCAGAAGGGTTCGGTACATCCACCTCGCTTGCCCGGCAAGGGAAGACTCGTGGAAGTACTCCTCAGTACCAGGGATCAGTTGGGTATCGATGAAGTTCCCTGCATCAAAGTTCCTCTCCATGACGGTGAGGACCCCCTCGGGACTGGAGGACGCCTTCCTTTTCCTTTTAGGGTTAGGGACCACCTCCACGCCATCGTCGACTTCAGGGGCAGACGTCGAACCTCCTTGGCCTATTACTTCGCGAAAGGGAGAGGCATGAACCGTTTTCTCGCCCTCGGCCTGGGCAGCTTGGGCCGAGGTCCCGGTTCCGTCAACCGCGACCTCCTGTCCTGAAGCAGTTTTGTCCTCTGGAGGAATCGCAGACGTTTCAGCAGCAGATTTGTCATTATCCCCTTCGTCATCGCTGCCGCAGAGGAAAGTTTGAAACAAGTCGGGAAGGCCCGTCACCGACGCAGACATCTCCACTACAGGAAAGCAAAGGAGATCGGTTAGTCGCCACAAAATATCAAGCAAAAGCAAAAAGGTAAAGAGCAAAGCACAAGTTCTCACAAATATAATTACGACCGGACTCCCGGTCACCCATAAGGAGGTGGGGATTCACTTGATTCTTCCCAAAAACGGCCATCAACACCTCGGCAATCTGCTTGTCCACCGCCGACATGCCGTTATAAGTTACCTTAATAAATGTATTAGACCCTGCCCCGAAACTCCAATAGGTCGGGATGAGCCGTACTCCCTCCGGCGACAACCAGAAGGGATGACGACCTTTGACAGGGCGGACCTTGAAGTATTTGTCCTTGAACCCATGATAAGAATCTTCAAACAGACCAAAAATCCTCCGACCCTGGGCAGACCGGAAGGACATGAACCCCTTTTTGTGCTTCCCCTCATTCGAAGGGTTCGTAAGGGTGAAAAAGAAGAGAAAAACATCTATAGACACCGGCAGTTCGAGGTATTCACAAACCATCTCGAAACAGCGGATCGAGGCCCAACTGTTCGGATGCAACTGCGACGGCGAAACGGAAATTCGACCTAAAAGCGCCATTTGAAAAGCTGAGAACGGGATACGAACTCCGACTTGGGTGAACATGGCCTTGTAGAACCAAATCCAGTCGGCGACTTGGCGAGGTTGGAAGTTGATTTCGTACAGGCGCTCGTGAAGGGCCGGGACGAAGACGTCATAATTGGCTTCCTCGTCAGTTCCCCCACACAGGTACTCGGCTTGTCGGAACTCGGTGAGCTCCTCCTCGCCCATTTGGTTGGGCGAATCCTTCACGTCTGAAACGACCCAGGCATAAGGATCATACGCCGCGGGGTTGACGGAAGCCCGGGAGACCGTGCGAGCCATACCTACACGGGGGGATCATCCAGTTAGTCTAAGAGATCGGTAGATCGGTTGCTCAGTTCAAGCACACCACTACTCCCCAACTAAGGACAAAACACTAGAGGTGGACAGGGAAAAGCCTACCCTGGAATGGCTCCCCCTCTAACACGCATAACCGCCATTGAAAGGCCACACAACAGCAAAAAAACAAACAACAGACATGCAAAATAACGCATAAAAGAGAGGGTGATTCGAAAGTTACCTGAATTAGTGGAAGAACGACGGAGCAGTGTTAAGGAAAGGCACGAAAGGAGAGGCGCACAAACGGCACAGCAGAGAAATGATGAGATTTGGGAGCAAGAAGATGGCAGAAAAGGGAAGATACAAAAGAAAGAGAGGAGTGTTTAAACTGACCTATTTAAAAACTACCCCAGGAAGCGCGAAACGACTGGGGGCAGAACGGTCTTTTCAGCCAGGGTTTTTACGCCCCATTATGAGCATTTAATACTCGGCACGAGGAGCGATGCGACAAAACGGTTGCTGGCGCAACCAAAGGGCACGCGCGTAAAGGGCGCGTCCTTGTCACGAACAACCGACCAAACGATCCCAAGTGAGAAACGAGACAACACGCCATTGATAGCTCCCACGGCTACCATTGGCGCGTGGGGGCACTGTTACGGCCCGGCCCAAAGACCCGACGGGTCAACCCTGGCCCGAGCTCCACCCGACCTGTCTCCTCGCCCTTCGAACGACCCGGACACGTGTCTTGTACGACCCACACGCGGCTGCAGGACATTGTCCTTGGGAATATGGGCCTGTCCTCACAAGGGGCCCACTACTGACATGTATATAAGGGGAAGACTGGCTCTTCCCCCGAGGTACGTCACTTTTCCATACCACTTTTCCCGCCTGCACATTTTCTGACTTAGGCGTCGGAGTGTCTTTGCAGGTGGCACCCCCCCTCGTCCATTCACCAGTACGAGTGCTCGCCAGCTCGGCAAACCCGCAACCAGCGCGACCAGGGCTAAGGCGTCCTCACCTATCCACCCACACGTCCGATCTGTCCGGGACCCGAACAACCGAACATTATTATTAAATTACTTATTCAAAAATTTAAAATGATAAAAAAATACATATATAAATAATTATATCTCAAAATGATTATATTTATTTTCTTAAAATATACAATTTCCTTTTATACCAAGTTTAGTAAAGTAAAAAAGAGAATTTTAAACACACAATTTCAAACTCAAATCAGATATACAAGATTTAATTACTAAAATGTATTTTAATAGTTTTCTAAAAATATTTAATTTAAATGTTGCATTAATTTCTACTTACTAAATAAAAAGTGAATTAATAAGTATTTTATATTTGAGATTTCAAAACGTTGATTTATCTACTTTTCATTTGATATTTAGGAATTATATATAGAAAGAACAACTTGGTTAGTGATACGTCACCCTTATCCTCGACCGCCCAAAAAACTCGGCACGTGAGCAGCTAAGATCGGCCTCACGCCAGCTGCCCGATAAATTTGGCACGCAGGCAGATAAGATCGGCCTCACCCATTCGAAAATAAGAAACGTACTCAATAAACCTAAAACAGAAATATCATAACCAACCTACAAAGTAGGACTTATCCACAATAAACGGTAAAATAACTCCTATAAAGCCGAGTTAGTATCCTCGGCCAAGAGTCAGGTTCTCTCACTCTCAGTCTTCTATTCCTTATTTTGACTGGTTTACTTAAGATCCTTATTGACTTGAGCGTCGGAGTATCTTTTGCAGGTATTCCTGCCGCGGTGTTCGATTCAGGCCGACGTATAGCTCTTCCTCTTCGACAGTCGCTTGCTCGAAGTAGCTAAAGCTCGGCCACCCTAGAGCCAGGACGAAACACTTGGCGCCCACCGTAGGGCCGAATACATCTAACCCCACTTTTTCCTTCGTTTAGTCTTCTACTCTATTTTTCAGGATTCCCAATCCTCGAACATGGTTGACAAGGAAAGTCCGCAACTCACACAAGCTGAGCTCCTGGCCCGAATCGCCGAACTTCAGGCGGAAGTGCGAAGGATAGCCGAGCTATCTACGCAAAATACTGGAGAAAGCTCCAAAAGCTTGGCCCAAGGCACCACAGATCCCTTAAACATCACCCCGCCAAAGGAGAAGCTCACCCTCGACAACCCCTTCTCCGAGGAGATCACAAATTACCAGATGCCAAAGAACTTTGCACTACCCTCCGCGCTTGAACCATATAAGGGGTTCGGAGATCTCCGAGCCCACGTGAAGAAGTTCCAATCCATGATGTTCTTCAACGGTCCTAACAATGAGCCCGTCCTCTGCCGGGCATTTCCTACTTACCTCGATGGTGCTGCATTACTATGGTTTTCTAAGCTGTCTGCAGGTTCAATTTCCTCCTTTGAGGATCTAGCCAGGTCATTTATTGATTACTTTGCTGCGTCAAGGATATATGTACATGGATCAGATTATCTCGACACCATCAAACAAGGGCAGCACGAGAGCTTGAAGGACTACATGACCAGGTTCGCTGAGGCCACTATGGAGATCCAAGACCTAGATTTGGCTGTCCACTTGTATGCCCTCAAGGCTGGCCTCAGACCTGACAAATTTCGGGAGACCATTGCTATAACAAAACCAAAAATACTAGAAGAATTCCGGGAAAGGGCGGCAGGTCAAATGGAGATCGAAGAACTCCGCGAGGCCCAAAAATCGGACAAACAACCACATCGGAGAGATGAAGAAAGAACTTTCAGATCACCAGGCAACAGGGATACTAAAAAGCCTTCCAAGCTCACACCGAAATACAACACATATACCAGATTCAATACCAAGAGAGAAAACATCATCAAAGAAATTCTCAATGCCAAAATCATAAAGCCACTAGCTCGAGCAGGGAACTACCAGGATCAAAAGTTCGTGGATAGGGGCAAGCATTGTGCTTTCCACCAGAAGTTCGGCCACACCATGGACGACTGCATTGTCGCAAAGGACCTCCTAGAAAAACTGGCGCACCAAGGCCTTTTGGACAAATATGTCGAAAGCCGGAAAGCCAGAAGAGGAAACTCAGACAGGGAAGAGAGCAAACAAACAGTGACAGACAATAACAAAAAAGAGTAGACAACTCCTGACCCACCGAGAGGAATCATTAGCCACATATCGGAAGGGTTCGCAGGCGGAGGTGAAACAAGCTCGGCCAAAAAGTGAAGCTACAGGGCGATGCTGGCAATCGAGGGAACCCTACAGCTAAAGAAGAACAAAGACCCAGACATCACGATATCCTTCAACCAAGCAGACTTCAGATCGGCAAGCCTTAACCTCGACGACCCCGTGGTAATTTCCATCCAGGTCGGAGAGCTGTTGGTAAGGAAAACATTGCTGGACCCAGGTAGTAGTGCTAATGTTTTATTTTATTCTACCTTTAAAAAGATGAAATTATCAGAAAAACTGATACAACTTTCCTCGGGAGAGCTAATTGGGTTCTTCGGAGAGAGAGTCCCCATCATGGAACATATATGGCTAAGGACCACAATGGGAGAGATCCCTATGTCGAAGTCCATTGATATTCAATACCTAATAACAGACTGTTATAGCCCTTATAATATTATAATTGGGGGACCCGCCTTGAATATATTCAGAGCGGTGGTGTCCACATTACACCTGTGTGTCAAGTTTCCAGCACAGGAAAATAAGATAGCTACAGTGTACGCCGACCATCAAGAAGCTTGGCAGTGCTACAATGCCTGCCTAAAGCAAGCCCATACGAGGGAGACAGCTCAGCCCCAGGTCCAAGCCATACATAGCTCGGCCCACACCATGACGTTAGCCGATCTCGACTCGTAAGAAGACCTCGGAGAAAGACCTCGGCCAATGGACAATCTTCACCAATTAACACTAACAGCAGATAAAAAGCAATACACATACATCGGAGAAGCACTGGAAGGGAACGAACGAACAAGACTTATACACATACTGCGCCAGAATGTCGACCTGTTCGCATGGACACCAGACGACATGCCGGGAATAAGCCCGAAAGTCATCTGCCACAGATTAGCAATCGACAAAACAATCCGACCAGTGGCGCAAAAGAAAAGAAACCTCGGAGAAGAGAAAAAGCAAGCAGCACTTGAAGAGACCGAGAAGCTTCTCAACGCAGGTTTCATCAGAGAAATCCGCTTCACCACATGGCTATCAAACGTGGTAATGGTAAGGAAAAGTTCAGGTAAATGGCGCATGTGCATCGATTTTACAAATCTAAACAAAGCTTGCCCTAAAGATGCATATTCATTACCTTGCATTGATAAGTTAGTTGATAACGCTTTTGGTTTCAAAGCCTTGAGTTTTATGGATGCATACTCTGGTTACAACCAGATTATGATGCATCCAAAAGACCAAAGCAAAACAGCTTTCATAACAGGACATGGAAATTTTTGTTACAAGGTAATGCCTTTTGGCTTAAAGAATGCAGGTGCGACATATCAAAGACTAATGGACAAAGTATTCCAACAATAGATAGGCCAGAATATGGAAGTCTATGTGGATGATATGGTAGCAAAAATGCCTACACAAGGGTACACTGTGATGACTTGGTAGAAGTTTTCAACCAACTCCGAGCATATAACATGAGGCTCAATCCAGACAAATGTGCTTTTGGAGTCCAAGGAGGGAAATTTCTTGGCTTCATGCTAACCTCACGAGGTATAGAAGCCAACCCAGAGAAATGTAATGCAGTGCTGACCATGGCAAGCCTAAAAACGGTAAAAGAAGTTCAACAATTAGCAGGCAGAATAGCCGCCCTATCATGTTTCCTACCCGCAGTAGCCAACCGATCTTATCATTTCTTCCAAACATTTTCTAAGGGCAAGAAATTCACATGGACAGAAGAATGTGAAAATTCCTTCACAGAACTCAAACAGCTTTTAACATCGCCTCCAATACTCAGAGACTAGAGGCAGGTAAACCGTTGTATTTGTATTTATCAGTATCTAACCATGCCATAAGCTCGGTCCTAGTGATGGAAACAGGAAAAAAGCAAAACCCTGTATACTTCATTAGCAAGATATTACAGCCAACAAAAACAAGGTATCTGAAGATAGAACAGCTAGCGCTGGCACTAGTCACAACGGCAAGAAGGCTGCGACATCACTTTCAAAGCCACACAATCATAGTACGAACAGACCAACCACTAAGGGAGATACTAACCAGACCCGAGCTTGCCGGATGATTAATAAAGTGGTCAATCGAACTATCCGAGTTCGACATTCAATACGAGTCGAGAAAGGCTCTGAAGTCACAAATACTCGCCGACTTCATGTCGGAGATGACTAACGAGACACAACACACAGCAGCAAATTGGAGTATACATGTGGATGGAGCATCAAACACAGAAGGGAGCGGAGCTGGGGTACTCCTAAAAGAGGGAGAGAAAGTGATAGCCGAACAATCACTACAATTCCGCTTCAACGCAAGTAACAACCAAGTAGAATATGAAGCTCTGCTAGCAGGATTGAAGCTCGCCAGCAACTCGGAATACCTCAGATAACAGTCTACTGCGACTCATCACTTGTAGTACATCAAATCAAGGGCGAATACCAGGTAAAAGATCCTTTGTTAGATAAGTATTGGCTCATAACAAAGGATCTCATCTCAAAATTCAGTAAATTTGATATTATTCATGTAAACCGAGAACAAAACACCAGAGCCGACGTGTTATCCAAGTTAGCTACAACAAGGCAGGCGGAAAGCACGCCGGCCCTATCACAACTAACACTCAACAAACTGAACTTTGAGCAGGACACAATCTTAAGCATCATGCAGGTACCAGATTGGAGAACACCTTTTCTCAACTACATCAACACAGGTGTCGTACCAGACGATGAGCCAAACTTGCCGCTCTTCCGAATAAGAGCAAGTTTCGATACAGTACTCGAAAATACCCTGTATAGATGAGGACACTCCCAACCACTCCTCAAATACATCAACAAGGAGGAGGCCGAGGATGTCATGGCAGAAACGCACGAAGGGGTCTGTGGCAACCACATCGGTGGCCGAGCATTGGCGGCAAAGATTTTGCGAACAGGATATTATTAGCCGACGATAAAAAGGAACTGCATCTTGAAAGTTAAGGCATGTGATAATTGTCAGAAACATGCCACCCTCTCAGAGACCCCGGCCGAAGAGCTCCACACCATAGAGGTAAGCTGGCCTTTCGATAGGTGAGGATTGGATATCTGGTACACGAAAATTACACTCACACTATGTAATTCCGTACAACTAACCAGCAAGTGCACTGGGTCGTCCAAGTAATACCTTACGTGAGTAAGGGTCGAATCCCACGGAGATTGTTGGCTTGAAGCAAGCTATGGTTATCTTATTATTCTTAGTCAGGATACCAATAGGGTCCTTTAGTTTCAATTGTAAAAAGTGAAAGGGTATAAAATAAGTAATTGTTACTCAATAATGGAGAATATGTTGGAGTTTTGGAGATGCTTTGTCTTCTGAATCCCTGCAACATAATACTTTCTTACGTTCAAACATGCAAGGCTTCTTCCATGGCAAGCTGTATGTAGGGCGTCACCATTGTCAATGGCTACTTCCCATCCTCTCATTGAAAATGGTCCAAATGCTCTGTCACAGCACGGCTAATCATCTGTCGGTTCTCGATCATGTCAGAATAGGATCCATTGATCCTTTTGCGTCTGTCACTACGCCCAACACTCATGAGTTTGAAGCTCATCACAGTCATCCAATCCCTGAATCCTACTCAGAATACCACAGACAAGATTTAGACTTTCCGGATTCTCAAGGATGCTGCCAATGGATTCTAGCTTATACCACGAAGACTCTGATTACAGAATCCAAGAGATATTCATTCAATCGAAGGTAGAACGGAGGTGGTTATCAGGCACGCATTCATAGTTTGAGAATGATGATGAGTGTCACGGATCACCACCTTCTTCATATTGAAGTGCGAATGAACATCTTAGATAGGAACAAGCGTGTTTGAATAGAAAACAGAAATAATTGCATTAATTCATCGAGACGCTGTAGAGCTCCTCACCCCCAACAATGGAGTTTAGAGACTCATGCCGTCAAAGAGTACAAAGTTCAGATCTAAAAATGTCATAAGATATAAAATAAGTCTCTAAAAGTTGTTTAAATACTAAACTAGTAACCTAGGTTTACAGAAAATGAGTAAACTAAGATAGATAGTGCAGAAATCCACTTTTGGGGCCCACTTGGTGTATGCTGGGGATAAGACTTAAGCTTCTCACGTGCCTGGGCTGTTTCTGGAGTTAAACGTCAGGTTGTAACCTGTTTCTGGCGTTTAACTCCAACTTGCAACCTGTTTCTGGCGTTCAACGCCAGAATGCAACATGGAACTGGCATTAAACGCCAGTTTACGTCGTTTATCTTCGCACAAAGTATGAACTATTATATATTTCTGGAAAGCCCTGGATGTCTACTTTCCAACCCAATTGAGAGCGTGCCAATTGAACTTCTGTAGCTCCAAAAAATTTATTCCGAATGAAGGGAGGTCAGAATCCAACAGCATCAGCAGTCCTTTTTCAGCCTGAATCAGATTTTTGCTCAGCTCTCTCAATTTCAGCCAGAAAATATCTGAAATCACAGAAAAACACACAAACTCATAGTAAAGTCCAGAAATATGAATTTTGCCTAAAAACTAATAAAACTAGACTAAAAACTAACTAAAACATACTAAAAACTATATGAAATTACCCCCAAAAAGCGTATAAAATATCCGCTCATCACAACACCAAACTTAAACTGTTGCTTGTCCTCAAGCACTAGATAAATAAAATAGGATAAAAAAGAAATCAGGAAACAATAGTATCTCAGAATTTTAAGTGAAGCTCAGATTCTAATTAGATGAGTGGGACTAGTAGCTTTTTGCTTCCGAATAGTTTTGGCATCTCACTTTATCCTTTGAAATTCAGAATGATTGGCATCCATAGGAACTCAGAATTCAGATAGTATTATTGATTCTCCTAGTTTAGTATGTTGATTCTTGAACACAACTACTTTGAGTCTTGGTCGTGGCCCTAAGCACTTTATTTTCCAGTATTACCACTGGATACATAAATGCCATAGACACATAACTGGGTGAACCTTTTCAGATTATGACTTAGCTTTGCTCAAGTCCCCAATTAGAGGTGTCCAGAGTTCTTATGCACACTCTTTTGCTTTGGATCACGACTTTAACCACTCAGTCTCAAGCTTTTCACTTGGACCTGCATGCCACAAGCACATGGTTAGGGACAGCTTGATCTAGCCGCTTAGGCCTGGATTTACTTCCTTGGTCCCTCCTATCCATTGATGCTCAAAGCCTTGGATCCTTTTCACCCTTGCCTTTTGGTTTAAAGGGCTATTGGCTTTTTCTACCTCTTTTGCTTTTTTTTTCATTGCTTTTTCTTGCTTCAAGAATCAATTTCATAATTTTTCAGATCAGCAATAATATTTCTCTTGTTCATCATTCTTTCAGGAGCCAACAATTTTAACATTCATAAAATTCAATATAAAAAATATGCACTATTCAAGAATTCATTTAGAAGATAAAAAATATTGCCACCACATATAAATAGTTAGAATTTTCCTTATTAAGAACTCGAAAAAATATTGCCTCTTTATTCTAAAAATCTTCTATTTTATTTATGTTTGATGATGATGAAAAAAATGAATTATAACTTAATTAGGGATAAAATCAAAATAGAAATACTAATTACTGCTACTCCTATATAGCTTCTAAGGTAACTTTCTTAATAAGAACAATTATCACAGAGTTAAAGCTAAGATTAGGACTTAACAACCTTTATTTTGGAAAATGGATGTTCCTCTAGTCTGTGGGGTGCTTGGTCCTTCCAGAGATAGCTTTTGACACTTCAGTTCCTTCAAGTCACGCCTTTGCTCTTCTTGTTCCCCAAGTAGTTTGCAAAGCATGCTATTTTGATTTTGCTATTCTTCCTTTAATTGCTCCATAGCTTCTTGAAACTTGGTGACAGATGCTTCAAGACGCTCCCAGTATTCAATTTGAGGGATTTCTGGGAGGAACTCCTGTGCTCTCCTCTTGATGGGGTCGTCCTGCACCTGTTGTCCTTCCATTGACTTTTTGGTGATTGGTCGCTCAACTGAGATATACTCGGTTACTCCCATCTTCACCCCAGCATCTTTACATAGCATAGAGATTAAGCTTGGATAAGTCAATTTGGTATCTTTGGAGTTCTTGTTTGTAATTGTGTAAAGTTCATAAGAAATCAACTGATGAACTTCCACTTCTTTTCCCAACATAATGCAATGGATCATTAATACTCTTTTGATGGTGACTTCAGAGCGGTTGCTAGTGGGCAGTATAGAACGCCCAATGAAGTCCAGCCAGCCTCTGGCGACTCGTTTGATATCTTCTCTCTTGAGTTGATTTGGAACACCCTTTGTGCTGGTTGTCCACTTGGTTCCAGGGAGGCATATGTCCTCTAGAGTTTCATCGAAGCCCTTATGTGTTCTCATCATTCTCCTATTAAAGGAGTCTGGGTCATCTTTCAACTGAGGTAGCTTGAAGATCTCCCTGATTTTGTCAGGATGAAGGTGAACAATCTTTCTTCTGACCAGAGTTCGATAGTTATAGAAGGCGGCTCCAGCTAATCTCTGCCTGTCTGTTTACCACAGATTAGAGTAGAATTCCTGAACCATGTTCCTTCCCACCTTTGTCTCAAGATTAGCTAGGATTTTCCAGCTCCTATTTCGAATTTGCTCTTGGATCTCCGGATATTCGTCTTCTTTCAGATCGAATTTAACTTCCGGGATCACTGACCTTAGACCCATTATTTTGTAGTAATGGTCTGAATGTTCTTTGGTTAAGAATTTTCCTTGATTCCAAAGTGGTTTTGGAATATTCTCTTTCTTGCCTCTTGGAGTGGTTTGTTTTCCCTTAGGAGTCATGATCTTAGTGGGTATGGCTTAGTGATCACGGATAAACACACCAAACTTAGAGGTTTAATGGTCCTCAAGCAAAAGAAAGGAAATGAGAGGGATAGAAGGAGAGCCAATGTCGAATGTTGGAAGAGAGGAGGGAGGCCGAATGTGGATTTAAAGGGAGGGAGGGTGGGTTTTCAAAAATTTTGAAAAAGATAAGATAGAAGATATGATTTGTGAAAGATAAGTATGATAGGAAAAAGATGTAATTTAAAATTGAAAAATTATGAAAGATATTTGAAAAAGATAACTCTGAATTTTTTATTTAAAAAAAAGATTTGAGATGAATTTGAAAAGATAATTGAGTTTTGAAAAAAAAATTGAAAAGAAGTTGGATGGGGTTTAAAAAGAATTTGTGTTTATGAATTAAGATACATTTGATATCTTTGAAAAAGGGTTTGAAAAATTAGGATTAAAATCTTTGGAATTGAAAGATGAGAGTTTGTAACATGTTTATGCATGAAATCATGAATTGAAATATGAAAAATGGAAAAAATTTGAGTTGAAAACGAATTCACCTCCTCCTCATAATCCTGGCGTTAAACGCCCAAACACTGCATGTTTTGGGCGTTTAACGCCCATTTGTAGCTTCTCCTGGGCGTTTAACGCCCAGTTGGAACTCCTTTGTCACTGGGCATTTTTCTGAACGCCCAGGACGTTGTAAATCTGGCGTTAAACGCCCAGAAGATGCTTCTTTCTGGCGTTTAACGCCCAGAAGATGCTTCTTTCTGGCGTTTAACGCCCAGATGGCTATCTCAACTGGCGTTGAACGCCCAATAGATGCTTCTTTTGGGCGTTCAATGCCCAAAACAGCTCTTTACTGGCTTTTTCGCACCAGTGAGCTTCTTTTTGCCGTTTTATCCTCTGAATCCTTCTGTAACTCTGTATCATTCACTGAAATGTATTATCTAATTTAAAATTAAAATTACAAATAAAACAAACTCATGACTGGGTTACCTCCCAGCAAGCGCTTCTTTATTGTCTTTAGCTGGACTATTACTGAGCTTTAATCAAGTCTCAGTTTTGAGCATTCTTGCTCAAAATTGCTTTCAAGATAATGTTTGACTCTCTGTCCATTAACAATGAACTTTTTGTTAGAATCATTATCCTGAAGCTTTACGTAACCATATGGTGATACACCTGTAATCACATATGGTCCTCTCCACTGGGATTTCAATTTCCCGGAGAATAATCTGAGCCTAGAATTAAACAGCAGAACGTTCTGCCCTGGCTCAAAGACTCTGGATGACAGTTTCTTGTCATGCCATCTTTTTGCTTTCTCTTTGTAAATTTTTGCATTTTCGAAAGCATTGAGTCTGAATTCCTCTAGCTCATTTAACTGGAGCAATCGTTTTTCTCCAGCTAACTTGGCATCAAGGTTTAGGAATCTGGTTGCCCAATAGGCCTTATGTTCCAGTTCCACTGGCAAGTGACAGGCTTTTCCATACACAAGCTGGTATGGAGAGGTCCCTATAGGAGTCTTGAATGCTGTTCTGTATGCCCACAGAGCATCATCCAAGCTTCTTGCCCAATCCCTTCTACGGTTAATCATAGTTCGTTCCAGGATTCTTTTAAGTTCTCTATTAGAGACTTCAGCTTGCCTATTTGTCTGTGGATGATATGGAGTGGTCACCCTGTGGCTAACTCCATATCAAACCAAAGCAGAGTAAAGCTATTTATTGTAGAAATGAGTGCCCCCATCACTGATTAGTACTCTAGGGATACCAAATCTGCTGAAGATGTGTTTCTAGAGGAATTTCAGCACTGTCTTAGTATCATTAGTGGGTGTTGCAATAGCTTCCACCCATTTGGATACATAATCCACTGCCACCAGAATATAAGTGTTTGAGTATGATGGTGGGAAAGGTCCCATGAAGTCAATACCCCAAACATCAAACAACTCAATCTCCAAGATCCCTTGTTGAGGCATGGCATAACTGTGAGGCAGATTGCCAGATCTTTGACAACTGTCACAATTAAGTACAAACACTCGGGAGTCTTTATAGAGAGTAGGCCAGTAGAAGCCATATTGGAGGACTCTTGTGGCTTTTTGCTCACTTCCAAAATGTCCTCCATACTATGATCCATGGCAGTGTCAGAGGATCTTCTGTGCTTCTTCTTTAGGCACACATCTACGGATTACTCCATCTGCACATCTTTTGAAGAGATATGGTTCATCCCAAAGATAGTACTTTGCATCCGTGATCAATTTCTTTGATTGCTGCCTACTGTACTCTTTGGGTATGAATCTCACTGCCTTGTAGTTTGTAATGTCTGCAAATCATGGCACTTCCTGGATGGCAAAGAGTTACTCATCCGAAAAATTTTCAGAGATCTCAGTAAGAGGGAGGGACGCCCCTTCTACTGGTTCTATTCGGGACTGGTGATCTGCTACTTGGTTCTCTGTCCCTTTTCTGTCTCTTATTTCTATATCAAATTCTTGCAGAAGCAACACCCATCTGATGAGTCTGGGTTTTGAATCCTGCTTTGTGAGTAGATATTTAAGAGCAGCATGGTCAGTGTACACAATCACTTTTGATCCTACTAAATAAGATCTGAACTTGTCAATGGCGTAAACCACTGCAAGTAACTCTTTTTCTGTAGTTGTGTAGTTCTTCTGTGCGTCATTTAAAACACGACTAGCATAGTAAATGATGTGCAGAAGCTTGTCATGTCTTTGTCCCAACACTGCACCAATGGCATGGTCATTGGCATCACACATCAGTTCAAATGGTAATGTCCAGTCTGGTGCAGAGATGACTGGTGCTGTAACCAGCTTAGCTTTCAGAGTCTCAAACGCCTGTAGACACTCCTTATCAAATATAAATGGTGTGTCAGCAGCTAGCAGATTACTCAGAGGTTTGGCAATTTTTGAAAAATATTTTATAAACCTCCTATAGAATCCTGCATGCCCCAAAAAGCTTCTGATTGCCTTAACATTGGCAGGTGGTGGTAATTTTTCAATTACCTCTACCTTAGCTTGATCCACCTCTATTCCCTTGTTTGAAATTTTGTGCCCAAGGACAATTCTTTCAGTCACCATAAAGTGACATTTTTCCCAGTTTAAAACCAGGTTAGTCTCTTGGCACCTCTTTAGAACAAGTGCTAGATGGTCAAGACAGGAGCTGAATGAGTCTCCAAATACTGAAAAGTCATCCATGAAGACTTCCAGAAATTTTTCCACCATATCAGAGAAAATAGAGAGCATGCACCTTTGAAAGGTTGCAGGTGCATTGCACAGGCCAAATGGCATCCTCTTGTATGCAAATACGCCGGATGGACACGTGAATGCTGTTTTCTCTTGATCTTGGGGATCTACTGCAATTTGATTATAGCCTGAATATCCATTCAAGAAGCAGTAGTATTCATGACCTGCTAGTCTTTCTAGCATTTGGTCTATGAATGGTAAAGGAAAATGATCCTTTCTGGTAGCTGTATTGAGCCTTCTGTAATCAATACACATACGCCACCCTGTAACTGTTCTTGTAGGAACCAGTTCATTTTTTTCATTATGAACCACTGTCATGCCACCCTTCTTAGGGACGACTTGGACAGGGCTTATCCATGGGCTATCAGAAATAGGATAAATAATCCCAGCCTCTAGTAATTTAGTGACCTCCTTCTGCACCACCTCCTTCATGGCTGGATTCAGCCGCCTCTGTGGTTGAACCACTGGCTTAGCGTCACCCTCCAACAGGATCTTGTGCATGCATCTGGCTGAGCTAATGCCCTTAAGATCATTGATGGACCACCCAAGAGCTGTCTTGTGTGTCCTTAGCACTTGAATTAGTGCTTCCTCTTCCTGTGGCTCTAAGGTAGAGCTTATGATTACAGAAAAGGTATCACATTCTCCCAGAAATGCATATTTCAGTGATGGTGGTAATGATTTGAGCTCGGGTTTGGGAGATTTTTCTTCTTTCTGAGAGATTCTCAGAGGTTCTATTATTCTCTCTGGTTCCTCCAGATCAGGCTGAACATCTTTAAAGATATCTTCTAGCTCTGATTCGAGACTCTCAGTCATATTGACCTCTTTTACCAGAGAGTCAATAATATCAATGCTCATGCAATCGTTTGGGGTGTCTGGATGCTGCATAGCTTTGACAAAATTCAACTTAAACTCGTCCTCATTGACTCTCAGGGTCACTTCCCCTTTTTGGACGTCAATGAGGGTTCGTCCAGTTGCTAGGAAAGGTCTTCCTAGAATGAGAGTTGCACTCTTGTGCTCCTCTATTTCCAGCACCACAAAGTCAGTGGGAAAGGCAAATGGCCCAATCTTAACAATCATGTCTTCAATCACGCCTGATGGGTATTTAATGGAGCCATTAGCAAGTTGGAGACATATCCGGGTTGGTTTGACTTCTTCAGTCAAACCAAGCTTCCTGATAGTGGATGCAGGTATTAGGTTGATACTTGCCCCAAGATCACATAGAGCTTGCTTGGTACAAGAATCCTCTAATGTGCATGGTATCATAAAGCTTCCAAGATCTTTAAGCTTTTCTAGTAATCTTTTCAGAATGACTGCACTGTATTCTTCAGTGAGGTAAACTTTTTCAGTTTCTCTCAAATCCTTCTTATGACTTAAGATCTCTTTCATGAACTTAGCATAATAGGGTATTTGCTTAAATGCCTCTGCAAACGGAATCTTTATTTCAAGAGTCCTGAGATAGTCTGCAAAGTGGGCAAATTGCTTATCCTGTTTCGCTTGGAGAAGTTTCTTAGGATAAGGCATTTTGGCTTTGTATTCCTCAACATTAGTTGCTGCAGGTTTATTACCTACAGATATGGTTTGAGAAGCCTTTTTAGAAGGGTTGCTATCAGCACTTGTATGTGTCTGATCCCCCACTGGCGTTTGAATGCCAGGTGTGGAAGCTGAAGTGGCGTTAGACGCCAACTCTTTACCTGTTTCTGGCGTCTGAACGCCAGAACTGAGCTTCCTTTGGGCGTTCAACGCCATCTCCTTGCCTGTTTGTGGTGTTTGAACGCCAAAACTGAGCATGTGTTGGGCGTTCAACGCCAGCCCTTCACCCTTTTCTGGCATTTGAATGCCAGAATTGTTCCTCTCTGGGCCCTTACTGTCCTCAGAGGGATTTTGTGTAGCAGTTTGTTCATTTCTTGGCTTCCTGCTGCCTTGAAGTGAGGTATTTAATGTTTTTCCACTTCTTAATTAAACTGCTTGGCACTCTTCTGTTATTTATTTTGATAACTGCTGTTCTGTTTACTTCAATTGCACTTCCATATTCATATTAGCCATCCTTGTTTCTTGCAATATCTCCTTGAATTCGGCTAACTGTTTTGTTAGAAAATCTAATTGCTGATTGAATTCAATAACTTGTTCTGCAGGACTGAGTTCAGCAGTTACTGTTTTAGCTTCTTCTTTCATGGAAGACTCATTACTTAAGTACAGATGCTGATTTTTGGTAACTGTATCAATGAGCTCTTGAGCCTCTTCAATTGTCTTTCTCATGTGTATAGATCCACCAGCTGAGTGGTCTAGAGAAATCTTAACTTTCTCTGTAAGCCCATAATAGAAGATGTCTAACTGCACCCACTCTGAAAAATTTTTCAGAGGGGCATTTTCTTAGCATCTCTCTGTACCTCTCCCAGACATCATAAAGGGATTCATTATCTCCTTGTTTAAAGCCTTGGATGCTCAGCCTTAGCTGTGTCATCCATTTTGGAGGGAAATATTGATTCAGGAATTTTTCTGACAGCTATTTCTATGTCCTTATGCTAGCCTTAGGTTGGTTATTTAACCACCTCTTAGCTTGGTCTTTAACAGCAAATGGAAACAGTAATAATCTGTAGACATCCTGATCTACTTCATTATCATGTACTGTATCAGCAATTTGTAAAAATTGTGCCAGAAACACTGTAAGTTCTTCCTGTGGAAGACCGGAATATTGGCAACTTTGCTGCACCATGATAATGAGCTGAGGATTCAACTCAAAGCTACTAACTCCGATGGAGGGTATACAGATACTACTCCCATATGAAGCAGTAGTGGGGTTAGCATACGATCCCAGAGTCTTTCTGGACTGTTCATTTTCACTTAGGTCCATGATGGAGAAAGGGAGATGATGTGGATTTATTTTATTTATTTTATTATATAAGAAAAATAATTTTCGAAATAATAAAATAAAATAAAATAAAAACTAAAATAAAAAATAAAAATAAAATTTAAAAAAATATTTTAAAATTTTTCGAAAAAGTAGGAGAGAGGGAGTGGTTAGGATATTTTTTTGAGAAAGATATGATTTTTTAAAAAAAAATTTAAAAAGATAAGATTTGAAAAATTTTGAAATTGAAATATGAATTTTTATGAAAAGTTTCGAAAAAAATTTGTTTAAAAATAGTTAGAAAAAATATTTTATTTTATTTATTTATTTTATTTATTTTTGAATTTTATTATGAAAGAGAAAAACACACAAAAGACACAAGACTTAAAATTTTTAAATCCAATGCTCCTTGTTTTCAAAAATTTTGGAGGAAAAATACCAAGGCACACTAAACTTAAAAATTTTAAGATCAAAACATAAGGAAGACTCAATAACACTTTGAAGACTCACAAGAACAACAAGAACAAAAGATAGAACACCAAACATAAAATTTTTAGAAAACCACAATAAATTTTCGAAAATTAAAGAAAATTAACAAGAGAACACCAAATTTAAAGTTTGACTCAAGATTTAATCAAAGAAAAATTATTTTTGAAAAAGATTTTAAAAAGAAGATACCCAATTACCAAGAACACAAACCAACGCTCTAGCCTATTGAGCTATAAATGTAACGTGTTTTAAAGAGGTATTTTTAATAACTAAAAATATTTTTTTGAAAATTAATATTTTGAAAAAGCACAAGAAAAACAAGAAGAGACACAAAACAAGACAAACCAAAGATCAAGCAAGAGAAATTGATAAGAACAATTTGAAGATCAAGGAAAAATAAAGAACATGCAATTCGAAAATTGTAAGACAAAGAAAAGCATGCAATTGACACCAAACTTAAAATATAAAACTAAACTCAAACAAAAGACTCCAAGAAAAATTAAAAAATAATAGAGAAAAATAATATTTTTGAAAGATTTTTAAAAGGAATAATAGAATATGCAATCCTAGTGACTCTAAACAAAAAGACAAATTTTTTCTAATCTAAGTAACAAGATAAACCGTCAGTTGTTCAAACTAGAACAATCCCCGGCAATGGCGCCAAAAATTTGGTGCACGAAAATTACACTCACACTATGTAATTCCGCATAACTAACCAGTAAGTGCACTGGGTCGTCCAAGTAATACCTTACGTGAGTAAGGGTCGAATCCCACGGAGATTGTTGGCTTGAAGCAAGCTATGGTTATCTTATTATTCTTAGTCAGGATACCAATAGGGTCCTTTAGTTTCAATTGTAAAAAGTGAAAGGGTATAAAATAAGTAATTGTTACTCAATAATGGAGAATATGTTGGAGTTTTGGAGATGCTTTGTCTTCTGAATCCCTGCAACATAATGCTTTCTTACTTTCAAACATGCAAGGCTCCTTCCATGGCAAGCTGTATGTAGGGCGTTACCGTTGTCAATGGCTACTTCCCATCTTCTCAGTGAAAATGGTCCAAATGCTCTGTCACAGCATGGCTAATCATCTGTTGGTTCTCGATCATGTCGGAATAGGATCCATTGATCCTTTTGCGTCTGTCACTACGCCCAACACTCGCGAGTTTGAAGCTCGTCACAGTCATCCAATCCCTGAATCCTACTCAGAATACCATAGACAAGATTTAGACTTTCCAGATTCTCAAGGATGCTGTCAATGGATTCTAACTTATACCACGAAGACTCTGATTACAGAATCCAAGAGATATTCATTCAATCGAAGGTAGAATGGAGGTGGTTGTCAGGCACGCGTTCATAGGTTGAAAATGGTGATGAGTGTCACGGATCACCACATTCTTCATATTTAAGTGCGAATGAACATCTTAGATAGGAACAAGCGTGTTTGAATAGAAAACAGAAATAATTGCATTAATTCATCGAGACGCTGCAGAGCTCCTCACCCCCAACAATGGAGTTTAGAGACTCATGCCATCAAAGAGTACAAAGTTCAGATCTAAAAATGTCATGAGATACAAAATATGTCTCTAAAAGTTATTTAAATACTAAACTAGTAACCTAGGTTTACAGAAAATGAGTAAACTAAGATAGATAGTGCAGAAATCCACTTCTGGGGTCCACTTGGTGTATGCCAGGGCTGAGACTTAAGCTTCTCACGTGTCTGGGCTGTTTCTGGAGTTAAACGTCAGGTTGTAACCTGTTTCTGGCGTTTAACTCCAACTTGCAACCTATTTCTGGCGTTCAACGCCAGAATGCAACATGGAACTGGCGTTAAATGCAAGTTTACATCATTTATCTTCGCGTAAAGTATGGACTATTGATAAGCGGATATTTTATACGCTTTTTGGGGGTAATTTCATGTAGATTTTAGCATGTTTTAATTAGTTTTTTGTTAAATATTATTAGTTTTTAGGCAAAAATCATATTTCTGGACTTTACTATGAGTGTGTGTATTTTTCTGTGATTTCAGGTATTTTCTGGCTGAAATTGAGGAAGCTGAGCAAAAATCTGACTTAGGCTGAAAAAGGACTGCTGATGCTGTTGGATCCTGACCTCCCTGCACTCGAAATGGATTTTCTGGAGCTACAGGAGTCCAATGGACGCGCTCTCAACGGCGTTGGAAAGTAGACATCCAGGGCTTTCCAGCAATATATAATAGTCCATACTTTGCCCGAAGATAGACGACGTAACTTGGCGTTGAACGCCAAGTTCATGCTGCTGTCTGGAGTTAAACGCCAGAAAAACGTCATGATCCGGAGTTGAACGCCCAAAACACGTCATAACCTGGAGTTTAACGCCAAGAAAGGCCTCCACTCGTGGATAGCTTTAGTCTCAGCCGCAGCACACACCAAGTGGGCCCCAGAAGTGGATTTCTGCACCAATTATCTTTGTTTACTCATTTTCTGACAACCTAGGTTACTAGTTTACTATTTAAACAACTTTTAGAGACTTATCTTGTACCTCATGACATTTTCAGATCTGAATTACATACTTTTTGACGGCATGAGTCTCTAAACTCCATTGTTGGGGGTGAGGAGCTCTGCAGCGTCTCGATGAATTAATACAATTCCTTTATTTTCCATTCAAACACGCTTGTTCTTATCTAAGATGTTCATTCGCGCTTAATTATGGAGAAGGTGATGATCCGTGACACTCATCACCTTCCTCAACCCATGAACGTGTGCCTGACAACCACCTCCGTTCTACATCAGATTGAATGAGTATCTCTTAGATTCCTTAATTAGAATCTTCGTGGTATAAGCCGGATTGATGGCGGCATTCATGAGAATCCGGAAAGTCTAAACCTTGTCTGTGGTATTCCGAGTAGGATTCTGGGATTGAATGACTGTGACGAGCTTCAAACTCCTGAAGGCTGGGCGTTAGTGACAGACGCAAAAGAATCAATGGATTCTATTCCAACCTGATTGAGAACCGACAGATGATTAGCCATGCTGTGACAGAGCATAGGAACGTTTTCACTGAGAGGATGGGAGGTAGCCATTGACAACGGTGACACCCTACATAGAGCTTGCCATGGAAGGACCTTGCGTGTGTTGAAGGATTTCAAGGAAGAGTTGAAGTTCGAAGGACAAAGCATCTCCAAAACTCCAACATATTTCTCATTACTGCACAACAAGTAACACTGTTATTCTCTTTTATATTTATAATCAAATCTAATAATTCCAACTTACAATTTTAAACACTTTGACTTCTTACAGTTAAATCCAAATAACCTTGTTGACATCCTAACTAAGATTAATAAAATAAATATTGATTGCTTCAAACCAATAATCTCCGTGGGATCGACCCTTACTCACGTAAGGTATTACTTGGACGACCCAGTGCACTTGCTGGTTAGTTGTGCGAATCATAAATTCGTGCACCAAGTTTTTGGCTCCGTTGCCGGGGATTATTTGAGTTTGGACAATTGAAGGCTTATTTTATTTCTTAGATTAGGAATAATTTATTTTTATTTTTATTTTTATTGTTATAGAGTCATTAAATCTTGATAGGATAGTTTCTTTTCAAAAATTTCTTTTCAAAATTTATTATTTTTCTTAATTACTTGCTAATTTTCGTGAGTCTAGTGTTTTGTTCTAAGTTTGGTATCAATTACATGTCTTATATTTTTCTTTAAAATTTTCGACTTGTGTTCTTTGTTCTTCATTGATCTTCAAGTTGTTCTTGTTTAATTTTCTTGTTTGATCTTGAGTTTTTCTTGTTTTTCTTGTGCTTTTTCAGAATATTAACTTTCAAAAATTATACTTTTATCCATAAAAATAACACATCTTTAAAATACATTACATTTTTAACTCAGTTGGTTATAGCGGGGGTTTATGTTCTCAACAATTGGGCACTTTCTTCTTAAAATCCTTTTTCAAAAATAATTTTTCTTGATTTAATCTTGTGCCAAACTTTAAGTTTGGTGTTTTCTTGTTAATCTTTCATAATTTTCGAAAATTTTATTAAAGTTTTCTAAAAATTTTAAGTTTGGTGTTCTTTCTTTTGTTCTTGGTGTTCTTGTGAATCTTCAAGGTGTTCTTGAGTTTTTCTTGTGTCTTGATCTTAAAATTTTTAAGTTTGGTGTTCCTTGGTGTTTTCTCTCCAAAAATTTTCGAAAATAAGGAGCATTAGATCTAAAAATTTTTAGTCTTGTATCTTTTGTGTGTTTTTCTCTTTCATCACAAAATTCAAAATTCAAAAAAAAAATTTTATATTTTCTAACTAATTTTGAACTTCTCTTTTCGAAAATTTTATATACAAATTCAAATTTCAATTTCAAAATATTTCCAATTTCTTTTATTTATTTCATTTTTTTTTATTTTATTTTATAAAAATTAATTCAATAAAAAAATAAAATAAAAAAATCAACATATAAATTATCCCTTGTATTCCATCATGGAAGCAAGTAGGAATGAACAGTCCAAGAGGACTCTGGGGTCATATGCTAATCCCACTACTGCTTCATATGGGAGTAGTATCTGTATACCCTCCATTGGAGTTAGTAGCTTTGAGTTGAATCCTCAGCTCATTATCATGGTGCAGCAAAACTGTCAGTATTCTGGTCTTTTACATGAAGAACCTACAGAATTTCTGGCACAATTTTTACAAATTGCTGACACAGTACATGATAAAGAAGTGGATCAGGATGTCTACAGATTATTACTGTTTCCATTTGCTGTAAAAGATCAAGCTAAGAGGTGGTTAAATAACCAGCCTAAGAACAGCATAAAAACATGGAAGCAGCTGTCAGAAAAATTCCTGAATCACTATTTCCCTCCAAAACGGATGACACAGCTAAGGCTAAGCATCCAAGGCTTCAAACAAGGAGATAATGAATCTCTTTATGATGCCTGGGAAAGATACAGAGAGATGCTAAGAAAATGCCCCTCTGAAATGTTTTCAGAATGGGTGCAATTAGACATCTTCTACTATGGGCTTACAGAAAAAGCTCAGATTTCTCTAGACCACTCAGCTGGTGGATCTATACATATGAGAAAAACAATTGAAGAGGCTCAAGAGCTTATTGACACAGTTGCTAGAAATCAACATCTATACCTAAGCAGTGAATCTTCCATGAAAGAAGAAGCTAAAACAGTAACTGCTGAACTCAGTCCGGTGGATCAGGCTAATGAATTCAATCAGCAATTAGACTTTCTAACTCAGCAGCTAGCCGAATTTAAGGAAATATTACAGGAAACAAGAATGGCCAACAGGAACATGGAAGCATAATTAAAGCAGACAGAAAAGCAACTGTCAAAACAAATAACAGAAGAATGCCAAGCAGTTCAATTAAGAAGTGGGAAAACATTAAATACCTCACTTCAAAGCAGCAGGAAACCAAGAAATGAACAGGTGGATACTCAAAATCCCTCTGAGGACAATCAGAGCCCAGAGAGGAATAAAGCTGGCGCTGAACGCCCAGACCATGCTCATTCCTGGCGTTCAACGCCAGAAACAAGCATGAATCCGGCGTTGAACGCCCAAAGGGAGCATGGTTCTGGCGTTCAAACGCCAGTAACAAACAAGGAAGTGGCGTCTAACGCCACTCCAGCTCCCACCACTGGCATTCAATTGCCAGTGGGGAATCAGTCACATACAAGTGCTGATAATAACCCTTCTAAAAAGGCTTCCCAACCCACTTCTGTAGGTAATAAACCTGCAGCAACTAAGGTTGAGGAATACAAAGCCAAAATGCCTTATCCTCAAAAACTCCGCCAAGCGGAACAGGATAAGCAATTTGCCCGCTTTGCAGACTATCTCAGGACTCTTGAAATAAAGATTCCGTTTGCAGAAGCACTTGAGCAAATACCCTCTTATGCTAAGTTCATGAAAGAGATCTTAAGTCATAAGAAGGATTGGAGGGAAACTGAAAAAGTTTACCTCACTGAAGAATGCAGTGCAGTCATTCTGAAAAGCTTACCTGAGAAGCTTAAAGATCCTGGGAGCTTTATGATACCATGCACATTAGAGGGCACTTGCACCAAGCAAGCTTTATGTGATCTTGGGGCAAGTATCAATCTAATACCTGCATCTACTATCAGAAAGCTTGGTTTAACTGAAGAAATCAGACCAACCAGGATATGTCTTCAACTTGCTGATGGCTCCATTAAATACCCATCAGGCGTGATTGAGGACATGATTGTCAAGGTTGGGCCATTTGCCTTTCCTACTGACTTTGTGGTGCTGGAAATGGAGGAGCACAAGAGTGCAACTCTCATTCTAGGAAGACCTTTCCTAGCAACTGGCCGAACCCTCATTGACGTCCAAAAAGGGGAAGTAACCTTGAGAGTCAATGAGGAGGAGTTCAAATTGAATGTTGTCAAAGCCATGCAACATCCAGACACCCCAAATGACTGCATGAGTGTTGACATTATTGACTCCCTGGTAAGAGAGGTCAATATGGCTGAGAGTCCCAAATCAGAGCTAGAGGACATCTTTAAAGACGTCCAGCCTGATCTGGAGGAGTCTGAGAAAATAGTGGAACCTCTGAAAATCCCTCAGGAAGAGGAGAAACCTCCTAAACCCGAGCTCAAACCATTACCACCTTCCCTAAAATATGCATTCTTGGGAGAAGGTGATACCTTTCCTGTAATCATAAGCTCTACTTTAGAGCCACAGGAAGAGGAAGCACTAATTCAAGTGCTAAGGACACACAAGACAGCTCTTGGGTGGTCCATCAGTGATCTTAAGGGCATTAGCCCAGCTAGATGCATGCACAAGATCTTACTAGAGGGTGACGCCAAGCCAGTGGTTCAACCACAAAGGCGGCTGAACCCAGCCATGAAGGAAGTAGTGCAGAAAGAAGTCACTAAATTACTAGAGGCTGGGATCATTTATCCTATTTCTGACAGCCCCTGGGTGAGCCCTGTCCAAGTCGTCCCTAAGAAAGGTGGCATGACAGTGGTTCATAATGAAAAAAATGAACTGGTTCCTACAAGAACAGTTACTGGGTGGCGTATGTGTATTGATTACAGAAGGCTCAATACAGCTACCAGAAAGGATCATTTTCCTTTACCATTCATAGACCAGATGCTAGAAAGACTAGCAGGTCATGAATACTACTGCTTCCTGGATGGATATTTAGGTTATAATCAAATTGCAGTAGATCCCCAGGATCAGGAGAAAACGGCATTCACATGCCCATCTGGAGTATTTGCATACAGAAGGATGCCATTTGGGCTGTGCAATGCACCTGCAACCTTTCAAAGGTGTATGCTCTCAATTTTCTCTGATATGGTGGAAAAATTTCTGGAAGTCTTCATGGATGACTTTTCAGTGTTTGGAGACTCATTCAGCTCCTGCCTTAACCATTTAGCACTTGTTCTAAAGAGATGCCAAGAGACCAACCTGGTTTTAAACTGGGAAAAGTGTCACTTTATGGTGACTGAAGGAATTGTCCTTGGGCACAAAATCTCGAACAAGGGAATAGAGGTGGATCAAGCTAAAGTTGAAGTAATTGAAAAATTACCACCACCCACCAATGTTAAGGCAATCAGAAGCTTTCTGGGGCATGCAGGATTCTATAGGAGGTTTATAAAGGATTTTTCAAAAATCGCCAAACCTCTAAGCAACCTGCTAGCTGCTGACACGCCATTTATCTTTGATAAAGAGTGTCTGCAGGCATTTGAGACCCTGAAAGCTAAATTGGTCTCAGCACCAATCATCTCTGCACCACACTGGGCATTGCCATTTGAACTAATGTGTGATGCCAGTGACCATGCCATTGGTGCAGTGTTGGGACAAAGGCATGACAAGCTTCTGCACGTCATTTACTATGCCAGTCGTGTTCTAAATGACGCTCATAAGAATTACACAACCACAGAAAAAGAGCTACTTGCAGTGGTTTACGCCATTGACAAATTCAGATCCTATTTAGTAGGATCAAAAGTGATTGTGTACACTGATCATGCTGCTCTTAAATATCTACTCACAAAGCAGGATTCAAAACCCAGACTTATAAGATGGGTGTTGCTTCTGCAAGAGTTTGATATAGAAATAAGAGACAGAAAAGGGACAGAGAATCAGGTAGCAGACCACCTGTCCCGAATAGAACCAGTAGAAGGGGCGTCCCTCCCTCTCACTGAGATATCTGAAACCCTTCCGGATGAGCAACTCTTTGCCATCCAGGAAGTGCCATGGTTTGCAGACATTGCAAACTACAAGGCAGTGAGATTTATACCCAAGGAGTACAGTAGACAGCAAATAAAGAAGCTGATCACGGACGCAAAGTATTATCTTTGGGATGAGCCGTATCTCTTTAAGAGATGTGCAGACGGAGTAATCCGTAGATGTGTGCCTAAGGAAGAAGCACAGAAGATCCTATGGCACTGCCATGGATCACAGTATGGAGGACATTTTGGAAGTGAGCGAACAGCCACAAGAGTCCTCCAAAGTGGCTTCTACTGGCCTACTCTCTATAAAGACTCCCGAGTGTATGTACTTAATTGTGACAGTTGCCAAAGATCTGGCAATCTACCTCACAGTTACGCCATGCCTCAGCAAGGGATCTTGGAGATTGAGTTGTTTGATGTATGGGGCATTGACTTCATGGGACCCTTCCCACCATCATACTCAAACACTTATATTCTGGTGGCAGTGGATTATGTATCCAAATGGGTGGAGGCTATTGCAACACCCACCAATGACACTAAAACAGTGTTAAAATTCCTCCAGAAACACATCTTCAGCAGATTTGGTATCCCTAGAGTGCTAATTAGTGATGGGGGCACTCATTTCTGCAATAAACAGCTTTATGCTGCTCTGGTGCGTTATGGAGTTAGCCACAGGGTAGCTACTCCATATCACCCACAAACTAATGGGCAAGCTGAAGTCTCAAATAGAGAACTCAAAAGAATCCTGGAACGGACTGTAATTAACCGTAGAAGGGATTGGGCAAGAAGCTTGGATGATGCCCTGTGGGCATACAAAACAGCATTCAAGACCCCTATAGGGACCTCTCCATACCAGCTTGTGTATGGAAAGGCATGTCACTTGCCAGTGGAACTGGAACACAAGGCCTATTGGGCAACCAGATTCCTAAACCTTGATGCCAAATTAGCTGGAGAAAAACGATTGCTTCAGTTAAATGAGCTAGAGGAATTTAGACTCAATGCTTTCGAGAATGCAAAAATTTACAAAGAGAAAGCAAAAAGATGGCATGATAAGAAATTGTCATCCAGAGTCTTTGAGCCAGGGCAGAAAGTTCTGCTATTTAATTCCAGGCTCAAAATATTCCCCGGGAAATTAAAATCCCGGTGGAGAGGTCCATATGTCATTACAAACGTATCACCATATGGATACATAGAGCTTCAGGATAATGACTCTAACAAAAAATTCATTGTTAATGGACAAAGAGTCAAACATTATCTTAAAGGCAATTTTGAGCAAGACTGCTCAAAGCTGAGACTCGAGTAAAAACTCAGTGATAGTCCAGCTAATGACAATAAAGAAGCGCTTGCTGGGAGGCAACCCAGCCATTTACAAAGTTTATTTACTAATTAAATAAATTTTCTTTTTTTACAGGTTTGTGTCCAAGTATCTCCAAGGTAAAATAGCAATTGGTTGGATTCACAGAGTTATAAAGGAAATTGGAAGCTCACTGGCGTGAAAAAGCCAGTAAGAAGCATTTTGGGCGTTGAACGCCCAAAAGAAGCAACCACTGGGCGTTTAACGCTAGTAAGGGTAGCCTTCTGGGCGTTAAACGCCAGAAAGGAGCATCTTCTGGGCGTTAAACGCCAGAAAGAAGCACCTTCTGGGCGTTTAACGCCAGTTTGGCAGCATCCTGGGCGTTTAGAAAAACGCCCAGTAACAAAGGACTTCCTGGCGTTCAACGCCAGAAAGATGCATCAACTGGGCGTTGAACGCCCAGGAGAAGCAACATTTGGGCGTTAAACGCCCAAACCATGCAGCAGTTGGGCGTTTAACGCCAGGATGGTGGGGAGGAGGTAAATTTCGTTTCTTTTCACAAATTTCTTAATTTTTATGTTCCAATTCATGATTTCTTGCATAAACATATTTTAAATTATCACCCCTCAATTCAAATTAGTGTTCTAAAAATCCTAATTTCTAAAATCCCTTTTTCAATAATATCAAATGTATTTTAATCCATAAAGACAAATTATTTTCAATCCAATCAAACTCTTTAAGTTTTGTTTTCAAAACTCAATCATCTCTTTAAAAATATCTTTTTCAAAATTAAAAATTCAAATCTATCTTTTTTTAAATTTGATTCATATCTTTTTCTTTTAAAATTATATCTTTTTCTGATCATATCTTTTAAAATCACATCTTCTATCTTATCTCTTTCTTAATGATCTTCGAAAATTTCCCCACCCCCCCTCCCCATATATTGTGTTTGGCGTCCCAATCTTCCTCACCTTGCCACACTTGCTCTCTTCCTATCCCTCTTCTTTCTTCTCTTTTGCTTGAGGACAAGCAAAGCTCTAAGTTTGGTGTGATTATTCGTGATCCCAAAAACATACTCATCAAATTCATGGCCCCCAGAGGAAAGCAACCCACCCAAAGGGGCAAGAAAGAAAGTGCTCCAAAGCCCCTTTGGAATCAAGGGAAGTTCTTAACTAAAGAACATTCAGATCATTATTACAAAATAATGAGTCACAGATCAGTGATCCCGGAAGTCAAATTTGATCTGAAAGAAGATGAATATCAAGAGATTCAAGAGCAAATTCGAATCAGGAATTGGGAAATTCTGACCAATCCTGAAACGAAAGTGGGAAGGAACATGGTTCAGGAGTTCTATGCTAATCTATGGCAGACAGACAGGCAAAGACTAATTGGAGCTGCTCTCTTTGACCATCAGACCTTAGTCAGAGGAAAGATCATTCATACCAATTCTGACAAGATCAGGGAGATATTCAAGCTTCCTCAACTGAAGGATGACCCAGACTCCTTTAACAGGAGAATGATGAGGGTCAATAAAGGGCTGGACAAAGTTCTGGAGGATATATGCATCCCTGGAGCCAAGTGGACCACCAGCACGACTGGCGTCCCAGTTCAACTCAAAAGGGAAGATCTAAAACCAGTAGCCAGAGGCTGGCTGGATTTCATTGGGCGTTCCATATTGCCCACCAGCAACCGTTCTGAAGTAACCATCAAAAGAGCTGTCATGATTCACTGCATCATGTTGGAAAAAGAGGTAGAAGTCCATCAGCTGATCTCATGTGAACTATATAAAATAGCAAACAGGAATTCTAAGGACGCCAGATTGGCCTACCCAAGCTTAATTTCTATGCTCTGCAAAGATGCTGGAGTAAAGATGGGAGTAACTGAATATATCCTAATTGAAAAGCCCATTACTGGAATATCAATGGTCAGACAACAGCAACAAGATGATCTAACTAAGAAAAGAGCACAAGAAGCACTCCCAGAACTGCCTCAATTTGAATATTGGGAACATCTTGAAGCTTCTATTTCCAGATTGCAAGAAGCTATGGACCAAATAAAGGAAGAACAGAATAATCAAAGTAGCATGCTGTGCAAACTGCTTAAGGAACAGGAAGAGCAAGGGCGTGATCTAAGGGAGCTGAAGCGTCAAAAATTAATCCTTGAACAACACCCCAAGGATTAGAAGAGCATGCCCTCCTCAAAACAAAAGGTTGTTGAGTTCCAATTTTTCTGCTTTAACTTAGTGATAGTAGTATTATAGAAATTTACCTTAGGAGATATTTAGTAGTAGTAATTAGTATGTCTATTTTGATTTTATTTCTAATTAAGCTATAATTTATTTTTCTCATCATCATCAGGCATAAATAAAGTAGTAGAATTTCTTTTGGAATAAAGAAGTAATTTATATTTTTGAGTTCTTAGTAATAAAGACTATAATTAATTATATGTGGTGGCAATATTTTTTGTTCTCTGAATGAATGCTTGAACAGTGCATAAATTGTACCTTGAATTTGATGAATATTGGCTCCTGAAAGGATGAGGAACACGAAAAATATTATTGATGATCTGAAAAATCATGAAATTGATTCTTGAAGCAAGAAAAAGCAGTCCAAAAAAAAAAACAAGCCATGAGCCCTAGGTAAGAGTAAAAAGGATCCAAGGCTTTGAGCATCACTGGATAGGAGGGCCCAAGGAAATAAAATCCAGGCCTAAGCGGCTAAACCAAGCTGTCCCTAACCATGTGCTTGTGGCATGCAGGTCCAAGTTACAAACTTGAGACTGAGTGGTTAAAGTCGTGATCCAAGGCAAACAGAGTGTGCTTAAGAGCTCTGGACACCTCTGACTGGGGACTGTAGCAAAGCTAAGTCACAATCTGAAAAGGTTCACCTAGTCATGTGTCTGTGGCATTTATGTATCTGGTGGTAATACTGGAAAACAAAGTGCTTAGGGCCACGGCCAAGACTCATAAAATAACTGTGTTCAAGAATCAACATACTACACTAGGAGAGTCAATAATACTATCTGAATTCTGAGTTCCTAAGGATGCCAATCATTCTGAAATTCAAAAGGTACAGGGAGATGCCAAAACTGTTCAGAAACAAAAAGCTACAAGCCCCGCTCATCTAATAAGAATCGGAGCTTCATTTAAAACTCTGAAATATTATTACTTCTTAATTTCTGTTAAAACCTATTTTATTTATCTAGTTGCTTGAGGACAAGCAACAGTTTAAGTTTGGTGTTGTGATAAGCGAATATTTTATACGCTTTTTGGGGGTAATTTCATGTAGATTTTAGCATGTTTTAATTAGTTTTTAGTTAAATATTATTAGTTTTTAGGCAAAAATCATATTTCTGGACTTTACTATGAGTGTGTGTATTTTTCTGTGATTTCAGGTATTTTCTGGCTGAAATTGAGGAAGCTAAGCAAAAATCTGACTTAGGCTGAAAAAGGACTGCTGATGCTGTTGGATCCTGACCTCCCTGCACTCGAAATGGATTTTCTGGAGCTACAGGAGTCTAATGGACGCGCTCTCAACGGCGTTGGAAAGTAGACATCCAGGGCTTTCCAGCAATATATAATAGTCCATATTTTGCGTGAAGATAGACGACGTAACTTGGCGTTGAACGCCAAGTTCATGCTGCTGTCTGGAGTTAAACGCCAGAAAAACGTCATGATCCGGAGTTGAACGCCCAAAACACGTCATAACCTGGAGTTTAACGCCAAGAAAGGCCTCCACTCGTGGATAGCTTTAGTCTCAGCCCCAGCACACACCAAGTGGGCCCCAGAAGTGGATTTCTGCACCAATTATCTTTGTTTACTCATTTTCTGACAACCTAGGTTACTAGTTTACTATTTAAACAACTTTTAGAGACTTATCTTGTACCTCATGACATTTTCAGATCTGAATTACATACTTTTTGACGGCATGAGTCTCTAAACTCCATTGTTGGGGGTGAAGAGCTCTGCAGCGTCTCGATGAATTAATACAATTCCTTTATTTTCCATTCAAACACGCTTGTTCTTATCTAAGATGTTCATTCGCGCTTAATTATGGAGAAGGTGATGATCCGTGACACTCATCACCTTCCTCAACCCATGAACGTGTGCCTGACAACCACCTCCGTTCTACATCAGATTGAATGAGTATCTCTTAGATTCCTTAATCAGAATCTTCGTGGTATAAGCCGGATTGATGGCGGCATTCATGAGAATCCGGAAAGTCTAAACCTTGTCTGTGGTATTCCGAGTAGGATTCTGGGATTGAATGACTGTGACGAGCTTCAAACTCCTGAAGGCTGGGCGTTAGTGACAGACGCAAAAGAATCAATGGATTCTATTCCAACCTGATTGAGAACCGATAGATGATTAGCCATGCTGTGACAGAGCATAGGAACGTTTTCACTGAGAGGATGGGAGGTAGCCATTGACAACGGTGACACCCAACATAGAGCTTGCCATGGAAGGACCTTGCGTGTGTTGAAGGATTTCAAGGAAGAGTTGAAGTTCGAAGGACAAAGCATCTCCAAAACTCCAACATATTTCTCATTACTGCACAACAAGTAACACTGTTATTCTCTTTTATATTTATAATCAAATCTAATAATTCCAACTTACAATTTTAAACACTTTGACTTCTTACAGTTAAATCCAAATAACCTTGTTGACATCCTAACTAAGATTAATAAAATAAATATTGATTGCTTCAAACCAATAATCTCCGTGGGATCGACCCTTACTCACGTAAGGTATTACTTGGACGACCCAGTGCACTTGCTGGTTAGTTGTGCGAATCATAAATTCGTGCACCAACTATTATATATTTCTGGAAAGCCCTGGATGTCTATTTTCTAACCCAATTAAGAGCGTGCCAATTGGACTCCTGTAGCTTCAAAAAATTCATTCCGAATGCAGGGAGGTCAGAATCCAACAGCATCAGCAGTCATTTTTCAGCCTGAATCAGATTTTTGCTCAGCTCCCTCAATTTCAGCCAGAAAATACCTGAAATCATAGAAAAATACACAAACTCATAGTAAAGTCCATAAATATGAATTTTTCCTAAAATATAATAAAAGTAGACTAAAAACTAACTAAAACATACTAAAAACTATATGAAATTACCCCCAAAAAGCGTATAAAATATCCGTTCATCAATATCCTCGGACCTTTTTCGAAAGCGCCAGGCCAGGTAAGGTTTCTCTTAGTATCAATAGACTATTTCTCTAAGTGGATAGAAGCACAACCACTAGCACATATAATGACAGAGAAAGTGTGATCTTTTTTATGGAAAAACATTATATGTAGATACGGTATCCCAAGAGAGATAATCTCGGATAACGGGAGATAGTTTACGGACCATAAACTCGCTGCCTTCTTAACAAACTTTAACATTAAACATCATTTCAGTTCAGTCAAGCACCCGCAAACCAACGGGCAAGTCGAATCAGCTAACAGAATTATCTTGCAGGGATTAAAGAAAAAGCTCGACGAAGCAAAGGGAGAGTGGGCCGACCTCATCCCAGAAATCCTATAGAGCTACAATACCAGCATACAATCAGCTACAGGAGAAACTCCTTTCAAGCTGGTATATGGTGCAGAAGCACTGATCCCAGTAGAGGTCAGTGTCCCGATGTTAAGGGCTGAGCTTTATGATCAATCGAACAACTTGCAAGCTCGAACAACCGAGCTGGATCTTGTAGAAGAAGAAAGAGACATCTCACCCATAACGCAACGAGCCAGAAAGCAGTACATAGAGCGAAGACACAACAAAAGAGTAGTCCATAGGTCCTTCAATAAAGGAGACCTCGTACTCAGACGAACAGAAGAAGCTCGGAAACCTCCATCACATGGCAAATTAGCAGCTAATTGGGAGGGACCCTTCCGAGTTCTCCAAAATCTCGGAAAGGGGGCTTACAAGCTAGAAACTCTCAATGGAGATCAGCTTCCAGGAACATGGAATGTCTCCTCACTAAGGGAATACCAGTCATGACACATGCTGTAAATACGCGAATGATGGTACTCTTTTTCCCTTCCGAAGGTTTTTTTCCCAAAAAACACATGGGTTTTTACTCGGAGAGGGTTTTAACGAGGCCGGACGCCACAAACCATCATAGCAATGTAACTTACATTACAATCAAACACATTTTTTATTGGGAGTTAGCATACATCCCACTCAGATAAACATGCAAAATAAGCCAAGCTTCATACTCGGAATCCAAAATACGTATATTACTCGGAGAAATACATACAAGCGAAACAACACTAAGTTATCCAAATGAAGCCTAAAGGCTCATTCCACCATACCAGAGCTACCGCTCTCCTTATTGATAAGAAATGGCAACAGATAGCCATCTCCAATACATACAGGCAATTGTTATCACAACACAGCATATCATCATCATAACTTTGCCAAAATATCATATTCTATAAAAAACTAAACAAGTAACTGTCAAACCGAGCTATATACTCGGAAAACCAAAATATCAAGAACGAGAATGATACTCGGAATCGTCCAAAATAACCAGAATAGTCAGAGACAAGTCTAAAATCCAAAACACCATAAACAAAGTCTACAAAAAAAGAGAGCATAAAATAAAGGCCTAATCTGCCTTATCACCAATGCTAGAACCACCACTCTCCTTCTCAGCAGCTTCATCATCCACGAGCTCTCCGTTAGCTACCACCTTCATAATATCCAACTTTGAAGCATCAACCTCTGGAAACAGAACCTTGTCCTGAGAAGCAGCACGTTCGAAGCCTTGAGCGAAGGCTTCATACACTTCACTTTCCAATTCCTTTACACGAGCAGATAGTTGACCATTTTCTGACTCCAGAGTCTTCACTCGTGAAGAAGAAGACATATGAACACGCTTCTCCTCCTCAAGCTTCAATTGCACCTGCTCCATGGAGGAAGACAGCTCAGAGATCTTTTTCTCTCTCTCTTTAATAATACCAGACAGCTCTTCAAGATGTGATGCCTCCTTCTCTTCTTAGCCCAAAGCAAGCTCTTGTGCCCTACCAATGGCAACAATCTGAGCACCAATCACCTGCAAAGGAAAAGGATCAGTAGCAACACCACAACAGAATACAAATATACCTGAAGAAAGCGACTAACACCAGCTCGACCAACCTCATCGATCATTTTCATGTCATCCAAAAAACAACAGAGCTCGTCAGCCATTGTACTAAAAGGATAGAGCTTCCATGAAGCCTCTTCTGTGACTCGTAGGCAAACTCCACCATTTGGAGAATCATGGAAGAATCACCCTTACCCTCTAATACCTCGGCAACACTGCCCTTCGCATGACCCCTCTTACGCTTTGGCTTTTGAACAGGACCATACTGCACAGCAGCAGCAGCAGGACCTTTCCCCGCATTGGAAGAAACTTCCTTCTCACTTTTCTTGCGTTGGCTGAAGAAAGACTTCAATCCCGCAGTAGTAATGGTGGGAGCTTTCTCGGCTGAAAACCACAACCAAACCAAATCAGAGTCAACATATCAAAGCAGAGAAGGAAACAAACATAGTAAATCAAATTACCTATGTGATCATACACAGCCTGTCTATCGGTATCCCATTTCAACATTTCAGCAACCGACAACAAACCTTTCGGACCCAAAGACTTAAACAAAAAACCCATTACAATATCATCATCAAGAAGCCTATCATCTACATCCAATGCTTGATACGGCTCGGCACACCAGAACAAGGGGAACCTTTCCACTAAATGTTCGTTCAAATAAAAGGGGAAATCCTCGGGTACACTCCTAACCTTCACAAACATAGATTTAAAGTCCTTAAACGATGACTTATACAGGCCAAATATCGCACGACGGGGGTAGCTACTAAGGTTTACCCACAAGCCCCGATTTACCCCTTTCGCCTGAAATAATGAGAAAAATAACCTAAGAGACGGTGGACAGTCTAGCAGCTCCATCAATATTTCGAACGCCCGAACAAAACCCCAGAAGTTAGGGTGAAGCTGAGTTGGGGCACAGTTTAACCAATACAAAACCCCACACTCGAACTCGGTAAAGGGAAGTCTCACACCCAGCTCAGTGAATAGACAGCTATACATATAGAAAAAGGACCAATCATCTAATCGGTCACAGACCTAGTCATCCCTCCCACATGGCAACAATTCTATCCTAACATTACTACCCTCTCTGACCCAAATATTTAACCCCAACAACCTCACAGACTCCTCATCATCAAACTGAGATACGCGCTCCCTTACCCTAGCATCATCCCAGTCATAAGGGTCTACCACATTACAGTTCTCCATCAAGAACAAGAAAAGAAAAACACAAGAAAACAAAGAAGAAACGAAGAAAGAATCACAACTGACCTTGCTTGCTCATTTTTTTCAGACAAGGAGAGAAAATAACCTTTATCCCAGAACTCAGCAGTTTGAAAAGAAGTGTAAGCAAAACATAAGTTCTATAAAACAAACGGTTACCAACCCTATGCATTTACTCCAGATTGACAAAAAAGGGAAGCATTAAAACCCACTACTAAATCCAGCGGACAGGGGTGCCTAGAAAAACGGGACAGTTTTTACATCAATCATGTCATGATGGCGCGCAGAACGAAACCACCACTACAGAAAACGTTTTGAATTCTGAACAAGACCAAGCCGAGCTTGGAGGTCGTAAGGAGCATACACGACAACAACTCAGCGACCAAGGACTGTGGTACTCCTGGTCCGAAAGCTCGCCTTAGTCCTGTCCAAACCAAGGCAAGCTTGGGGCCTATGATACGTCACCCTTATCCTCGGCCGCCCGAAAAAATCGGCACGTGAATAGCTAAGATCGGCTTCATGTCAACTGCCCGATAAGCTCGGCACGCAGGCAGATAAGCTCGGCCTCACCCATTTGAAAATAAAAAACGTGCTCAACAAATCTAAAACAGAAATATCATAACCAACCTACAAACTAGGACTTATCCACAATAAACGGTAAAACAACTCCTATAAAGCCGAGTTAGTATCCTCGGCCAAGAGTCAGGTTCTCTCACTCTCAGTTTTCTATTCCTTATTTTGATTGGTTTACTTAAGATCCTTATTGACTTGAGCGTCGGAGTTTTGCAGTTATTCCACCGCGGTGTTCGATTCAGGCCGACGTATAACTCTTCCTCTCTGACAGCCGCTTGCTCGGAGTAGCTAAAGCTCGGCCACCCCAAAGCCAAGACGAAACAGTTAGCATGCATGGCTTTAATTTTTTCACATTACCAACAACTTGATTTATATATATATATATATATATATATATATAGTGCTTCATATATATGTTGTATTGTATGCTCCTATTTACACAAAGAAAGGGACGATGAACCATGCATGATATAGTACTTATATAAATAATTACATTAGATTAGATAGATACTTAAGCAATATATCAAGTAATAATAACTACGAAAGTGAAAGAGTGATTTCTGTGTCTTATTTTCTTTTATATGTTTTTGAATTAAAAGGCACACTAATAATTACTTATTCCTCTAATTTTTTACCTTTTTTTTGGGAACATGTGCTTATGACTTTTTCTTTGTAACATAAAAAGGCATATATATATGCTATCAGCAATTATAAGATCTTGGGGCTTACTTTTGTTAGATTCAGTTTACCTTTTTAATTTCCCGGGTTCTTTGCTTGTTTTCTTTGATTCATAGATTCCGTATGCAACTGAAAATGCATACTTCATATATAAGCTTCTGTGCTTATATAACCCAATAATTATCCTCTGAATAAGATTGTATATCTTTTGTGAGCATTGTATAAAAAAGGTAAGGAAAATTTACATGAAACCACCACTACAATCTTGGAAAAAAAAGGTAAGGAAAATTTACATGAAACAACCACTATAATTATTCTATATCTAACATGTATTAGAATTCTTTTAGTTTGTTAGATTTTTTAGATGGAATGTACTTTGTTAGCCTATCTATGTTCATCTTTGATGACAATGTCAAAGGAGATAGATTAATAATTATTATATACGTTTTTGTTTTTTCTTAATTGATGGGTGGAACTGTGCCGAATGATCTTATTGATAATGAATATCTATAATATAATCATTATATTGTGACAACAATAATAATTGCATATCGAATTTATTAAAATTATATTGATAGAGTAAGTTGAATAAAAGGTAGTTAGCCAGCTCAGTCTTCAGTTAGTTTAGTTAGCTCACACACACAGTTAGTTAGCTTAGTCAATTAAATTTTTGTTAGTTCAGTTAGTTAAGCATGTGTAGTTCACAATAAGTGACAGCTGTGTTATAAAGTGCTCGTACTGAACTCATGTGAATCTTCAACTACTTTACCATTCTTGTAATTTAATCAGAAACAATTTTTTGCTCTCATTTCTTCTTCAACCTTCAATCTTTCTCTCCTTAATCTTTTTCTTTAAGTCTGATACTTTTTCATGGTATCAGAGCTTGCATTCAATTTTCAATGGCGAAAAACTCGTCAACAACAGAAGTCACAATGAATCAATCGACTATAGTCCCAAACTTCACCTCTTCCCCAATCTCTATAAAGCTTGATGATGATAACTTCCTTTAGTGTAAAGATCAAGTTGAGTCCACAATCGAAGGTCACAATCTACTTTAGCACATCACAAGAGAAGAAATCCCTCAACGACTTGATGAATCAGGACGAATCACACCAGAATTTGCAATTTGAAAAAGGCAAGATGCATTGTTGAAGTCTTGGCTTCTTGATTCGATGATCAAACCCTTCACAACTCAAATGGTTGACTATGTTTACTCACATGAGGTCTGAAAAAGGTTAGATGATCATTTTTCTGCACAAATTAAAGCAAAGATAATTCAGATAAAGATCAAACTGAGTACGATCAAGATAGGCAACTCAGTAAATGAATATGTGTTAGCTTTAAAAGGGATAATTGATGCCTTAGCTTCTGTAGAAGAATCGATGCGGGAGAGTGATCATGTCAATGCGATCTTGAATGGATTGACTGAGGAATATGGCACAGTAATTACTTCTGTGGTTGTAAGACCAGTAAGTATCACTATTGGAGAAGTGGAATCACTCTTATTGACTCATGAAAGCATGTTGGACAGGTTTAGAAAGTCAAATTCATTTATACAAGCAAATGTAGCACATAGCATACAAGGATACTCACAGAACTTCAATACAAGAGGTGGATTTAGAGGTGGTTTTTGAGGTGGTGGCAGAAACATGAGAGGTGGCAGAGGCTTCTATAATGAAAATGAACAGTTTGGTCCAAACAGTTACAATTCAAGAACTGATAATGATAACAATTTCAACAATGAAAATGGTGGACAATTCGGTGCACAGTATTACAATTCAAGATCTCAAGGAGGGAACAATTTTAGTGGCAACAGCTCAAGTAACAACTCAAGATATGATGCTCAATCCTATAATGACTCAAGATTCAACAATAACAATAGAAGCTCAAGACAGTTCAACAATGCAAGACCTGTTTGCCAAGTGTGCGATAAGCCTAGACACACTATCAAGAATTGTTGGTATAGGTATGAGAGGAATGATGATTCAAGAACATAGTACAATAGGTCAAGTACACAGCCACTGCAAGAAGTACAAGCCAATATGAATAATGTGCTAGCCACACCAGCAACCTTGTAAGATCAAAATTGGTATCCAGATTCGGGTGCTACACATCACATGACCTCAGACTAGCAAAATCTAATTGAGAAAGAAAAGTATGAAGGCATGGATTAAGTGATCGTAGGAAACTTATCAAGTTTACACATTAACCTTGTTAGAAACTCTTATTTCAAAACTGATTTGAGTAATAAAAACTTTTTGCTACACAAACTTCTTCATGTTCCCGATATCACAAAGAATTTAGTGAGTGTGTACAAATTCTGTTGTGACAATGATGTTTACTTTGAATTTTATTCTAATAGTTGCTGTGTAAAATCTCAGGCAACTAAACAGATTATTCATACATGGGGAGGTTGAAAAGGGAATGTACAAGTTTCTCAACTTCACTCCATCAAGTAAATCAACTGCATTTGTATCAACTGTGTTCATAGCAGATAATCAATTTCTCCTTTGGCATAAGTCTCACCCTTCTAATAATGTTGTTACTTCTGTTCTAAAGTCTTGTAACATTGTTGCTTCTTCTAATAAAAACCCTTGTGATGAGTCATGCTGTATTGAGAAGCCTCATTGCCTTCCTTATCCTACCTCTAATTCTATCTATACTGCTCCTTTACAACTAGTTTACACATATGTCTGGGACCCTGCTCCTATTTCTGATTTGAATGCCAACTATTACTTTGTGAATTTCATTGATGTTTATAGTAAATATACCAGGCTGTATCTCATTAAAACTCGGTCTCAAGTCAAATCAGTTTTTAAATGTTTCTAGCATATGGTTGAATTGTAATTTAACACTAGAATTAAGATGCTTCAGTCTGACAATGCTGCTGAATATATAAGTTTAGCCAAGGACTTATAGGCACAAGGAATAATTCACAGGTTTTCCTACCCACATGAACACCAACAGAACGGCAACACTGAGAGAAAGCATAGACATGTGGTGAAGGGCCTTGCAATGCTCGCAGGAGCTGGAATGCCAACAAAGTACTGGGGGGAAGCCTTTCTAGCTGCTGTATACTTGATAAACAAGTTGCCTACCCAAGTGCTGCAAGGTCAATCTCCATTTGAAAAGCTGTTTGCAAAGCAATTTGACTACACAAGCCTCAAGGTATTTGGTTGTCTGTGTTTTCCATATTTGAGGCCTTACAATAAGCACAAATTGGAGTTTAGGTTAGCTCCCTGTGTCTTCCTAGGCTACAGCACAATCCACAAAGGCTTCAAGTGCCTTACTGAACAAGGAAAAATGGTGATCTCAAGTAATATGGTGTTTGATGAGCACCAATTTCCTTTCAAAAATGACAAGTTTAAACCCTCACAATCACAAGAAGGAGGTTCTTTACCCCAACCTCAATCAGCACCAACCATTCTGCTTCTAAAAATTCCTGCAGCTCCAACATTAGCCTCGAACAACAATCTCCTAAATAGCTATAATAATCCCTCCTATACAGGCATACACCAACTTATGTTAATCCTAGATTAAGCAACTCCACTTCCCCACCAGTACCAACCTCACCTCATCACACTCTCAACTCTAGTCCTAGTCCCTTATTCACTCCAAACATACAGCCACCTAATCCTACCTCTTCTTTCCCTGTGCCATCAGCACCATTAGCTACACCAATCCTAATTTCCATTTTAGATTTTGAAATTGTCCTCCCTCTGACTGTACCTTTGAATATTCATCCCATGATCACAAGAAGTAAAAATGGAGTGTTTAGGTCCAGGGTCTTCTCTGCTTATATTGAACCAAGATCATACCTGGAAGCTGGTTCCCTTACCACAAGGGAGAGAAGCAGTAGGCAGCAGGTAGGTGTTTCAAATTTAGTATAACTCTGATGGCAGCCTCCAGAAATACAAAACCCGTTTCGTGGCCCAGGATTTTTCACAAAGGCCAGGCTTTGATTTCACTGAGACATACAACCATATTGTCAAACCCACCTCAATTTAAATTGTGCTTACCTTGGCTTTGTGCAAAAATCGAAAGATCAGACAGCTTGACGTGAACAATGCGTTCTTGCATGGTGATCTAACCGGATGTATACATGAGGCAACCAAGAGGCTATGAACTGGGAGATGGTCATTTAGTTTGTAAACTAACGAATGCACTCTATGACTTGAAGCAGGCACCAAGGGCCTAGTATCACAAGCTCTCTACAGCCTTGCAACACCTTGGATTCAGTGCCACAAAATCTGATATCTTTGTCTTTGTCAGATTCAAACAAAATTCTACATTATTTGAGCTTGTGTATGTCGATGATATAATAATCACAGCGGACTCTAAAGAAGCAATTGGCCAAGTGATTCAGCAGCTAAATCACAAATTTGCACTTAAGGATCTATGTGATTTGCACTACTTTCTTGGGATTCAGGTAACTAAGACTAATGCTGGTGGTTTAGTCCTGTCTCAAGAGAAGTATGTCAAAAACTTACTCAAAAAGGCAGAAATGGAGAATCGTAAACCCTGCCATACACCTCTCCCATCCTCAATTAAATTTTTTTGCCTTTGGTGGTTCAGTCTTTCACAACCCGAAGCTTTACAGGTCAGTTGTGGGGAGCTTGCAGTACCTCACAGTAACTCGTCCAGAGCTGTCTTATTGTGTAAGCAGACTGTCAAATTTTATGCACACACCTCTGGATAACCATTGGAAGCTAGTAAAGAGGGTGCTGAGATATGTCAATGGCACATCAGGTTTCGGATTGCACCTACATAGAACAAGCATTCACAGCATTTCAGCATTTAGTGACTCAAACTGGAGAAGTGATCCAGATGATAGAAAATCAACTGGAGGGTTTTGTATCTTTTTTGAAAGAAATTTGGTGTCATGGAGCTCAAAGAAGCAAAGTGTTGTTGCAAGGTCCAACACCGAAGTTGAGTATAGAGCTATGGCAGACCTGGTTGCTGAGTTGATCTGGGTAAAGAACCTCATGGTTGAACTAAGAATTTCACTCCAAACATCTCCCTCAATATACTGTGACAATCTTAGTGCAGTATTATTGGCAGCAAACCCAATCTTGCACTCAAAGTCAAAACACTTTGAGACTGATCTGCATTTTGTTCGAGACTATGTCACCAAACAAGTTGTTCAAGTCACTCATGTGCCTGGAATTGTGCAATTGGATGATGCGTTGACAAAACCATTGCCAAGTGCTGCCTTTATGGAATTGAAAACAAAATTGATGGTAGAAGACCTGGAATAATACTAATCCCCCTCTGTCAGACTTAAAGAAAAATATTCAAAGGGAGAAGTGAACTTAGAGCAGTGTGAGAGGGCAGAGGACAAGGACAGCAGCAGCAACAGCAGGAGTTATGATAGCAAGTCAACTAATGAGCCAAATGAGTCTGGCAAGTCAAGAGCACCAGAAAGGAAGCTTATTAGCAAGGGTCATGATAGAGTAAGTTGAGAGAATGAAAGGCAATTAGTCAGCTCAGTCTTCAGTTAGCTTAGTTAGCTCACACACTCACAATTAATTAGCTTAGTCAGTTAGATTTCTGTTGGCTCAATTAGTTAAGCACGTGTGGTTCACAATAAGTGACAGATGTGTTATAAAATATTATTCCTACTGAATTCATGTGAATCTTTAATTTTATCATTCTTGTAATTCAATCAGAAACAAAACTCTCTGTTCTCATTTCTTCTTCTATTCAACCTTCAATCTTTCTCTCCTTAATCTTCTTCTTTTAAGTTTGATACTTTTTCACATATAATATACTAAAGATAAAATTATTATAAAAAAAATATATATAAATAATTTTTATATGTACAAATTAAATAAAACTACCTTAAATTACTTTTAATATACATATTATTCAAAGTTTTGCCCTAGATGATTCATGAAAATAAGAAGCTAAGGAACAGTCCGTTCTTAACTGGCAAGTGGAAAAATTAATCAATAAATAAATATTCAAAAAGATGAAAAATTGAAAAGAGGCATTCCATATAGCCATTCCACTCAATGGAGGACATTAAACCCCACAAAAGAGAAATATATCTTTATTATAAAATAAATAATTTGCATATCATCACATGATTGAATTTGCCTTCGATATTAAGGAAACAAAAGTGAAACCAAACTGAAAGTTAGAATTATTCTATATATTAAGCAGGTCTTTTAATAATAACAATAATAATAATAAGGTATTTTAGGGCACTATTACTGTAAGTATATTAATATAATAATATATAATTATTTATATATCTCTATTTATTAGTTAATAGATAAATAATATTAATTATCATATATCATAATATCAGTGGTTTATGATTAAAAAAAATCTAAAATTTAATTTTTATCGATCTGAAGAAAATGAAGAGATATACAAAGAAGAAACTAATTGCATTTGCATTGCATGCATGCAATAATGAAACAGCAAGTACTCCGTTTCTTTTTCTAGTTAAAATATCACTATTTGAAATCCAATGACTTATATATGTATAATCTATACACCATAATATAATGTTTTCTAAAACTATATATATATATATATATATATATATATATATATGAACTTTTGATTACCAATATTCGAATTCAAAATTTTATTTGAAAATGATAAGTAATTAATAGCCTTATCCTTTTAGTAACTTCAAAATCAAAACCCTAAAAAAAATAAACTAGTAGTAAGAGAGGTCATTATAACTATTATTTTTTTACTAGAAGAAAATTTATTTTTCATTCATAGAAAAACCAAATAGTACTTGTAAGGATCATAGAAACATCAGTTTTATATCGATACAAAAAAACAAAATATCTTATATATTAAACTATAATCTGATAAAAAACACAGTATTCAATTACTAAAAATCTTAAAAAATAAAGACAGAGATAAAATTGAATCTTTGTTATTTCTAGATCTATACATACATGTTGTTTTACAGTAAGAATGTATCTTCTTTTATACATATGTGCCATTATAACTATTTTTAAGAATAAATTAGTTAATATTTATGAACTATATTATTATAATTTTTCTTATCAATTTAAATTTTTTAAATAAATAATTTCATATAGTATTGTAATTTTTTTTACTTAAAAATTATTATAAATCAAATAAAAAATAATAATATAATAAATATAAAACATTTATATTTTTTTTATTAATTCAATTTTTTAAAGAGTATATACCCATTTTGGTTCTTAAAGAATTTCAGACTGGATACTTTAGTCCCCAACTAAAATTAATTACTCGATTGATCGCTAACAATTAACTCCGTCAGTCACTTAGGTCCTTTACTCCATTAATTCTAACGGAGAACAAAATAGTCCCTAACAACTCTAATAGGGGACAAAATAGTCTCTGATCTCCTCTGTTCGGAAACGACACTGTTCTCTCCCAATTTTCATCATTCTAATACTGTAACTTCAAACTAAACAATGCACACTCTATAAATTTAATGTTCACAAGAAAAAAAATCCTCAACTTATTCTCAACCAATTCATACTCAGGAAACTAATGCCTATGTCTCTCAACTTGTTGTCGTCTTCGATGGATCCCATGAATCCAGACAGCAAGTCTGACTTGTTAAGACTTCTCGTCGTCGTTGCTATCTCTCTCCTCCTCTGCCCTAACATTTCTATGACCACATTGTCCACCACTCTGATCGCTTCCTTCAGCTTCTTCTCCGAATTAATGTTCAGTAATCGCTTCAGTTTCTATATGAGCGACAACGGCGACATTGCTCGTTGTAATAGCTTGGATGCGAGATCGAAACTGTCTGCCAACTTTGACTCCGAAAAAGAAGGAATGAAGCACTTGGTGTCTATTTCAAATGAGAATTCGCATATGATGTCGAAGGAGAATCTTCTCATGATGTCCTAATGTCCAACAATCTATATTGCTTGCCGGAGAGTGAAGAAAGGTGTGCCCTTGAAGTAGTTGTGGAACTTGGTCTTGAGGATGTCGTGGACGTTGTCGGGGTTAGAGGTGATGTTATCAAAGACGTGGAAGTGGATGCTTTTGGTGGGTGAAGTGCAGAGGAGGTGGATGTACCAATCAGAAAGATTTAAAAAGTGTGTGGTCCATGACATGTTGAGGTAGATGCGACACGTGTGACAATTACACCATAGCTTAATCTTTGAGCTAAAGAGGAGGAAGGAAAAGATGGAAAAGAAGACTGTGAAGGTGAAGAATGAGAGTATGAATGTTAGGGTTATGCGAGATATGATAAAAATTCGGAAAAAATAGTATCGTTTTCGAATAAAGGGGTCATGGATCATTTTGTCCCTTGTTAAAGTTGTCAGAGATCATTTTGTTCCATGTTAGAGATTTCAGGGATCATTTTGCCTTCCGTTAGAGTTGACGGAGCCAAGAAACCAAGTGACTGATGGAATTAATTGTTAGGGACTAATCGAGTAATTAATTTTAGTTATGGACTAAAATGTCTAATTTAAAATTTTTTGAGAACTAAAATGAATATATATTTTTTTTAATTAAATAAATAGTTTCATGACCATATAAACAAATATAGGCAAAGGCATAACTAGAACTACTTAGGTTTAGAGATCATAAAGTAGAGCAATTTGAGTGGCACTTTTGGCATGGAGGTCATATGGCATCACATTTCACAAATCACATGGATATGATGTACGAAACAAAATCTATAGTTCTTACGTATATCAACTGCTTATCTGTAAAAGCAACCGCACTACCAAAAAGAGAAGCACAAACAACCCTTAATTAATTACTTCATCCATGAACTGTAATCATGTTTATTTGTCCCTAATTAATCAGGTCTTCTTGTTTAATACTACTAGTTAATTATATGTATACTTTATCCGAAAATTCATCTTGCATTAGACAGAACGTAACACATCTATTTTTATATATTTTTCGAGATATAATTATTTATGTTGCATTTTTTTATTAATTTAAACATTTGAAAAAAATAATTGTATGACACAGTATTAAAGTTTTATGTTTAAAAGATTTATAGTTCAATTTTTGATAAACTAAAAAAAATAATATAAGATAAATAAAAAAATTATACAAAAAATAAAAAAATTCTAAAAATTCTTAGTTGAAGGGGCATATTTTAGAAATTTATTTATTCATATTGAAAAACACGGTTTCATGACATCCATTATCCTTTTTAATTACTTCATATGTATTAAAAGGTTTATTTTAGTTGAAGAGAAATATATTAATGTCATCAATATAAAATGTAAAGCAAATGGTTATAGATTATTTATATTTGAATTAAGAAGGTTTTAAGAGGTAATAATAGTTGTCAAACAATATATTTAATTTATAGAATAATGCTACATATTTAAATTATTTTATGAATTAAATTTAGCTAAATTAAATAATAAAATTTAAAATAATATTAATTATAACTAATTTTTGTTATGTTAACTCAATTTAATTAAATTTAGTTGACAAAAAAAATTTGAATGTATTATTCATTATAATGGTCATCTCTTTCAACCATGTATATCTTTTAATACGCTAATTCCCTTATATAAAAAGACTAGGTGCATTATTTTAAAACGTAAATAATTTTGCAAGTGATTACCCAACTGTATGTACTAATAAATTAAAAAAGAAAGAAAGAAGAGAAGAAAACAATAATAAATCTTCAATATTTTCAAAATTAAGCATCTCAGCTTAATTAAAAAAAATAGCTTAATAAATATATTAGTTGCCAAATATTTATAGAAAATTATACATCATGGTTATTATATCCTCGAACCATATAAAATTAAAGAATTCTAACTTCTAATCATCATTTACTAATGAAGAACTATAACTATATATCCTTGCCCCAAAAAAAAAAGTTGTGCCATGATATAGTTTAAATTGTGTAGAGATCTTTTTTTAATTTATTTTATGTTAAATTTATTTATTTTAGAAAAAATAACAAAAATTAAATTCTATTTTTTTATTTTAATAATTTTGATATCTTATTATAAAATTATTTATCTTTAAAAATTAAGAAAAGATATATAAATAATTATATTTGAAATAATGAATAGTTTGAATTAATGATCATATATAGTCTCCTTTGTTGGTGCTACTTTTAAATAACAATTAAGTAATGAAACTTTATTAGAGAAAGCAAATAAAAGTAAAAATGAGTTTTCTTCTTTGAAAAGATGAAACATACATACCAGCAAGTTAATAATATTTGGGACGCCTTTTATGGAAAGTAGCATACGCGCATAGGTTGCCCCATCAAACCGACCATCAAATCACTTTTCTTCAATGTGTCCCTTCTTTCAGTAACGAAAATATTTGATAATTAAAAAATATTAATAAAAAATAACTAAAATTTATCTTATTTAATATTTATTAATTATTATATTAATTATAATAAAAAATATTAATAAAAAATAATTATAATTTATTTTATTTAATATTTATTAATTAATATTAATTAATAAATATTAAATAAAATAAATTTTAACTAATTTTTTATTTTTCTAGTATTACTGTTTTTATAATCTCATTTTTCGTTGAAGAGTTCATTGCTATAGACAGAAACATAAAGACATCATGACAACAATTATTGAACTGTTATATATGGGATGTGTTTAATTTTGTGACTGAAAATCTACATTATTATAAACTTGATTTTTAATGATGAGTTATTTCAGCTTTATTTGGCATTTTTACAAAGAAGTGACACATGGATATATTAGCATATGTTGAAAATTTGATCCGATTATTTGTGTATGGATTGGATGATTATTATTCTACAATAATATTTTACTAACTTTTTCACCATATGATCCAAATTGTAATCTTTAGCGAAATAATTAAAAACGAGGAGAAAAAACGCGTTTATACATAAATTAGAATAATTTTAATGTGAAGAATATATTACAAATTTGAAATTTCACATTGCTAAAAAATAATGTCAGTCAACTCTCATCATTCCATCAACTAATTCTTAAGAGGTTAAATTGATTAAATCTTTGTAACAATTGTTAGTAATTTAAGCGACAACAAAAATGTTGCTAAATAACATAACGATTTTTTTGTTTTTTTTTTTTTCAAAATTTAATAATTTCTTATATTGGAACTTGAAGTCAAACGATTTCAGCACAACAGAAAAACTACATGCTCATGCTTTTTCTGTTAAGAATAAAATTTAAAGCTGAGATATTAGTAAGTTATGCCATATGATTGGCATATGTATTTTAATATATATCCGGATACCCCTACTAGGTACCAAATGACAAATTAATACCTAATTCATAAAAAAAGACAATAGAAAAGGGCTAATAATAGAAGTAAGAAAACAAACTATATAATAATGGCGCTGATGAGACCTTCCAATTTTCATTATTGCTTTGATTAATTCCAATTTCCATCATGATGAGTACTGTGTAAAATAAAATTTTCTATGACACTTGGAAAATAGAATAATTAAGAAAATGTATCACACTATATAATTGACCTAACTCACAAGTAAATAGATTAGTTTGTTTAGCTCAACTTTTTTTTAATCTGTTTATCAACCAAATTAACTATCTACTAGTGGTTATTTTAGTAATTGCCAAAACCTACAGCTAAATTGTTAGATATTTAATATTGGAGTGGTTTATCAATTACTACAAATTATTTTGTAACAGTTTAAAATCGTGACTAAATCCTCTAAATCGCTGCCATTTGTAAATTGTGTATAGTGTTAAAGTCATGATCTTATTATGCTGTTATATGAATCAGGTTAACTAACTTTTAATTCTATTTTGGGAGAATACATATCAACATATATTACATGAATTTAGTTAGGGCACATGTTAATGTTATTAATTAAAAAGATTACAAAAAATCTAAAAACTTATTTTAATAATAACCTATGTTAACTAAAATTTTATGATATTAAAATTATAAACTTAAATAATAAGAAACTCCCCAAAATGCCATGGAGTACATTATTCTTTTGGCACCTCAATAAGATTCTAGCTAATGCTCATTTTTGTCCTTGGCAATGGTCAAACTTTTTAGCGTTAATATTTAAATTGGTATTTGAATTTGTATAAGAACCGTAATTTAGTTGCTAAATTTTAATCGTTTCTATTTAATCTTTAAACTTTATAAATATGACGCATATTGATTTTTAAAACAATTTTCGACACACAAATATTAATAGAACATTGATATAAATCATCAGATGTCATGTTAGAACTTGTAAAATAATATCATTTTAATTTTGACATTTAAATAGTCTAAAAATAATGCTGAATTACTTGTTTTGAGAGGAAAAGTTTCAATAAACATTACTTATGATGCTTTTTCGTTATTTGAGTATCAAAACAAAAATAACATAATTTTACATAATCTAATATGACATTCAACTATCTACATCATTTTTTTGTTAATGTCTATGCGTTAAAAATTATTTCAAAGACTAACATGAGTCATATTTACAAAATTTAGAGACTAAATAAAGCAATTAAAACTTTTAAAACTAAATTAAGATCGAAGTACAAACTCATGATCTGGCATTATCTTAACTTTTTAAGTTGTGTACGACTTTATATTGTTACATGCTACATGTATAAATCATTAATAATCACCACAATAATTAATTCCATACTAATTTTATTTATATAGTTTTATGGATATTTCTAGAAGAAACGTAGCCAAATGGAAATCTGATTGTCACAAAAATGATTAATAATGTGCAATGCATGCATGCAAACGTCATTTAATTTCTCTTTTGGGAACCAATATTATTGTTTTTCTAAAAAATCAAAATAAAGTTATTAGGTCAAGAGAAACTAACAAATTCATGACTTCATGTATCACCAAAATAAAATTAAAGATAAATCATAAGAAGAAGAGAGTATTTATTCTACCCAAGCAAGACCAAATAGATACAAATTATGATCACTATCATAATAATTAATACTCTTTCAAGTCCAAAGCATGACTTATATTCATTAATCTAATGAATACAAAAGGCAATTTCCAAATTGATGCCTTCCATAATACAAGTTCTGGTATGTGCATGATTTTTGCATGACGTTTGACCTAACAATAACAACAATAATAATAAGTTTTTTCATAATTTTTCTTTTTAATCTTATGTTGAATTTCTTTTAGAATATCAATAATCAAATTCTATATCATTTAGGAATAAAAATTTTAATACTATATCATTAAATCATTTATCTAAAAATTGTTTAAGCTAGAGGTATTTATATGATTATATATCTTACAATGTAATTGATGATCTTTTGAGTTGTGAGTTTAAAAATTAATTAATTTTATTGATGTAATAATATATGATTGAATATCAGTATTATTTTTTTTTTTTACACTGTTAACTATGAAACTTAAATTCTTTATTCTTTGCTTAAAAAATATTAGTTTTCTTTTTTTGAAAAAAAAAAGTAATTTATTTTAAAAATTTTAGTTAGGTCAAATAATTTAATATTTTTTTAAAAGTTATATATTCAAATTTCAAGAATATGAAACAGAATTAGTATTAATATTAAACAGAGAATTGGTATTGTGATAACTTTACTCTTAGTCCACTATTCTGGATCTCAGTTAATTTATTCAAGATATGTTATGTATATTTGCGGCTGAGTTAATAAAATTTGAAATTTTTTTGGATAGTGTAAAGTTGCATAACTGTTTTTGTAACACCCTACCACACAGGGCCTTACGCTTAAGTCGTAAAGCAGAGGTGGCAAGGTATTACGACCTCTAAAAGAAAATGATATTTACATAGATATAGTTGGGTGAAATCATATCTAGGAGCCTTGGTGAACAAGCTAAACAAATTAATAAACAGAAAATCGTGACACACTCGCATGGATAATTCGTAAAACGGACAGGTAAAATCGAAATATAACTGAACACATATATATACATATCAGAGTTCCAAAACTCAGATAGCAAGCTCCAGACTCGACCTGCGAAGCTAAGGCCGACCAGAGTATATAATTATGTATATACACAACCCAAAATAAACCCCTGTATCTCCAAATCGACCTCTAGGAGGGACAAAACACAAGATATACATGCGGAGATTCTATAAACATATATACATAGCCTAAAACAAAATATGACAGTCCAAAAGACAGTTCTTCGCTCGTAAGGAGGATACCCAAATGCTCAACGAGGTGTCTCTCGACCTGCATCTGAAAAACAACAACATAGTATGGGATGAGAACCGGAGGTTCTCAGTATGGTAAAGGTGCCCGCATAGTTAATATAAAAGGTCTCGGGAAAGCCAGAGGCATTCCTAGAACTTCGACACTCAGATTTCAGCTTGAGAATTCAACTAAACCAGAAATTAGGTAAGTTGTCTAAGGTATTCTAATTCGGAATCTAACTTTAACCTAATAATTCACGTTCTGTCTCCTCTAATCCTCCGAATCATTGGTGGAACAATCCTCTCTCCTCACACCTTCGCCAAGAAGGATTTCTCAGAAAACATACACATATAGTCCAAGCAAGAAAAGCACAGGTAGAGAAGCATTTACAGCAAGTAGAACAAGTAGCGGATAAGCAGAATTAAACAGTTAAGCAAACAAAAACAATGCACACTCAAGCAAACAAACAAATGCATATGATGTATGCCTGTCCTATGGCTGATGAGTCTCATCTGTCGGTTATACAGCCAACCCGACAAGTCCTGGTAGTTAACCATTGGACAGTCCCTCTGTGCGCGCATCCCCAAGCTCAATAATATTCCATGGAGTCAAACTCCAAGCTCAAATATAATATTCCATGGAGTCACACTCCAAGCTCAATAACATAGTATTCCATGGAGTCAAACTCCAAGCTCAATAATATTCAATATTCATATTTATATGCATGCCCATGGGGGAATCCGGGGTGTTAAAGTGCCCGGTCACATCTTGCGACAGAGGGTCAATAAATAGTCTCAAATACACAAGCCACATAATAATCTCTTTCTTTTTAAAATACCACTTCAAATCAAACTCCAATTCTTAAAGAAATTTTGGCAGTATCTCCTCTAAAGCTCGAATTTCTGCCACCCTTCAAGGGTCCCAACTATCAAATCAAACGCCTCTCAATCCTTCAAATCATTTCCAATAACAAATTATTTCATAGTCAAACAAATACCAATATTAAATCTTTTTCCAAACCGACCAACTTCAACAGCAAATTATTGACAACAGCTAAACCTCACATTTTATACCATATACACCATCCATCAAATATTCATTCATTTCATTCCTGTCTTAAGGTCTTCTAGCCTAAGTTTTCACGTGACATTAAACATTAACTACGAGAAACCAAAACCATACCTTCGTACGGAATCAAAATATTCAAAGCTCCGGAGAAGCTTTCTGACTGAGCTATCGAAGAAGAAAATGTCCAGAATCGTCTATGCCTCCTAAAACTCTCGTTGGCCAAATCCAAAGAAAAGAGGAGCTACGCCATTGTCAACTTCTACTAATCAAAAATGGTGTCAACGTGTAGAGGAGGAGGTTACGAATACTTTCACCGGATTAGATTTTTGATTGGAGTTATAGATTTTCAGAAATCGAAGCAGAACGTTCGAAGGGGTTCACATCAGTCACGCTCTTCTCTCTCGCCGTTTTCTTTCCTTTTTTTTCTCCCACATATGCTGATCATATATATATCTATATACATATGATTAATTAGTAAACCGCTTTGCCTTTCTTTATTATATATATATAAACCGCCTTAGCTTTCTTTATTATATATACATAATGATAATGATAAACTTTAGTGGACATATTTATATATAATGAATTAATGATTGAAGTACATTAATACGTATATGCATAGTCTTTATATTTATATATATATATAAATATAAACGTAAGCATAGATTAGGTAATCGAAAATAGGTAAATCAAATAGTTATAATAATAATAATAATAATAATAATAATAATAATAATAATAATAATAAACGTAATAGTAATAATAATAATACAATTATAGTAATAATATTTATAAAGCTGAAAGTATATGAGTTATTAATATAAATGATATTAGTAATTTAAGGATAAAAGATATTTGGTGAAATATTAGTAAAGCTAAGCTCACCAAAGAGTACTGATATTTATTCATATAATTAAGTATCAAACTCGATAATAATATTATGATCTAAACTCTATTTTTAAATAATTACAATATCAATTATCAAATTAAAATATACATATAAGTTTCATTATTTATAAATTACTGGAATTATAATTTTAATTATGTAAAATATTTCATCATAAAATATTTATATATATAAAAATATGAATTTGATTGAATTCAAATAGTTATAAAATTAGTTCAATTACTGATAATAAAATAATTTCTAATGGTAAAAAAAAAACTCCAATTTATGAAATAAATTATAACTTATTTATATTTATATTTTTAAAACTGAGGGTCTCTACAGTTTTCAATTAAGAGCAAGTGATGAATTCAAATTCATAGAGTTTACATTACCAAAAATAAACAAAAATAATATAAAGGGTAAAGTATGTTTTTTGTTTATAATATTTATAATTTTTAAAAAAAATACTTTTAACGTTTAATTTTATTTAATTTTGTCTTTAGTATTTTCGATTTATTCAAAGTTGTTCTTAAATGTTTTTAGTTTGTCTTTAATATTTTAGATAAAGTTAACATACCTGAAATAACTTGTCAGAAAGTCTGTGATAGGTTTTAAATGGAGGAGTAGAGGTAATGGTACTGAAGATATTTCAAAAAAAATTGTCTCAATGATATTGTCTCTGATGCTATGATGGTGGAGGATACCAGCCTTCAAGTGGCACCCCAAAGAAATATGAAATTACTCTCGTGGAATTGTCGGAGTTTGGGGAGACCCCTGACAATCCACAATCTTAAAGGGATTTGCAAATCCTACTCCCTCGAGGTTGGTTTTATCTGTGAAATAAAAAATTAATCTCGACAAGTTGAAGGAAAACTAAGATCTTGTGGTTTCAAGGAATGGTTTATTGTAGATCCGGATGGATTATCAGGGGGTTTGGCAATGTCATGGAAGGATGGTTGCACTGTTCAGATTTTACAGCATGGTAGATTCTTCATTGCGGCATCAGTTCTAACAGCTAGTTCTAATGATCTCTATGGTGTTCTAGGTGTTTATCTCAGTTCAAATGATCAACATAGAATGGCTCAATTTGCTAAATTAACTTCAGTCACCCAACAGTTCGATGGTAAGGTTGTGTTAATGGGTGATTTTAATGCCATTTCTAATCAATTGGAGAAAGCAGGTGGGGGTGCTAAATCTCCTTCTATTGAAACCTTTAACAGTTTTATTGATGATAATTCCCTGATTAATATTGATATGGTCGGAAGACCATTCACTTGGTCGAATAGACGGAGGGGTGATGAGTTGATACAGGAAAGACTGGACCGATTCCTGGTAGGAGTTGACTGGCAGCAACTCTATCCCAATGCAATGGTTCTTAGACTGTTAGAATCAGGTTCGGATCACTCCCTTCTTCTCTTAGACTCTAATCTGAGAACTGAGAGATCTAAACACCGATTCAAATTTCAAGAAAGATGGTGTTCCAATGATGAAATAAAGCAGATTGTTAGAGAGGTTTGGCACGAACAGATTGATAGTTCAGCCATGTATATCCTAACTCAAAAAATAAAACGTTGTCGGCATAAGATTGTCAGATGGCAGCAAGAACCCAGATCTAATTCGAAGGTGGAGATTGATTTACTATAGTCTGAATTAGAGGAATTTCGTTTAGCAAGAATTCATGGAACATACTTAGTGGTGATGTGTTTCGAGCAGTTAAGAGCTTCTTTTCAGGAGGCAGAAATTTAAAGGGTTTTAACCACACTCAGATCTGTCTTATTCTCAAAATTTCTGATGTTAAAGATATGACTCAGGTAAGGCCAATAAGCCTATCTTCAGTCTTTTACAAGATTATCTCCAAAGTATTTGTACATAGACTTCAGGGTATGATGAATAGACTAATTAGCCATAAGCAGAGTGCTTTTATTAAAGGCAGATTAATCTCTGATAATATCCTAATTGCTCACGAGTGTATGCATTACTTGAAGAACAAAAAAAGGGACTCGAAAATGAAATGACGCTAAAATTAGATATGAGTAAGGCATATGATAGGGTGGAATGACACTTTCTTTGGTTTATATTGGAGAAGTTTGGTTTTGACTCCCGGTGGATCATGTGGATTCGAGAATTAGTGACAACTGTTTCTTATTCTGTTATTGTGGAAGGACAACCTTATGGTTTCTTCAAACCAAATAGAGGTATTCGGCAAGAAGATCCTCTATCCCCCTATCTTTTTCTTTTCTGTGCAGAAGGTCTCTCCTTCTTGCTACACAAGGCAGAACAAAACAGACTAATTCATGGTCTTCAGATACATAGGCGATGTCCCAAGGTCAACCACCTCCTGTTTGCTGATGATTCCATCTTATTCTGTAAGGCTAATCCTGAAGCATGTTCAAATATCCTGCATTTATTGAATTCTTATGAAAGCATAAGTGGCCAGAGGGTAAATCTTAATAAATTTGCTATATTCTTTAGCCACAACACTCCCTCCACTACTCGTATACTACTGGCTAACTCTATGAATATTAATCATATTAAGACTCAAGATAAATACCTGGGTTTGTCTTCTACAGTCTCTAAATCGAAAAAGGCTTCTTTTAGTATGATCAAAGACAAGGTTCGAAAAAGAATCCAAGGGTGGAAGCGCAATCTTCTTTTGTTAGGTGGTAGACACGTATTGCTTAAGGCAGTGGGAGAAGCTATTCTTATTTATACATTGTCTTGCTTCATGTTGCCTGATAGTTTAATTTCGAAAATTCACTCTCTACTTTCTCAGTTCTGGTGGGGACAAAAAGGTTCTAAAAGGCGGATGGCTTGGATTAGCTGGGACACTATGACTCGCCCACAAAAAGAAGGAGGCATTGGATTTAAAGATCTCAGAATCCAAAATCTGGCGTTTTTAGACAAATAATTTTGGCGACTCGTAACACAGCCTACTTCCTTATTCTCAAAATTCTAAGAGGTAAATACTTTAGCAATGGTAATGCTATAACGGTAGAAATTGGAGTCTTACCTTCTTGGGGATGGAGCAGCATACTGGAAGGCCAAAAGATTGTTGAAAAAGGTCTTAATTGGGCTGTGGGTACTGGTGAGAATATCCGAACCTTTGAGAATCCTTAGCTGCCTCCTCCGTATCCTTTAATGATTTTTGACATGCTAAATAGACAGGCTATTTTTGAGTTGGTTCCAAGAGTTAAAGATCTAATTACTGAAGATAGGAATTGGAATCAGAATCTCATTCAAGAATTATTTCTCCAAGACGTTGCAAACAAGATTTTGTCAGTTAAAATTCAGCAGAGTAGGAACAAATTGCAATGGGATTTGAACAAATCCAAGCAATATAATACAGTTTCAGGTTACAGAATTGACTATTTATTTTGCCATCCGCATCTGGAGTTTTGCCCTAATTATATGCAGCAGAAAAAGCCGTGGATTGATCTATGAAAGTTGAACTTGCCTCACAAAATTAAGCTATTTATCTGGAAAGCTCTCCATGACCGGCTTCCGGTGCTTGCTCAGATTCATCACCGCATCCCATCTATATCACCAATATGCCCCTGCTGTCATGAAGCAACGGAAACAATCACTCATTGTTTGATCGATTTCTCTAGAATTAAAGACGTAAGGTCTCAGAGTTATCTTCGTGATTGTCTTCCCCCTCAGAGTCCTAACGACTTTTGGACATGGTGGACTGCATCAACAGAGATATTTAACTCGTTGAAAAATACTGACTGTAATCCTCAATTGCTTGCCATCATTTGCTGGAACTGCTGGAAAGCTCACAACCAGTTGATTTTTGAAGGTTCTACTTCTATGCCGTCTGCCATTCTAGCAAGCTCTGTCAAGTTGCTTTGTGAAATCCAAAGAACTCACAGTTTAGGTCGTCATCTCCATGAGGCAAGCTCTTAGTTGCATTCAATTTGATTTATCATTCTTTCTTCTTTAAGATTTTTTCTTCGTTTTTCGACTACGCATCGTTGGATGAATACCTTCAGTGTAGTGTTTTTGGAAAATCCTCACCTTTTATTATGCTGTCCTGTTTTTGGACATCTTTGTATTTCATTTTTCAATAATTAATAAAATATAACCTATTATCTTTGGAAAAAAAAGTGTTTATGAATAATTTTGACATAAATAAAAAATGTTAAAAATAAAAGTAAATAAAATTAAATATTAAAATATTTTTGAAGAAAATCACTTACAGACGAAAAAAGCATATTTTATTATCTTAATATAAAAGTTACAAATTTTAAGAGAAATACCCCCCTTTAGCTCTAAAATTTGGATACATATTTTTTGTCACTTAAAAAAAAATGACTCACGAGGTGGACAAGGATAGAAAGCTTGACAACACAAATATATGGAGGATCTATATGGAAAGAGAAAGTGGTTTTCATGATGAGGAGGCTTCATCTTCAAGTTCGATTTGCTACTTAGCTTGAAAACTTTGAAGAGCAAAACAGATTTGTCTTGAAAGAAGTATCATAATATAACTGTAGTACCTAACCTATTATGAGAAGAAACACTTTGACAAGTCTACATACGAAAAGCGGAAACATACACATCTTTAGTGGAAATAATGTGGAATGCTAAAGTAGGCCTATTGGTCATAGCTACTACCTAAGTAATGTTATTGTTATTTTGCCCGCTTAATAAAAATAAAGTTTAATTATTCTGTATGAACTTATAATTTTACTAAATTTTTAATTAGATTTTTAAATTATTTTTTTAATTATTAGATTCCTATATTATATTAAATTTATAATTAAATTTTTACTGTGATAAAAACGTTAGAATTAACAGAATATTTTATCAAACAAAATGAATATACCTTACACTTAACTAGATATTTTGTATAGTTTAATAGAATATTTCGTTAATTCTAATATTTTTGTCATAGTAGAGACTTAGTTACAAAATCTAATATAGTATAGACATCTAAAAAAAAATATACAAAGACCTAATTAAAAATTTAGTAAAATTATAGAGATCTATAAACTAATTAACCTTAATAATAATAATAATAATAATAATAATAATATATTTCTTTTTTAATTTATTATGTCTCTATATATAATAAAACCCTTAAATGAGTATAAATTAAGATTTTAATTTTTGTATATAGCTACCATACATATGTCAAATACACACACTATAAGGCTTGGTAGCTCTTTGTGCATGTGCTCTCTCATAGTGACTCTTTCACTTACTCACTAAAATCAATTAAGTATTGCTTTTCATCAAGTTGTTTACAAATTGAACTTTTGGGGGATTAAAATCTCTCGCAAAGTTGCAATTCTTCTGTGTTGTTCCTATCTTTAATTTGGAGGGGCCACACACTTTAATTTAGTATCCAATCTTGTATTACCAAAACATCGGAAAACACTAATTGGAACTTTACACTTTACCAACAATAATTGAGGTGAAGGAACCTTCTCTTAGCTAGGCATATTTTTAGGCTTTCAAGTTTTTGAAATTGGTAAGCTTTAATTTCATTCAAGTGCTTTTATTTTTCCATGAATGTGATATATCTATATATAGTGATTTTTGCAATCCGAAAATGCAAAAGAAGACACATGGAGGTTTGGGACTTGTTCAAACAAAAAGATTCATATATAATATCATAGACATGGAAGAAGCTACTAGAATTATATAAACATATATATAACTCAAGTTATAAATTAAAAGTTAGTTTAAGAAAGGGAAGTTGTTAAATATAGCTACTTATTAATATAAAGATTAATTTACACAATTGGTCCATGCACTTTCAGTAAAATTACAAATTAATCTCTATATTTTAAAAGTTTATAATTGGATCCCTACAGATAATTAAAATTTGCAATTTAGTCTTTGTCGTTCAAAAAACGTTTAATTTAACAGAATATTATCAGCATATTTTCTATTTTAACAGAATATTCTTAGCATATTCTGAGAATATTCTGTTAAATCAATATTTTTTTATTGACAAAGACTAAATTCTAAATTTTAATTCTCTTTAGAGATTCAATTACAAACTTTTAAAGTGTAGGACCAACTGTGTAATTTAACCTAATATAAATCCCACCATCTTATATATAACTAAATTTTGGACCCATATTTCACGCCTATTTACCTTATTTATGAGCTCCCAAATAACTGAATAACAAAAACAATATAAATTTTAATATCATATTAAAATTGAATTAACCTAATTTAAATTTTAAAAATTGAATTAAAAAAAATGATCAAGTACTTATAAAAGCTATTATAAATTTATAACAATATTTCCGTGTCACGTGTAACAACATAAGATTTATTTACCAACTTAAACAATTTTTTTGCTAGAGGTCTCTAAGGTAAAAGTAGGTCAAATTATTCGATTTGCTCGTAACTCAGTTTATTTTATTAAATAGATCATGTTTGAGTCTTTTGTAAATCTGATAAAAGACTTTGAAAAAATTCATAAATTTTGCTTGATCGATCTGTTTAATTTATTTATGAAAAAAAAAACTATTCTCAATAATCATTTATATATGATTAAGTCTTTCCTAGTATAATAGTTTTTTTTTTTTGTATAATTATGGATATCATTTATATATGTAGACTATGGTTGTAAATAAAATTGTGAGTTATAACTTATTGTTGATATATCAATAATTATGAATTATAAATTATAGTACGTCAATGTGAGTCTTTTAAAAATGTATGGTTTTGAATTGTAATTTATGAAGCAAATTTTTAAATTACCTCGTGAATTTATTTAGCTTTTAAATAGGCCGAAATTAATTAAACCTAAAAAAAATAAAAAAAAATACTATGACAAATATGATGATGAGTAGTGATTAGTTCAAATAACATAATATCTTTATTTTTATGTAGCGATATCGGATTCGAGCCTCACTCTTAATTAAAAAAAAAGTTAATAAATTTATATAATATTACTAAATATTTTTACTAACTAGTATTTTACTACTAAAAATTAAATATGTAATAAAGAAATAATTAAAACTCTATCCAAAAAGTCAAAATCAAGTTGAGCTAAAAAATTAACAATGCACCACCTAATTAAAACGCGAACTGTATAAAAAGTTTCCAAAAGCTATTAGGAAAATAACTTCAAAATAAACATCATCATTTTAAGACATTTAGAATTAGATAAGCATTTACATCACTTTATATATTTTTAATTGAATTTGATTTACATGATGATGACGATGGTGATGATGTAAATTGCCTATAATACCTTTTCATTTTTTTAAAATGATTTTTGAGGTTTTTTTTTTTTTTTTTTGGAAGTAAAAGATATTTCAAGCCAATTAATAGAAGTTTAGAAAGTTAGGTCCATGGTGCTCCATATTGGAAAGCATGGAATATGCCAAATATATATTTTAAGATAAATAGTTTTCTGCAGCCGAAAACCATTTATGTGTACTCTCATGTAGTGTGTGTGAGTGTCCACTTGACCAAAAAAAAAAAAAGATAAATAGTTTTTTTCTCTAGATTTTGATTTCACCATAATTTATTCATTAACTCACTCATTATCCATTAATAATTTTTCTTTCTGAGAAAACTTTGATATCTCTTATATGTAAATTAAATCTCATTTCTTGTGAATTATGATCGTTAATTTAATTTAAAGTGATATTTCGTTCGAATTTTAAATGAGAATAATTTAATCTGACATCAGTTAAATTTGGATCAAATAAATTATAGTACATATTTAAGTTAATTAAAAATATATATTAAAAGCCCCATAGATCTATTAATTTATAATTTTGAAAATTTATTTTTTCAGCCCCTACATACATAAAAAAAGTAATACAATTGATCTAGGACCTAACAATTCTTAATATTAACAAACATTACAGATAGATAATCAGAGGTTTAAAGCTAGCATATATCATATACAAAGAATAAGAAATTTCTCCACCATTTTTGTCATTCTTCAAATTAAAATTATTCATATAATTAGATTTTATTTTAATTTCTACTTAGAACTCCAATTGATAATTTGTACATACCCATTATTAGTTATAATTCATTAATTCTCTGAACCAATTATATTATATATTTTACAAAAGACCATGGCCAAGCCAATTTAGAAGCAAAGAGACATGTTTGCACTAACTTAAAGTTTTCCATAATCTACAGTTTCCATTGCTCAATCTCACCTTTCTCTCTGTCCTACCAAACCCTTCAAAGAGATTCCGATTCCTTTGGCTTTTACTTTTGCTTCTCTTTTTTTTTTTAATTTTCCTTTTTTTTCCAGTCTCCCTTTTTGCGTCGTAATTCATGACAATTTTTTAAGCGAAAATATATTATTATTTAATACTATTATTTACTATATGAAAATGTAAATATTATATAAGCATTTATATTACGTTATGAAAAATAATATAAGAGTGTCAAAATGCACAAATTGGGATGAAATTCATGCAGTGTATATTTTATATTTTTTAATATCACATAATGATGTATTAAAATAATTCTAGAACACCACATTCTCATTTATACATATAATTTATTTCTCATTTTTTTCAACTAAATTATCATGTTAATTAAGAATGTGATTGAATTGATTATTTTGGTCCATATCAACCTTTCTGGGTCCATATACGTATGTGATTGAATTATTTAATATTAAATATAATATCCACTATCAACTATTTCCACCTTTTATGTTCTATAAATTGGCACTTCAATTACTTCACTACTTCCCTTTCCCCTTTCTTCCTCTTCTCCCATATAGATTTAATAATTTGTGCTATCATCATTTCTCTCCTTTTTTCCCTTCTTGTGGCTTTTGTTTTCATCTTTGATTTCAGTCCACAACCCATTTGGTTAATTAATTAATTAATTAATTATTAATTAAAAGGGTTAATATAATTTTCATGAATTCTCTTCTATTGTTCCTCCCTTATTTTTCAGCAGAAAGTTTTCATTTTCTTTGAAACTTGATGCTGAATTATTCTTGTTTGTTCATGTTTGACATTCATGTCTCCAGTTCTTAGTGAAATCCTTCGTTCCGGTTTTATGATAAATTCCTCTCTAAGGCGTAGAACTCATCTTGTTCAATCTTTCTCTGTTGTCTTCCTTTATTGGTTCTATGTTTTTTCGTAAATCCCCTAACACCATTGCAACATTATATTATATCATTATTATAAGCTAGTAATAAATAATATAGTATCATTGTAAGCTAAGTATATTAGCCATTAATTGTCCATGTTTGTTCAAAGTTCCTATTAGTATTGTGTCTCTTTGAAATCTATTTTTATTTTTGAACAGAGTAAAAGAAAATTACATAGATCTTTTTCGTTTATATTAAAATCAAGATAATTTGATCATCTGACCGATCAAAAGATACTAAAATTAATTTTGCTGAACATATTTTGATCATGGCCTCATCGAGTGGAAACTCGTCTACATCCACCAAATTTTGCGGCTCTGAAGAAGATTTGCAACTTCTGATGGATCAAAGGAAGAGGAAGAGAAAGCAGTCGAACCGCGAATCGGCGAGGAGATCTAGAATGAGGAAGCAAAAGCACTTGGATGACCTAGTTGCTGAAGTTGAGAAGCTTAAAAAGGAGAACAATGAAATCCTTACCGGAGTTAAGATCACAACACAAAAGTTTCTGAATATTGAGGGAGAAAATTCCATCTTAAGGGTCCAAATGAGTGAACTTACCAAAAGGCTTGAATCACTCAATCATATGCTTAGCTTCTTCAACAACAATAACAACACCATCACAAGCACTAGTACAATTTTTGATAGTGAATTCTACCATGATTATAATTTCATGAATCATCATCACATTAACATGTGCCTTAACCAACCCATCATGGCATCTTCAAATCACATGTTTGAGTGGTGAGTTATGAGATGAGACTCTAATAAAAAAAAAAGGAATGAAAAAAAAAAGGTGCTTGATTGAATGATTGATTATTGTACTAGTCTTTGTTGGAGTTGAGTCATCATAGGTGGAATTATTGAGTGAGGGGGGTGAATATTAGTTCCTGGCTAGGGTGAGGCACTAATAATTATATATATTAAGATATTATTATATTAAGTGGAAGAAGTTGCAAGAGGTGTTTTTTTTTTAATTCATTTTGTTTCGTGCACAAACACATTTTTTCCTTTTTTGAAAAATTGTGTTTTTATTTAATGTACGAAATAAAAATGAATCCAAATAATACAAAGCATTTTCTAATGTTTTGCAAGAAGAAAAAACAAAAAAGGGTGTCGGTGTAGTTGTACTATTTTTCTTTTTTTTTTTTTTTTTGCAATAGGGAATGTAAATGTATGAATGGATGTGCTTTTGAATTGTAAAAATGGTACTCTTCTTGTTGCTCCCAAAATAATTGTGCATTTTATTTTTATTTTTAAAAATATTATTTATATACTAAAATTAACTACTAAAATTAATTATTATATTATATACATATATTATTTAACTCATCATTTCCAATATATATTTTATATTTGTCTTTAATTTTAATGTCCATATAATATGATTTGTTTTATTTTTTTCTTCTAAGACCCACTACTTAGGGGTCCACTTAATTAGGCTCCAAAAACAAATGCCTAAATTAATTAGGCTTTGGCGTAAGTGAGAGTGGGGCATAAGCTATAAAGGAACAAAACTTGTAATAAAAAATGTGTAGTATTTAACAAAAAAAAATGTGTAGGGGTTTAAATTTCAATATTATTTTAAGAGTGTATATGAATTTCATCTATTCATTGGATTTGAACAAATTTATTATCTGATCAATCCGACCTACGAAAAAAAAATGCATACACAATAAAGAATTCAAAATTTTGATATTTGCTTAAACACATAAATAAATTAATTATTCGATCAATTTAAATTTGTTCATAAAATAGTACATATAGTTCAATTTAAGCAAATTATGTTTAAATGTAATTCAAATGAAACAAAAAAGATGGATCCAAATTACAAATAAGGAGTAAACGTTGTTCTTTTCCAATCACTCAAAACATACAAATCTTGTCTCTCAGGTGCAGATGTAATTTATTCTTTTAAGACAATTTTCTTTCTTCAACTACCGATATTTAGAATTTATTTTGAGCTTTTACACCAACAGAATAACTCTAATAATATTTAATTTCTTACACGTTTTTTTTTTTGGATGAAACGCTCTTCTTTTTTTTTTCATGAATAATTTCTCATAGCCTTTTGCCCACACTCGATGATCACCAAACATAAATCTTCTTGCCTTTTCATTTTTTGTTTTAGGTGAGAAAATCGTCATACTTGGATAAGAACACATATGACATAACATAATATAAAAGTTTAGGCCCAAATTAGAATAGGCCTTTTAGTTTGAGAGTTACAAAACTTTTGGCTGGTGTAGTCCATTTTAGCAAATTTTTAACTAAAAAAATAATTCTAAATTTTGTTACATAAATATAAAAATAAAATATATTTTTTTTACCCAACGCTTTACTTTTAAGAGAATTATAGTATACAGAGCAAAGTTTAAAGATATGCTTACGTGGCAAAATTTAAACCATACACTCTAAAGCCACACTTTTCACTCAAAACCGTAACTCTTCACAAAGAAAAGCGTCACCTAATGGAAAAAAGTAAATTAGAAGATTTAAGAGAAGAAATAATTAAGTTATCAAAATTAATAGATAAAAAATTAATGATTTTAACTAATGTTAATTGTAATGACACCGAATTCTTAAAATCAATACAAAATGATTTTTCTCAAAATCTTTATTTTACCATAAGTTTTATTGAAGGACTTCAAAAACCTGAAAAAACTTATTTTTCACACGAAATTTCTAAAAGATGTTACCATGGAAATGATTCCCCACATCTTTATCATACTTTCAACCCACAATTAAATTCTATAGTAGATATGCTTGAAGAAATATTAGTATCCATAAAATTTCAAAGAGATAAGGAAAAAGAGAATCCCAAAGAAGAAAAATTTCAAAATATAATCAACATAACAGATCTAAAAGTAAAACCACTATTGAAATTATGAATATTGAAGAAAAATTAGAAGAAGTTACAATGCTTTTTAAACAATTAAAAATGGCTCAAGAAAATAATATTATGGAACATGGTTTTCAAATAGAAGAAGAGTTAGTAAATTCTGAAAATATAGAAAATGAAGAACACATTCTAGATTATTCAAGTGACGAAAAACCAGCAATTCCAATACAAATAAAAAATGAAGTTGGAACATCTAAGGATAATCAATCTCAATTTAAATGAGAAACATGTTTTGATAATTATGCTTTTAAAAAAGGGTTTATAAATAAAGATTCAAAATATACAAAAATACCATCAAAATATGTTCCTAAAATCCAGGAAATTGAAGGAGAAAGAATGCTTGACTTAGACTGTAAAAAGAATGAAAAAGAAATTTTCGAAAATTGGTTGAATTCCTTTTTATTAGAAGCCTTTACTAATCCAAAACTTAGTGAATTGTCTGGAAGAGATATTTGGAATTACATAGGGTTTCATACTAAAGGAACTATAAGAGATTATATGACATCAATAGAGAACCAAATAATAGAAGAATTAGCAACAAAAACGACAGCTTATGATAAAATATTATATATAATGATGATTCTATATAAAGAATTTTTTGGAAAAAATATTATAGATCATAGACAAGAAGTCTATAATAAAGAATATCAAGAAGCAAAAAATCATTTAGCTAATATTCAGATATATGATCTATGTAATGTAGAGTCTTATATATGTGAATATAGAATACATTATTACAAATTAAAAGAAGAAGATAAAAATCATTATCTTAGTATGTATATAACAAAACTTCCATATCCTGCTAATGAATTTATAATAGGAAGATTTATAAGAGAAATAAATAGAGGGACAATTGAAAATAATTTTGGTGGAGCAACCTCTGCAATAAGAGAGGAAATAAAAGAACGTTGTATGCAAGAAGCGACTCAAAAAAGATTTGCAAATATAATTAGAATTTGCTGTCAGGATAATGAAGAAATACCCCAAAAATATGGTCTTCATAAAAATTTTCAAAGAAAAAGAAAATATCAATTTAGAAAAAGAAAATACTATCCAAACTGGAGAAAAAAGAGGTACTTTAGAAAAAGAAATAACAATAAAAACAAAAGACAAAAAAATGACTATTGCTCGAATAAAAAAGAAAATTGCAAGTGTTGGTATTGCCAATAAGAAGGATACTATGCAAATGAATGTCCCAAAAAGAAGGATAAAAAAGATCTTACTAAGCAAATAGAAATTGCTAAGTCTTGTTTCATGGAACCATTAGAGGAATCTGATGATAACTTAGACTATATTTTTGAATATGTCTCAGAAACAGACTCAGAGATTGAGTAATAATGCCACATTTATTACTATAAAAATAACAGAAAAGTTTATAAATGCTTTCATAGATTCTGGAGCAACACAATACTTTGCTAGTTCAAATATAAAACTTGATTGAAAAAAATTAAAGAAACCATTAAGAGTTAGAATAGCTGACAAATCAATACATAAAATTGACCAAAAAGCAGAGATGGCTGAAATTTTTATTCAAAATTATAGGTTCATTGTTCCATCTATATATATGTTAGATTCTGGAATGGATTTTATTATAGGAAATAACTTTTTAAAGCTATATCATCCATTCATTCAAGAATTAACATATATAGTTTTAAAAGCTCCACACGATTCTTCAATAAATCAAAAATCAAAACGTATAAAAATACCAACTACTACTATAGATAAGATTCTAAAATTTAAAATATTTTCTATCTTAGAGACATGTTATTTAAATTTATACTTTCAGATAAATATTCCAAAAAATAATCTTGAAATAAAGATAGAAGAACTTTTGGATGAAATTTGTGCTGAAAATCCTTTAGATGTTAAAAACACAAATAACGAATTAGTAAGCATTAAATTAAAAGATCCTACTAAAGAGATAAATGTTCCAAATAGAATTCCTTATTCCGCAAGAGATAGAGAAGAGTTCTCATTAGAATGTAGAGATCTTTTGGAAAAAGGAATTATAAGATTAAGTAAAGGTCCTCATGCGGCTCCAGCCTTTTATGTCGAAAACAATAATGAAATTAAAAGGGAAAAACGAAGAATGGTTATTAACTATAAGAAGATGAATGAAGCAACTATTGGTGATGCTCATAAACTTCCAAGAAAAGATTCTATTTTAGAAAAAATCAAAGGAGCAACTTGGTTTTCATCTCTTAATGCAAAATCAGAATATTGGCAACTTCGTTTAGACGAAGAAACAAAGAAATTAACTGCTTTTACTTGCCCAACAAAAGAATCAACAAGTGTGTTGCTCTATGAATGGAATGTATTACCATTCGGATTAAAACAAGCCCCAAGTATTTATCAAATATTTATGGAAGAAAATCTAAAAGAGTTAAATGAATTTGTTTTAGTGTACATTGATGATATACTAATTTTTACAAAACAGGATAAAGAAGATCATCTTCAAAAATTATTAATAGTTTTAGAAAGATGTAAAGAAAAAGGATTAGTTCTTAGCAAAAAGAAAGCAAGAATAGCAAAACAAGAAATAGAGTTTCTTGGATTAATTCTATCCACCCAAGGAAAGCTAAAACTTCAACCAAATGTTCTAGAAAAGGTAAATTTATTTCCTAATAAAATAGAAGATAGAAAACAATTACAAAAATTTTTAGGATGTATAAATTATATTTCTGATCAAGGATTTTTAAAGAATATAACAGAATACACTAAAAGCTTATTTCCAAAAATAAGTACTAAAAAAGAATGGAAATGGGATGAAAAAGATAGTATGCAAATTCAAAGAATTAAAGAATTATGCGAAAAACTTCCAGAACTTTATATTCCAGAAAAAAATGACTACTTAATAGTAGAAACAGATGCTTCAGACATAACCTGGTCAGGATGTCTAAAAGCTAAGAAAGCTATAAAAGACTTGGAACAAGAAAAAGAATCACTAGATTCTAAATATTCCCCAAAGGAATTACTTTGCAGGTATATTTCAGGGACTTTTACTCCAACAGAACAGAGATATACCACTCATGAAAAGGAAACTCTAGCAGCAATTAAATCTCTTAGGAAATGGAAAATTGATTTACTACCCAGAGAATTTACATTAAGGACAGATTCAAGTTACCTAACAGGTTTCATACGATATAATTTAAAAGTTGATTATAATCATGGACGATTGGTAAGATGGCAATTATTTTTGTTACAATATCCAATAAAAATTGAATATATTAAGGGTGACAAAAATGTTATTGAAGATACATTAACAAGAGAATGGAGTTCGTCTACAATGCATTAGATCAAGAAATTCAAAAATATGAGCAAGAACTCGAAAAATGCAAGCGTTGCCAGCAAATAAGGACACAGATCCAATCCCTCAAGAAGGCCATTGAAGCAATGAAATCAACATAACAAGCAAAACCATCAGAGTTCAGCCAGCTAAGCATGGTGGACAAACTAGGTGAAGAAAAAATTTCAGAAAATAAAATAATTGCTGAAATTATTAAAAAATCCACACAAGACAAAAAATATTATGTGATTTATAATGGCCCCATGAAAGGAGTATATGATGCTTGGAAAAAAGCAGCACCATTCACGCATCAATAAAAAATAGTTCATAAAGGAGGATTTTCAACACTAGAAGAGGCAAAGGAATCCTTCAGGGAATATGAAGCTCTTCATCCAGAACAAACTCTAAAAAGAACAGATAAAGCTCCGGTTCAAGCGCAGAGAACAGGAATAATGAGAAATATTCCTACAAGAGCTGAAATCAAGGAAAAGAAAAGGGTCTGTAGATCAAATCTCAGAGAAACCCTTAACATAGTCCTAAATTGGACTGAAGAAAAAAGGACAATTTTGGGATATTATCCTATTCCCAAAGAACAGCTAACAAAGCTGGTTATATTTCCAGATGCTTCCCCATCGGACACATATCAGTTTTTCCAGTATGGATTAATTGATACAATTTTAATTTTTAATGATCTAAAAATTATTAGTGAGTTTCCTGCAGGATTCGTTGATGCAGTAAAGAGATTTAAAAATATGATTGACAATGTAAATCCAAGGGATATATCCCTAAAATTTACGAATAGTCAACCTATTTTTAATGAAGAAGAAGAATGCTTGGTTCCAGCACATCAAGTAATATTCATGTCCGTCTTTCCAGGAAATTTTCAACCAATTGATCAAGTTCAAGATTTAACAATCTACAGTCATGAAGGTAGACTAGCCAGCACACTAGCAAGGGTCTTCGAAAGAACTCAAAAGATAACAAGGGAATCTCACACAAGAATCAATTATAAAAGCAGAAATACTCTGCTTGTGTCCAGTAAAAGAAATGAAATTGAAGAAAGAGAGATGAGACTCTTGGTAGAGTTTGAATCTGCATTCTACAATCTATCCGGACTCTTAGAAAAGCTCCCTGAAGGGATAAAAAGGAATCTCTGCCATTTGATAAAAAATAGAGAAGACCACAAGTGCCAACTGTGTGTCTCAGAAATATCTGAAGAAAGCAATAATGAAATGGGATCCACCCACATGATAAAAAAAGAAGACAGCGCATCTACCCACATAAAAGAAGAGGACAGCTCATCTGAAGCATCCCTCGACATTATTGCATAATGACGTAAGCGCTTAGGTCATAGAGCACCAACAATGTAGCTGGTGCAAGATAATAAACAATGACGTAAGCAATGACGTCATAAGAAGGGTAAGGATGGGAATTGTCCATCAAACCCAACCATTATAAATAGATTGCTTAGACAATTGTAGAAGGCATCAGAAAACAGAAAGCAGAATGCTAAGAGTACTCATATGCTAGGAGAGCAAGGAGGAAGCTGCCGAGGCGATTCTGTAGTCTGACAAAAGAATTCCCTTAGGAAAAATAGTTTTAAACTCCCCTCTAGAGTTAATATCTATCATCTCCTCTCTGGAGATAAAAACGTCTTATGTAAAATAAACTAAATAAAAGAAATTTTTCTCCAGAAAGGTACGCCTTTATCCTAATCTCTTAGTTATGAATTATTTAGAAAGTTTAGAATTAACGGAAGAATCTGATTATTATAGATTATCTTCCTTATTAGATAATGAAAAATAGGCTGTTCTAAAAATAGAATTAAATCTCAAATCAAATGAAAATTTTAATAAACAAAATCTTTTAAAAGAAGTTTTTAATAGAAAAAATATAATATACTATGAAAAAATTCAACTTGAAGCCCCTATAAAGATAAAATCCACCAATGGAGAACTTGAAATAGCTTTGGTAAATGATGAAGAGTTGAGTAAACAGATTGAGAAAATTAAGGATCAACAAAAAAGATCTAAAATTGGATGGATTCATATTAGTACCATACATGTTTTAATCAAATCTACATATATGAAAGGAATTAATTCACCAATAAGCTTAGCAATCTGTGATAAAAGAATTACTGATGACCCAATAGATCAAATAATTGGAATTGTTCATGGAAACTTGGCAAACGTAAATGTTAAATTCAATGCCCATCTTGGATACGCTATACCTTTATCAACTGAAAATCTTGGAAGATCTATAAGTTTAGCTTATAAATTTCACAGAAAGAATCTAATAGAACAAGATGATGAACCATTTTCAATTACATATGCAATAAATTATGCTTTAACAAATAGCCATCATAGTATAATATTTAAAAACAGAGAAAGAATTTACGTTGATGAATTATTTCAGAAAATTGTAAAAACAGAAATACCAAAATATAAAGCTATTGAAAACCCAGTTCTATTATTAAAAGAACCATCAGGAAAACTAGTTTCATCGAATTTTCAAATAAGAGAATCTAAAATTAATAGCCCTTTAAGTTTATCTAAACTGAAAATTAAAGAAGAAAATTCTGAAATAAAAGAACTAACAAAAAAGGTCGAAAAATTAAATGAAATGCTAAACACTAAATTATGACAATAAATAAAGAAGAAATATATGTAACTTATCAAGACAAGAAACAAGAGCTCTTTGAAAGAGAAAATCATTTGAATTATTTACAGTTTTCTGAAATAAATCAAAGAGCATTTGAAGCCCTAAAAATAATCTATGACAAGTTGAAAAGAGAAGTTGAAGAGCTAGAGAAATTAATAGAATCTCTAGAAAATAGTGATGAATCAATGATAGAGTTTGTAGAAATTTTAAAATAAATAATGAAGCATAAAAAGATTGAAAAACTAGAAAATAAAATAAAAAGAAATAGGACGAGAAAATTAAAAGGTAAAATAAAGGAGTATAAAAGGGAATTAAATAATCTTCAGATTGAAATTGATGATCTTATAATAAAAAGGATAGAAATAAGAATAAATATAAACAAGTTGGAATTAAACTTAAAAAATTTATAAATGCCTGGAAAACCATATTATGACTTAAAAGAATTAAAGCTGTTGAAAGAAAAAATGGAGAATGAAATTGAAAAATTAAACAGATATTTAGAAACAGGAGAAAGTGTAGAAATAAAAGAAGTTATTGATGATTTGAGAAATTATATTAAAGAAAAAGACAAATAGATAAAAGATTTTATATACAATAATTCATGCAAAAAAGAATATTATAAACTAAAACAAGATTGAAAAGTTATAAATCAAAATTATAAATATACATCAAAGACTAGTAATAAATGCAAGAGAAATAGTAGAAATGGTCAATACTTTTTATCAAAATCCTTTAAATAAAGCACATATACAAATTATAAACTTATTCAAAGTAAAATATGAAGAGTTAATAGAAATTTCGAAAAAGAAATTAAAAGAAAAGTCGAAGTAAAAAAAATAAAAGAAAAGTCGAAGTTAAAAAAAAATTGCTAAATTAAAATGTGTGAATATAGAATACATTATTACAAATTAAAAGAAGAAGATAAAAATCATTATCTTAGTATGTATTGTAGAATGCAGATTCAAACTCTACCAAGAGTCTCATCTCTCTTTCTTCAATTTCATTTCTTTTACTGGACACAAGTAGAGTATTCTAGAATATTTGGTTGAAGTTTTAGCTTTCCTTGGGTGGATAGAATTAATCCAAGAAACTCTATTTCTTGTTTTGCTATTCTTGCTTTCTTTTTGCTAAGAACTAATCCTTTTTCTTTACATCTTTCTAAAACTATTAATAATTTTTGAAGATGATCTTCTTTATCCTGTTTTGTAAAAATTAGTATATCATCAATGTACACTAAAAAAAAAAAATTGCTAAATTAAAATTGGTATCAGAGTCAAGTTAACGATTAAGAGTAACACTTTCTCTTTAAGCAACACTTTTAGTGATACGCTTTTAAATCAATAAAAACAAAAAATCTGTAAATCTGTACAAAGATGCATCTGTACAGTAGATGGACCCATACTTTTAACGATTATTTACTTGTGGTTAACACCTTTCACTAAGATGTCAACGTGACAATTATATGTTTTTGTCAGGTAAGATTAGCACGTCACATTATCAATTCAACTAGATATTTTTAAAAATAGTACAATATTTAATTTTTTATTATAATAATTTAAAAAAATTAAAATAAACACATCTAAAAATTATGAATAAATTTAGTATTTTTTTAAAATTAAATATATATTTAAAATACAAACTAAATAAAATTAAAATTAAAATTTTAAATTTTAAATTTATGTTTCTATTTAATTATTAATATATTATAATTTAAATACATATATAAAAATAAAATTATTCAAAATTTAAAATTTTGATTTTAAAATTTTAAAATAAACCTCAAACCATCTAATTATTAAGTAAATTCGTACAAAACAAAGTAGTAGAAAGTCACGTTTATCCCACATCGAAAACCTAAAAGCGCACATCAAAACTTAGAGGCACACATAGAAAACCTAAAGAAGTCATTCTATGTCGGCGTTTATCCGCGCCACCTTCCTCTTCCACGCTCATCCTCGACACTATCTTCCTCCTTCTCGACGTTCATTCACAACGCCGCATTCCCCGTCGTCAACACTCATCTTCGTCGCCGCCTTCCTCCTCCTCGTCACCGTTCGTCCGCATTAATGTCGACGTTCATCCATGCTAAAAACTTACCTAAGGTTTGAATTGTAACACCCTACCACATTAAGCTTTACGCTTAAGTCGTAAAACAAAGGTGGTATAGTATTACGACCTCTAAAATAAAATGAGTACTCATAATAGCAGAAGAATTATAATATGCTAGGAGCCTTGAATAATAGAGGAAATAAAAATAGCAAAAATAAAAGCGCAACGCTCAAGGAACGAGTTAACTTGCGTGCTAAGAAAGCTACATCTGTCAAGTGTAAAGTAACCCAAAATAGGAACAGAGAGTCAAAGATACATAATAACGAGCTCCTGACTCAGCCTGTGAAGTCAAGACTGGTCGGAGAATATACACACATATATACATATATATACATATCCAAAACTCAAATGTACATAAACAAAATCATGCCTCTCCATACACCTCTAGGAGGATAAAAAAGAATAAGTTGTGTGGAGAGAAAGCTAAGTACATATATATACATCATAGCATAACAAAATAACCCAGTAACCACTCCGCTTCAAGAGTCCAGACGCCTAACGAGATGTCTCTCGACCTGCATCTGAAAAACAACAACATAGTATGGAATGAGAACCGGAGATTCTCAGTATGGTAAATGTGCCACACACATAATATATAAGGTCCTCAGAATGCCAGAGGCAATCCTAGAACGCCGACACTCAGATTGTAGAGCTTAAAGTATTAAACAGAAGCCATAAAAGATGGTTTTCTATAAGTATCTAAGCCTAACTAGCTTAATTTTACATCTAAATCTCATGCTGCCATTCCTCCATACCTCCAATTCCATCATGCATTTCACAGACATTTAAACAGATAAAGGCAAGCACAATAAAGTTACAAATACTGCAGGTGACAAATACACATTTAACATGGCAAGTACATTTAGACACACCCAATTAAATCACAAGCAAGTAATTCAAGTAATATGCATATGATGCATGCCTGTCCTATGGCTGATGAGGCTCATCTGTCGGTTATCCAGCCAACCCGACAAGTCTGAATTGTACTTAGACTGTCCCCCGACGTGCATCCCCATGAGTCTATGCATAGCTTTATCTCAAATAATCAATATTGCTCAATGGGAGTAACATTCCCGGGAATTTATATAGTGCCCGGTGACACTTACGTCGTAGGGTCAACAGAGTATCGAGTTTTCTACCTGGTACACGTGGTGGCAAGCCACGGCACTTTATCCAGGGAATCTCGTATCTCAGATCATTCAAATTCATAAGCCATATAAATAATTCAATTATAATTCATCTACATCCCCATCATTCTCAATTGCATCTCATTCATCATCATACATTAAACATATTCAATCCTTATCCTTCATTATCACTCCTCTCATTCCGTCCATCAATAGTTTCAATTCAAAACATAATTCATTCTTTTCTAAGAATCAAACTTCAAACTTAAAACATATTCATTTTCTTAATAACTCTAAATCAAATCATATAACATTTGAATCTAAATCTTTTTAGATAATCATATAAACAAAATCTCTAATTTTTATAAAATTTTGGTAGCACCTCCTCTATAATTCGGACTTTGCCACCCTTTTCGGGTCTAAACCTGCTTTCTTTTCAATTCAACATACCCTTCCTCATCATCATAACAGTCACCACAATAAATCTACCTCAGATCAACAATTATACTTATACAATATTCAAATCCAACAACCAAAATTCAACTAAGGATCATAGTTCACTAATCCTAGGCTTCTAACACAAAATACCTCAAATCAATAATTCACCAAATTATTAGTTAATCAACAAGTAACTAACCAACTATGTTCATCAACAATAACATTCAACCATGATTCTCTCCAAATTAACATAACAACATTCACCATCCAAAATTAATAACTAATTATCCAATAAACTTCAACCAAATATATTCATCGACAAATTACTAAACATTAAACATACACCTGCTTTCCAACTTATCCCATGGTCGTCTAGCCTAAGTTTTCACAGAACATTATATATTAAATGCAAGAAACCTAAACCATACCTTGGCTGATTTCTACGTAACGACCAAAGCAAATTATTTAAAACCAAGGCAGCCCCTTCAAAATTCAACTAATCAGCTTCCTCCAAGTTTCAATATTTACAATTTCAAGCTCCAATTATTTATTCACAACCTAATACACATTCATAACACATATATATCCAATTTAATACTCAAAGCTCAAATTCAAAGAAAATAAAATAGAATTATCGTATCCTCACCTTACCCAAGCTTCACATAAGCAAGAGTGAATGTTTCCCTCAAGCTAATTGGATCCTAAAACATCAGAAATAAAAAAAATTTAACATTCCCACTTAAAATTTGAAAATTGGGAGAAGAGAAGGTTGAGAGTGATTAAATAAGTTACCAGTGAAATTGTTCCAGTAGAAACGTAGAGCTCGACGCGGTGAACGCGTGGCCGCAAACGGTGTGGCGATTAGAGCTCGGACGGAGAAGTTACGGGGATCAGAAATTTACCGTAAGGTTACGGAAGCTTTCTCCCCTCCCTAGAAGTGTTTCACGCTGCTGCATCCAATTGAGGGAGAGAAAGGAGTTTGGCTTCTTTTAATGAGTTGGTCCGGTTGAATCGACAGCTCGGTTTGGGTCCGGTTCAACTTGTTCGGTTCAATCTTGGACCGTTTTCTTCGAAATTGGTGTCAAAATTCTCGTTTCAACGAGATCTATCCTAATTTAATATAATTTTTACATTTCTAATCTTTCTTATTAAAAAAATAATTTATTGACTAATTATCTACTAATTTAACCAGGGTTTACATGAATTGCTCTGACACCATTACTTTTTTTATTATTCTGTATAAATTTTTTATTTTTTTTAAATAAAAAAAGAATAAAATAACTTAAAGAGATTTTCATATATATTGCAATGTTAAATTATTTTTGCATGTGCAATTTCTGTATTTTGGAAGTGTTTTAAAAATATTTTCTATATAACATCATAATTTTATATGTGTTACAATTGTTTTTTAATGTTTAAATTTAAATTTTAGATTTATGATTTTGGATGTGTTTCAAAAATATTTTCTGTATAACTTCATAATTTTAGATGTGTTACAATTATTTTTAATGTTTAAATTTAGATTTTAGATTTATGATTTTGGATGTATTTTAAAAATTTTTTTTATAACTTAATAATTTTATATGTGTTACAATTAAAAAAGAAACTACAATTAAAAATATTTTATTTTGCGTATATAATTATATTGATCATTCATTACTGAAAGTCGTAAAATAGATCCTGCATTTTATCAAAGGTACAGTAAGTGAGGGATTAATTTTTTTCTAACTAACTATGAAGGAATTTAAAAGAAGGAAATAATAACTAATTATGAAGTGGGTAAAAAGTTAGAGAAATTTTAGTTTTTAAAATTTAAATTAATCTTAATTATAAATGTGTATTCTAAAAAATAGGAATATGTTTTAATTAAAAAATAATTAAATAATATTAAAGATGGACCAAAAACTGAATTTTATTGTACAAGTAGTATTTTTTTTATATAATTATGACTAAGATTTATAAGTTATCATATTTAGATCTAAACAAAGAATTAATACTCCCTCTACACTTTGAGAGAATAGAGTGATTTTTATGGTTGACATGCCAATTAGTTAAGGATCACAAAATCAAATTTATATAAATATCAATGCATTTCTAGTTGAAACCTACCTCATTGATTTCGTTGACTCATGTAATAATAAATGTCAAAGTAACAAAAGTCAAAGTTGTAGTAATGTTTCAAGCAACATGCTTCCAAAGAGGCCCACAAAGCATATCAAATTGGAACTTATAATTGCTTCCACTTCTGACTTAAATTGTGCATTAATATGGTCATAGTCGGAGTTCATCCCATTCACATGAAGATCATTTTTAAATTTTAATATAATAGAATTATGTGTATGAAAAAATTATAAATATATGTATTATTTAATTTATTTTTAATATATATTTGTATTTTAATATATATTATATACAAATAATTAATTTAGTAGTCAATTTTAGTTGTACACATAATAAAAGTGTTGTTATTTTAACAATTGAATTCTTATTCCTTATAAAAATTTTGTCTATAAATATTTTAAATTTTAGATTTTTTTCGTGAATTTTGAGCATTTAAACAACACAATTTGACGTAAAACCATGACCATGAGTAATTGAGTACAAAATTGACCACAATTAGAAACCGTGCATCATAGTCAAATCTCAAATTAAATGACAATGGTTTCAAAGTAATCATATATATAGTCGACGAATTTGATGAGAAAATTATTTGTTCCACTTCAGTGGGATCCACGTGGTGGTGAACTATACAGAAAAATTATAGGCACTTTATATGTTTTAAAAGATAAAAATTATGAGTAAAATTATTTGTAAATACTAATTTCCTAAGAAGTTTATAAATCAAGCTGGAAAAAGAGGAATAGAAAACGGTGGTGTAGTCGTGTAGATTAGCTTCTGATATTGTAAAAATTACCAATAAGAATTAAAGCTTAAAGTTTATTAAATTTTATAGAAAGTTCCTTTCGCTTAGGTTTTTTTAAATAATATAAGTTAGTGAATACTTATTTTCAAGATTCTTTTTTAAGAAAAACAAATATTAAACTATGGCAACTATTTAGATTAAAAAGTTTTTATAGTGATAAAATTATGAAAAAAATAAGAAAAGAAGATATGAAGAATTTTTATTATTATGTTATTGTTGTATTATAGAAAAAACAATGTTATTTATTTATACTAATTATTAAACTAATTTTAAATTTTAAAATAAATTATAACAACCTGATTCTCTAGATAATTCAGTTGAAAAAAGATAAAAGTATAAGTAACTTAAAAAAAAGATAAACATAATGAATTTTGTTTTTTTTTTAAAAAATAAAATAAAAATTTAATATATAATTTATTTTTACTGAATTGTTTTTTGAATTGATGAATTTTTATTTAAATATTAATTAAAATATTATTCTTTTAGTTTTTTGTTAGCTACATCATCATACAATTCTTTTAAGGTTTATAATTTATATTGTTTGCATTTTTTATTTTTAAAATTTTATAAAAAAATAGTGAATTGAAGTTACTAAAATCTTATTACGTTAGAAATAAAAATACAAGCTAAATAAATTCCCCAATCAAATCATATTATTTGACAACGACTCAATGAGAAATAATTAAGAGTCTTAATTTAACTTTTAATAATTCTTTTAATATTTTAATGAATATATATATATATATATATTTTTGAAATATCAAAAAGTAATTTTTTTAAAGATAATTTAAAAAAATAAATTAAGATTTTCTATCTAAAGTGAATTCTTCTTTCATGTCGGTTTCAGTACTTTAATAAAGAAAATAAAATAATAATAAAATAAAGCTTCTTTTCCAATTTATTCTAACCACAATGCAATGCTCGCTTCAAAGTTCAAATTCCTCTTTCTCTGTTCGTCGTAGCATCACTTGAATTCTCTGCTCAGAGGTCGGTGCCATTCGAAAATGCTTCTTTAATCTTACACTCTTCTATGTTCGTTAATAGATTTTATTCTTTGATTTAAATCTTCGTTCTGTTGTGTTGGATTGATTGTGCGCCATAATAATTTGTAAGCGAGCTATTTAGTGAGAACATTCTGAACCCTAGGCAACTCATTCATGTTGTTGTTGTTTTGATGTTTTCTTTTTCACTATTGGTTGTGTTACAAGGTCGGTGATTCTACTGAATGAGTGAGTGATTAATCAATTTTTTTAAATTGGAAAAAAATGTTGGAAACTTTCAGCGTTGGCTATTGATTTCTTGTGCTTTGAGCTCAGTTATGATTATGAGGATTCGTGGTGTTTGGTGTAATTTTCTTCTTCTTTTTTATTTATTTATTATTATTTTATGGATGGCATAAGTTTATAAGCTTTTTGTTGACTTACCAATGATGGTTGAGGTTTTTTAGAGGCTATTCATATTTAATTTCTTATTATTTTGTGTTATTGAAGTGGCATTTGATCATTAAATATTGTAATGGCTTGAGCTCACTGAATTAGTGAATTAGGTTTGGAAGTAACCAGTAAGCACCAGAAACTTCAGAAGATTATTGCGTGCATTTTTAGATCAGAGATTTGGCATCTAAGTTATTCGATGGTTTTTATTCAATTTACATATTAACTTAACTTTCTTTCCTTTTGCTTATTCTTCAGGAGAAGGTAGAATAACTATTTCTCAATCAAAACTGGGGCAGCTCCTGAATTTTCTATTGCAATTTTCTGGTACATTATTGAAATATACGTTTTTTAATAAATAAATAATTTATACATTGATAATTTTTTGTGCGCAAGTTAGATTGGCCATTGTGTATTTCTACAGGAGTGTATGAATAATGGGATCAGCTTGCTGTGTTGCTGCGAAGGGTCGCAGTGTACCTGAAAGAACTGGAGAGAAAGGTTTGCATCGAGCTGGATATTCACCGAAATGTGGCTCTGGATTGAATGGTAATCATGTGCCTATCACCAGGGAGAACGAGAATCCCACCTGTCAGAACTCTCACTTGACTAGCAGAAATGTGAGCATGGAATTTAAAGGTCCATTAAGTTCTGAAAGAGGTCATTTATCAGATGGAGGAAGCACCCTGGAGAATTCTGCAACTCCAATATCTCAGAAGTCCCCTTTTGATGACACATCTGTTCCAAATCTGATAGCTACTCCATCTGGTAAATCTCAAAATTTAGTGACACTTTTGTACTTCACCCTTTATTTTTTTGGTCTTTGCCTCCCTAGAACCCGAGATCATGGGGATGAGCTTGCCTATCACATGACCAACCTAGTGTTGGTTTTGTCCTTTACCTTAAGCACAATGCTTATGGGGACTCACTCAATTAAAATATTTATGTTCATCATCCTCTGGTTTGGAATTTATGGGTTCTTACTTAAGTACAATGCCTTGTTCTTCACCTTTTATTTTGGATGTTTCCCATTTTGCTCTAAAGTTTTCGAAATTTGTTTTAACGTCTCTACTGGTGTATTCACCATTTATACATTTTTGTTTCAGTTGCTATTTTGTCCATTGATATTTTCTTTATTCTTTTTCTATGTACTCGTTGCAGATCTGTCCATATCAAGCAAATTTTCTATGATGGTTAGTTTTGCAGAACTGAATTAGAATAATGATCTTTATGATGCAGGATGTAATTTTTAGGTTTTTTACCGTTGTATTACTTGGCTCACTTAGTCTATATTTCTCTTTTGGTGAAGAATTCTGTAGACTCTTCAATTCTGAATCATTCATTTCCAATTCCTCCGGTTTTCTCGGTGCCTGCACTAGATCATCATTCTAATTCTACACCATCAAGACGGGCACATCGATCGCCAGGTCATCCACTATTGAGACAGATTTCAGATAGTCAGATCTTGGGTCTGAAATCACCGGGCTACTCGATTTCTGAGGGAAGGCCATCATTTGTATTCTCCCCCTGTAGCAATGAAATGGCAACAGGATCCCTATATGGATCATCCGATGGCTGGTCCATGCCCACCTTTTCAGAGATGGTGGTTTCTTCTCAAAGGGAAATATGCTCTTCCGACAGTGAATATTTAGGATCTGGTCGTCACAAGATAATTGGATCCAGTAGCAGCAGGTTCTTGCATTCTCCCTCAATGGATCAACAATCTTGTCCAGCTTGCGCGAGGCCTTTGACCGAACTACCAAATTTTGTTGCCAGAAGTGATGTCTCATGTGTTGCTATCCTTGTGTGTGGCCATGCATATCATGCCGAATGCTTAGAATCTAGAACTGCCGAGGCAAACAAGTTTGATCCAGCATGTCCAGCTTGTATCGTCGGAGATAATCACTCGTCAAAGTCATCCAGAAAAGATATTAGGGTCGAATCAGAGACTTCTAAGGGAAAGCACCAGAAGATATCTCGAAGCCGTGTAGCTGATAGCTACCTTGAATCTGATGTCAATGTTTCCGAACCACAGAAAGACATTGAAAGAATAGGAAAAGTTTCAAAGATGGAGCCGAGCTCAAGTACTAGGAGCACACATGGAAAGCCGTTCTTGAAGAAGCACTTTTCGTGGTCCAAATCAAATCGAACCCTGCCGGAGAATGATACTGCAAGGACAAAGGGCTTTTGGGGAAGACACCGAAAAGAATGAAAGGCAGTAAAAAGAATGGGTTCCCATTTCTTTGCGAGTCGGCAGCTAATTATAGGAGTAATATTATAACCCCATCTGATTTTTGAGTTTCAATATTTTTTACATAATTAACTTCACTGATGATTTTAAATCTGTTATATAAAAGTTGATAGCAAGCTATTAGAATGGAATGAAGTTTGTGAAGTTGCTCATTTTAATAATAAGACAGGACCAAATATAGTTACAAATGAAGTCATATGTCTCTGCATTGAACAAGAAACAAACCCCGCACAAACACACAAAGAGCATGCTAACTGAATTGAAGAGCTATCCAAAAAGAAGGAAGATATTTTTACTGTCATTATCTTACCTACGAAGCGACATAAGAAGGAGATATGCAAAAATATTAATTTTGAAAATCTATTAGCTACGGGTATATATAAATATTAAAATTATTTTAACATAATAATATATCTTTATGTTCTGTTAATATCATCAAAATACAAACTAAAAATTATCAATGCTTTTGCTTTTGATCTTTTGAATATTACAAAGCATTGTAGAGTTTCTTTTTTCTTTTGTCAATAATCAACAATATTGGCTACTTCTAAATTTATTCCAACAGTATAAGTTAGCAATAAAATTTTTAAGTTCGTCTAATTTTTCAATACTGTTATTTACTTTATTTTAATTTTAAAAATAAAACTGGGTTGTTCATACTATGTTTGAAGTGGGTTTTGACATTTTTTTTTTTAAAATATTTTTTCAAAGATGAATTCAGAACCAATGGCCGTGACGACATAAATGTGTATCTAAAGAGGCTTTTGTATTTTTTTCCTCAAACTAAAAAAATGTCAAAGTAATATATAGATAGACACATCAACGGACACAGTATTTGAAACATAGCATATTCAAGTAACATATAAGATAAAAAAAAAAAAAAATTGAAAGGAAAGATCCATTGATTTATGTGATACAACACCATTTTGATGGAAGTAGTATATTCTGATATAATTCAATTCTATTAGTGAAGTAATAGCTAACTTATGAAACTGAGAAAATAGTATTATATTCACCTTATCAGCTTTAACTACATACACAAAAAGTAGATTGTAAAAATCACTTGCAATGAAGTGAACAAGACTTAATCCAACAAGTCTAACATAAGCATAATTGTCTCAGAAAGATTAAATTGTTAATCAATAGATAAAGGCAAGAAAACTGGATTTAAAACACTCAAAAAAGATTATTGCATAGGAAGATAGTTTCATCTACTCTAAAATGAAACAAAAACAAGAATAGAAAACTCAAAGCATGCCATCAGACTTGGCAGGCATCCTCCTAAGGAAGTTCTGTGGAACAGCAGGAATACCAGCAACGCCGCGAAGCCTCGGAGGCCTTAACCAGTAAGCAACCAAGCCAGAGACTAAGAAGCGAAACGGAACACTATAAGTCACAATGGCAGCAACAAAACAGAAAATCACAAACAAAGATGTTGCTCTTGGATCCCTCCAAGTTAACAAGGATTGCACCCTTTCTCCTTGAGTTGCCAAGTCACTCATCACTGCTAAAACCCTTCCTGAAATACCTCTCAATCTATCATACTTCTTCTTAAGATTGTCGCCGGTAAACTTTGTTGGAAATGTATCAAATTCTTCTTCTAGTTCTTCATTAGTAACTGTATGAGCATAAGAGAATTGGATATCCATATGAGAAGGATGCCTCGGCCGAGTTCTGTATCGCCAAATTCCAAGCAAGAGAAGGCTTGAAAACATTGTTACCAGAATCATTTGAGGACAGAAAATCACACCAAGAAAGATTATGTAACTTGCTATTGTGGTAACCGAACTCTTCCAACTATGCACATGATTAATCCATTTACAAATGAAAACAACAACACTTAGAAGATCAGCAATTCTTCGAAATTGAGCTCTTCCTCTCCTCATGCTCCACACATTTTCCCTCACATCTAGCATGTATTCGACAACCTCTTTCGCCAATGGAGGCTCTTTTCGCCTGAACCTCAATGTGGTGATAGCAGCAGCCTGGCTCCTTAAACTATCCAACTGAAATATAGACAATGGAGATATGTAGTGCATTCTTGGGAGTAAAGGTTGTGTGTAAGTTTGCAAAACATTCAACAAAGATGAACAAGAAAATCTCACAGCTAACTGAATTTCTCCCATCTTCTTAACTCCTTGATTGGTCAAGTTAATGAGTGGATAAGAGTGAGTGTAGATTCTATCAGTTTCGAGCGTGGAGAGCCGAATTCGCACCTTACCAATTCTCTTATCTTCAATAGGCTTTCCTTCTTGCAATAATTGTCCATTGTCAAAAACCACAATTGTGATCACAGTGCAAGGATCAAACACTTCCCAAGTATATTGTTCATTCCATTTTGGACAAAGACTATCAACAATAGTCCTTGTTCGCACCCATTTCGGACCATACTTAGCGACACAATAGGCGTCAGCACGATTCTCCTTCTTCATTGGAGAGAGTCCTACAGCATTCAAAATTCCCAATTCTAGAACACCAATATTGGGTTGGGACAAAGACTTAGATGATGGCCTAAAATCACTGCTATAGTGAGTAACTTCATCAAGAACATGGTATCCTCCATCTAAAGAAGCTCTCACATGAAGTCTAGCCTCAGGGGAATTCGGATCCTCAAGATTGTACCACACGCTTTCGACCAATGCATCGTCTATTCTTCTCTCCACATTCTTCAAAGGAATCACACACCTTCCCATACTTTCATGCTTATGTTGATTCCCTACCTCAATGCTCAAAATCAATGATTCATCAAAAGGTTCTGCCACAACAAACATCAAATCCTCATTCCAAACAGGGTTCTGACTAATCCTAACTGGTCTACTTCTCAAAGCCAAGTTTCCCAAAAAAGCTTGAATATAAAACTCCAAGCTGCTTCCTCCATTCGTGGTTTTGAGCTTCAAATTTTGGGCTTGGATCACATTAACTCTAAGGTACCAAAACCTTGGAGAGTGATATACATTTGAACAAGTATTAGTACTATGCTCATAATCACTAGCAGAATCTGAATGCCAAGCATGAGGAAAAGCCTCATCTGCTTGAGTCCCCATCCAAACAGACACCATTAACTCTCCTTGATTTAGCTTTGATCCGTTATGATCCTCGAGTTTGTACCATTCTGGTGCTAAAGGGCTATCAGGAGAAGCCCTCATAGGAACATCATTAACTACAAACACAAGTTTCCCTATGAACACTTTATTATTGTCTTCAACACACTTCTTGTCCTTTACCAAGATCTCCAACATAGGTGCTTGAATCTTGTCCTTCGCGAAAGCAAAGACTTGGTTCCATTCAAGATTCTCTGTTTTATCGAGGGACCTTGTTCTTCCCACTAAAGCTCCAATCCTTGCTTCCACAAAAGGGTTACAGCAACAACTATTATTTTTTGATGACAAGTTTTTGGCCTTCACCACCCTAACAAAGAGGAATTGCATTTGTTCTACAAGGTCCAAGGTTGTGGCTCTTCCTGCATTGATGTTTGGATTTGTCTCCTTCAGTGAGAAATCCTCTTGTTGCTTCTGATCCTTTGGGTTTTTGCATTTGTTTGCCATAGCTTTGATCTTGCAACAATGAAAATAAAACATTAAACTATTTTCCTAATTTGTAAGAAAACATGCACCATATATACTATGTTCCAATTTCAAGGGTCATTCTAACAAAACATGCATGATCTCTAATGAATGGGGAAAAAAAAAAAGAATGTTATTACAACTTACATGAAAGACAATAACAAGAAAGTAGCATTATTACTACTGTGAAATTGAAACAATGAAATGTAAAATTCAAATAAAAAGAAAAGAAAAGAAAAAAAAGAATATAACAAGCATGTAAAATTCAATAGATCATAATTATTTTTTGTTTTTTATTTTAGAAGTGCATTTAACATTCATAATGGAAGGGAATCAACCTAAAAATTCAAATTTGAAACCATTTAACATAACATCAATTATCTTTTCAATTTTGTAATAATAAGCATTTAATTCTATTAATTTATGACATGCTATACCAAAGGGTGATTGGAATAATGCCTTAATTTCTGGGTAAGGAGAATGATTGTAGAAAATTTCTTAACAAAGGTAGTGCCTCTATCTTAACAAATTATAGCAAAATTATCCACTTTAAGCTTGCTTTCAAACTTTGTAAAACAAATATATAATTGTTTTCTATTTGATAAACTTAAAAATTAAGATAAGATGCCTTAATTGTTTAAAAAAAAGGTGTAAAACAAAATTAAAATAACAAAATAGTATTAACAAGGGATCAAACACTATATGTTTGTTTGAGTGGAAAATGGAAGGAAAGAAAAGGGAGGAAAGAAAATGAGAAGGAAAATGATTATTTTTTATTGTTTGGTTAAAGAGAAAAAATTGAGGGGAAAGAAAATGGATGGAAAAAAAAACTAGTGGGACCCACCAATTTTTTTTCTCTCCAACATTGGAAAGAAAATGGAGAGAAAACTAATGTTTCTCTCTCTACTTTCAATACTACCCATTCACTTTTTTCAATATATATTATAATATAGGGGTAAAATTGTCTTTTTATAACATTTTTTTCTTTCTTATTTTTCTTCTAACCAAACACATCTAAAAAAAATAAAAATCCACTCAATTTCTTTCCTTTCCTTTCTTTCCTTTCTATTTCCTTCCTCTCTATTTCTTTCCTTTCAACCAAACATAAGATAGGTTGTATTATAAGTTTATAACAAAATATTTTGAAACAAGTAAAAATGTAAAAGAAAGCAAATGATATAACTTATAAGAATCAATGAATTATTATAGAAAATATATGGTAATAAAAAACTGGGATATGAAGAATAGAAAGGAAAGTATTCTTTTTATTGAAAATATTTATTAATTTATTTCTCTATGCAATCAAACCAAATAAATACGAAACATCAAACATTGATTAAATTGCCTATTATTAAAATGTTTCATCTTTCCAAGATAAAAAATTGAAATCAATAACCAACGAGTTATAACTCAAATAGTATAGTTTCTCCGTACTCACTTAGAGGTTGCGGGTACGAGTCTTCCTATCTTTGGTAAAAAAAAAAAAAACTGAAATCAACAGAAAACAAAACATGAACAACGTTAATAAAATAAAATCGATAAAAAAAACTGGAAAATATTTAGATGTTTGCCAATGAAGATAAACAAATAAGAAGCAGCAAAACCCTATATAGAGAGATATCACTAAGGAATAAAATTAAGAAAATTGTAATTAAAAGAAAAACTTACCAACCATTAACTTTAGAAGAATTCTTTGCTTCACACTGCAACCAAAAAAATACATTCACTCTTGTATCAAAAGACCTTTGTAGGAGAAATACAAACACACTAAAAGGAAGAATTTAGGGAGAGAGGGAGGAAAAATATGCTAACAAAGGTGAAATTACATCACAATATATTTATGCATAATTTTACTATGAACAAGTCCTATTTATTTATTTTTGAATTTGTAACCGATATTGACTTTATGAATATTAATCCTATAATTATGACCAAACAGTCATATACAAAAAGAGCAACAACAAATCATTTTAATGAAAAATTTTAATCAATAGTTAAAATTTTATTTATTTTGAAAAAGGAAACATATCTAACTGTATCCAATAATATATGAACTCAAAGCACACGTGTAGTTGTTTTGATCATTGCATAAAAAATAATAGGGTTGGGGTTCACCAAGGATCGAACTCTTGACCTTTCGAATCTAGAACTCTAATACCATATCTGAAACCACTCATCCCAAAAAACGTAACCTGACAGGACAATGTAACACTAATGGTCATATCTCTAATACTTCTTAAACCTCCATTGTACACATTGTACGCTTAGGCCATTGGCTCCCTAGACTTTTTCAAAATAATAATCTCACAAATATGTTAGAAAACTATGATTGAAAGACTTCAAAATTTTTAACCACCTATGGTTTCTGTAAATAAACTGAAAAAGAAAAAAACTACTACATTAGTTGCAGCAGTTTATGGCAAGATTTGCAGAAAAAATTCGGTAATTCACTATCCACATTTTCATGTCTCAACTTCTAACACTTAAAAAGAATTACAATAGTGTTTGCAGAGAATTTAACTCAAATTGTAAGTATGATCAATGATCAACTACATTGGAAAAAAGGGTTCTCTATCTGGTCAATTATGCTCTGCAATCCTGATTTGTAATCAGGGTAAAGTAGCTGCACTCCAAGTTCCTTCTTCATTCGAGTATTCGACACGCGCTTCTAGCCACTTTGATTTCTTGTTTTCGCACCCGAGCTTTCTTCCAGCTCTAGATGTTCTAAGTTCAAGCCTGGCCACTTTTTCAACACCAATTTTCTTGCATATTCAAATACTTCTTCTCTTGGAGCAGGATCATCATCAACGATGTTGTAAACTTCCCTGCAAGTGAAATGCCATAGAATCTTGCAAAATTTTGCAGAGTTTAGAAAGTTGATTACACTCAAAACTAACCTTGGGGGAGTTGTGTGAATAGCAGCCATAAGCGCCTGACAAATATCATCAACGTGAACTCTCGACGTATATCTTCGGTATTTTCTCATCTCCTGCCCTTCTGACAAAGGCTCCTGCTTGAGTATTGTATTGATCGCACTAAAACAAAAGAATATGAAGTAGTAAATGGAAAGTAACAGAATGCGCTAACTGCCATAAAAACATAATCCGAAATTTATAATTTAAATTGCCGATAAGATCTCTTCTCTATATTGGTGAGTTTACTTAACTGTCAAGGCAGACAGTGATGCAGTTCCTGAACAAATTTTTTATTCACATAAACCGCAAAGAAACTCATAAGAGAAACCTTACTTGAAAGATAAAATGAATTACAGTAAAACAGGAAATTACCTTCTACCAGGGCCATAGATACCTCCAAGGCGGAATACTTGCGGTGAAAACCCAAGATGGTGAGCCAAATTCGACCACTTTTCGGGTTTGTTGGGTAACTGTCGAAACGCGATGCACAAACTCATAACCAACTAAGAGGATAGTCTAACAAATTTTGAAGGAAAAACTGAAAAAAAAAAAGAAGGTGATTTGTTTAGTTACACTCACTCCTCATCCACTAGTTCACCGCCACAGTCTCCGTAGACGCCTGCTAGACAGGAAGCATCTCTGAGATTATATTTGCATTCGAAAGCGTTAGAAAACTTCATCTCTAAGCAGCAGTAGCACATTACTTGCCGCCGGAAAACCTGGTTCTAGAAAGTCAGAAGCATAAGCAGACAACTAAAATGGCAACTCAATATTGTTAAATCAAATTAGTTTCTTTTATGTTTATGCAAGATCCCTGGTATTCATGGAAAATAGTCAAACTAGAAAAGAATAACTATGCATGGATCGAGTGACACCAAAATGTCCTATCATAACTCATATATGTTTTTACTTAAACATTACACAACATTTTTGCAAGATCAACTTAAAGAAAGAATGTGAAAGATATAATATGTTTCTCCTTATCAGCTTACCATGAAACGGATATTCTATGCATTTTTTTTTTCTGGTTTAAAACATGTAACTTGTAATGCCCATTGAGAGTATGATTTCTTCATAAGAATTTCAAATTTTCAATCAGAACAACAAAGATGTCTTGTGATTTATGTTTTGTGGAAAGATTTATGTACCAGATAATGCGACTCTCGCCCACAAGTGATTTTATTTTTGAAAAAGCACAACTTGCAATTCTCTTATTCATGAACATGAAGGAACAACAACATCAAACTAGTTACTAAGTTCAATGAAGACTTACTAGTTGAAGACAAGTAACAGAGCCATTGAAGATTCCCATCGACTAACGAGCTTCTTAGAAGTTCTTCATGCTGAAGCATCTACAAATCAATAAATCGTAATGTAGGTTCTGAAAGAGAGTACCTCAGAATACAAAATCCATGGACTCATGACGATATAATAATCAATAGAGTAACATCATACCGGGTCGCCAATGGCCGCAACAGGAGGAATAGAAACAAGAAGGTGAGTGCAATCTTTCAGCAGACTATGCATACTCGGTCTGCAGAACAAATATATGTTTAAAGTCTATACTCTATAAAGAGGAAAAATGAAATTAGAAACTATAAAAACAAAATAGATAATGTTGATGCGGAAAAATTAGATTTCCACACACACTCACCGGCAAGTGTACCGGGTCGCATCAAGTAGTAATAACTCATGTGAGTGAGGTCGATCCCACAGAGATTGATGGATCAAGCAACTTTAGTTAAGTGATTAGTTTAGTTAAGCTGACAGTGCAAAGAGTGTGGTTAAATCAACAGAATGGAAATAAAGCAGTAAAGCAAAGGCAAATAAAGAAAGTTCAAAGCAAAATGAAAAGAAACAGAGAGCATGATTCATCAGGAATTGGAGATATCATAATCCACAATGAATCAAATGGGTCTCAACTTCTTTCTCAATTATATGAATAGATCTATGGCAGATTGAAATTGATTGGATCCCAATTCCTTGGTGATCCATTCTCTCTAATCAAAATCAATCTTGCCAATTTCTTGATCCAATTGTCATGAGAAGAGGTTAAGCATGTTCTCTCATCCATAAGCCACACAAATTCTCAAGACCTCAATTCCTCCCGAGTAGTGTTGGTCAAGAGATTTGTGAGAAACAGAGCTTCAATTCTAATTTCCATGATTCCCCTTCCGAGGCTCACATGGAAATTCACAGATTCAAACCCCCTTCCAGAGTGAATAAAACTCAATCAAAACAGAAGTTGTTTCTTAGCTACCCAGATGAATTGAGAAGAAGAAGATGTTCAATTAATCATATGAATTAAAACAGAGCTCCTCCCCCTAATGAATTGGGGTTTAGTGGATCATAGCTCAAAGAACAAGTGCAGGAAATCCAAATTGGCAGAAAGTAAATCAAACTTCATATCAACGGAAATGTAAACTTGCAGAAAGGTAAATTGCAGAATAGTAGAGTAGAAATGGAAATTGCATAAGCTAAATTGAATTCAATACTGAAAGGTAAAGTGCAGAAAAATAAAGTGTTTACAAGAGCCTTCTATTCTACTCCTACTCCTACTTCTACTGCTCTCTATTAGAGCCAGCCTCTTCTTTTTTCACCAACCAGCCTGCTCAATGAAATGAAACTGATGCCTTTATATAGGCTTTCCTAAATTACAAATTGAAATGAAATTGAAAACAAATTACAATTAAATGAAATTCCTATTCTAGATGAATCTTATGGCTTGATTCAGTGTTAACTGTGGGCTTGCTTGCTTGCTTGAAGTACAAGTGGGCTTGGGGTGAGAGTACTTGAACCAAAAAAGCCGCTTCGAGGAGAACGTAGCGTTCTTGAACACAACGTAACGCTTTTACACCCACGCGTACGCGTGCTATACGCTCACGCGTCCCTGGTGTTTTGGCCCACCGACGCGTACGCGTGCTGTACGCTTACACGTCCCTTGCAGCGTTCTCCTTGAGAACGTAGCGTTTGCCAAATGAATGCTCTCCCACGCGTACGCGTCATGCGTGCGTCCACGTCGCCCTTCAAAATGCCATTTCCATGCGTACGCGTCATGGGTGTGTACGCATACTTCTTCAGAAATGTCTCATCGACGCATTCGCGTCATGCACGCGTACGCGTCACTAGCGACTTTTCCCGCCTTAGTATCGCAAGCGTTCTTGATTGAAGAACGTAGCATTCTTTGCTTGTGGACGCTTATCCTCCATCCACGCGTGCGCGCCATGCATGTGTACGCGTGGATCTCCAAAAGTGTCATCCTGCGCGTAAGCGCCTTGTACGCGTGCGTGTCACTTGTGAACATAGCGTTCTTCAAGGCTACGTTTGTTTCTGAGAACAGGACAGGACAAGACACTGAGAACAGGACAAGACAAGACAATGATGGACAGAGGCACAAAATTTTGTGTTCTTGTATTCTGTTTGGTGATAAACTAGAATAAATTATGAAAATCTAATTTATTCTCATTTTTTTTCATTCAAAAAATGAGATAAAAAATATAATAATAAAAAAATATAATTATGAAAAATTAACAAAAATAATAAAAAAAAGAATAAAAAATAAGTTGTGTCCCTCGTTAGTGTCCTTGTGTCCTTCCTGTCAGGATGGACACAAAATACACTAATTTAGTGTCTCTGAACACCCTGTCTCTGTCTATGTCTCTTCTGTCAAACATAATTTTATGTCTCTGTGTCCATGTCTCAGTGTCCTGTCTCTGTAAACAAACGCAGCCCAATTGAACGCAGCGTTCATCTGCATTGCTTATTTCCTTCATCTTTTCATCTGTCATCAATCAAACATACAATCAAAGTCTCACCAAAATCATAAGGTTTTGCATCATTCATAATAATCACATAATTCTTGCATAAATCTCATGATAATGCATAAAATTAACAATGTTTGATTGAATCAAGACAAACATGAATTTCTTATTCAAACACCTACTTATTGCCTAAGAGATGTATGAAAACTAGGTGAAAATGAAGGAAAAAGGCTTGTGAAACTAGTATAAGATGATGTGTCATCACAACACCAAACTTAAATCTTGCTTGTCCCAAGCAAGCAAAGAATCATGCAATAAAGTTTGAAAATCCAAGGTGAGAAGAATAGCAACTTAATGTTCATGGCTGGCTAGTTTTCTATACATGCTACAATCACAAAAGAAATTTAAATGATTGATGCTTCTATCTAGCTCATTTTATGAAACCTTTTCTTTATGTTCTTTCCTTGAAACAAGCTTTTCATTCTTTTCTTAGCTTCTCCTTTTGGGTGCTTTGCACCATGAGTTAAAAACAAAGCTACGACTCTAAATGCTTTGTTTTCAAGTCTTGCCACTTGATACATAAGCACCACAAGCATTTAATTAGAGGACTTCTTTAAGCTCATTTGTTTCTTTTCTTTTACTCTCTAATCAGTGATGCTTAGAGCCTTGAGCTTTGAGGGAGTGCTTTTGCACTTGAGCCTAGCCTTGACTCTAAGTATTTTGTCTTCAAGCTTTTTGCTTGATGCATAAACACCACAAGTACTTAACAAATGAATTGTCATTGGTACTCAGAGCCTTCAACTTTCTCATTCTTTCCCTTTTTCTTTTCTTACTTTAACTGTATTTGCTTTTTCAAGGTTTTCATGATTTCAAAGATTTCATAAAATATCCTAGATGCAAACTTCAATTAAACAAATTTCAAATACAATTGAGCAACAGTTAATCATACTAGCCTTCCAATATTTACATGCCCATGCTAAGTTCTTCTTTAATGACCTTATTTGTTTATGATCATGATTTCTTAATTACTTTGACTCACAAAATTCAAGATGGTAGTTATAATGTCACAGTAGCATGTTACAATTCCAAATTCAAGCCATGCTTTATTCACAAGGAGCAGTCACACATGCATAGAAAGGAATAAAAGACAATCATGCAATTTAAAGTACTGGAAACAAATAAGAGAAAAAAGAACTTTACCACCTTGTAGTTTATTGTTGTTGTCCTTTTCCTCTATTCTTCCCCTTTCCATTCTAAACATAGAATGCTTGCTTATCCTCAAGAAACAATTAAAAATAGTGGTGATGGGGTCTATGATGGATCATGAGTGTCTTACAGAATGGAATGTGAGTAATGCATGTGCTTAAGCAAGCAAAATTAAGTGTACATAAAGGCACAAGAAACAGAACAGAGACAATATGATTACATGACTAAGTGGTGTGTATGATATATTGCATGAAAGATAAGTGGCACACCAAACTTAGTGTGACACTCTCACTTGGAGTTGATGCAAGTATTCAGTGAAGATTGGGAATCAATTTTTGTTGCATAGCAACACCAAACTTAGAATGCAATCACATGTCAATTTATTTGAACTAAAACCAAACAAAGGAAACTGTTCTATGCTAATAACACAATCACCAAGCGAAGAGTTTATCACGAGTAAAGATGTCTTGGTGAGGTATTAACAAAAACAGTCAAGGAGCACAATAAAAGAAAATATCAAAAACAAAATAATGACTAAAACCAAAAGAAAAAAAAAGTGCCACATCAAAAGAGATATAACACTGCAGAGGCATTATGATTATACAAACAAGTGGTGTTGCTGGACTCATTGCATAAAAAAAATAAGTGGCACACCAAATTTAGTGTGACACTTTCTCTTGAAAATTGATGCAATCATCCAGAAAGATTGAAAACAGATTGTTGCAGGGCAACACCAAACTTAGAATGTAATCACATGCTAAATTATTGAAAATAAACAAAGCAAAGACAGAAAATAAACAAAGTAGAGAAATGAAATGTTACCTAAGGTTGGGTTGCCTCCCAACAAACGCTCTTTTAGTGTTATTAGCTTGACATGTTGTGCTCACCTTTCTTCCTCTTCTTCCAGTTTGTTAAGAGGAATGACCTCTGGTAGAAGGAAGAGCCAGTTAGTGCCCCCTTTCTTAGCTTCTTCTCAGCAAGCTTCCTTTGGTTATTTGCTTGATTGAACTTGCTTGCTGGTGGTTCAGGGGTTGGATTGTTTGCAGTTGACCTTCTCTTCTTTATGCATGTTGTCCTTTGTATCTTGGTCACAATCCTCTCTTTGGTGCTCTTGTCAGTTGCCTTCACTTCTTGGATTCCAAGACTTGGTAATTGTGTGATTGTTGGAGTTTTCTATTCGCCAAAAGCCTCTTGAATTGGTGGTTTAACGAGCCCTTCATCTATGTAACTCTCTGCTTTAATTGAATATGGACTTTCTTTATTGTCTTCCTCCAATTCTTCTGCATGATGTTTCATTAAGCTCTTTGGGAGTAAGCTTTCTTGTTCCTTTGTCACCTCAATTAGCTTATGTGAATATGGAGCCACAGGTTCAAATACCTCCACAACCTCCTTCTCCATTGAAGTTTCATTTGGAATTGGGGCCACTTTTTTTTTTGTTCTTTCCAAGATTTCTTCATCTCCTCTTCATATCTTTCAATCATAGATTCAAGTGTTGAGAGTCTTTGGTTTAGAAAAGTTTGTGGGGGTTGTGAGTTTTCATTTTCCTTTGTCATCTCAAGTGGCCTCTGTGGATATGAAATCCTTGGCTCATACACCTCCACCACCTCATTCTTCATTGAGACTTCACTTGATACATGGTCCTCTTCATCTTGCTCTTCCACTTCTTTTATACCCACAGATTGGTTTTCACCTTCCTTGCTTAGCAGTTCTAAGTTTCTTCTCATTTGCTCTAATTGCTCATCCATCTTCTTGAAGAGGATTCCTTTTTCTTTCCAAGATTGTCCTTGTCTTTGACAGAGTTGTTCGACTGCTAGCTGATAAACCCCAATTTTGTGGTTTATCTTGTGCTTAATTTGGGGGGGGGGGGGGTTTATCAACTTTTCTCACATTTATCCAATGAAATAGCATGGTTTTGTAATTCTCCCTTGATTTGTGCTTAAGTGTGAAAACATACTTTTTAGGCCTTAAAATAGCTAAAGTTAATTCACTTTAATTCCATCCGATGCCTTGATATGTTTGTTAAGTGATTTCAGGTTTAGAAGGCAAAGATTGGATTGAAGGAATGAAGGAAAAGCATGCAAAGTGGGAGGACTCATGAAGAAATGAAGGAACCGTAAATCTATCAAGGCTGACCTCTTCGCACTCAATCGACCATAACTTGAGCTACATAGGTTCAAATGAGGCAGTTCTAGTTGCGTTGAAAAGCTAACATCCGGGGCTTCAAAAAGATATAAAATTTGCCATAGTTGTCTAGTGTATATGGACGCATACGCGCACATGACGCGCACGCATCGGTGGACCAGCGTGACTCATTTTGGGCAAAACGTGGCCAGCGATTTCTAGCTCATTTTGGGCCCAATCTAACTCATTTCTGATGCTATTAAACCGAATGATTGAAGGGAGAATGAACCAAGTAGTCATAGTTTTTAGTTTTCATCATGTTTTAGGGTAGAATTCTAGAGAGAGAAGCTCTCCCTTCTCTCTAGAATTTAGGATAGAAATTAGGATAAAGTTAGGTTAATTTCTTTCAAATTCATCTTTCAATTCTTGTTTTGATTTTAATTCTCCTTATATTTTAGTGTTCTATGGTCTTGACCTTCTTAGTTTCTCATGTTAATTTCTCATTTTTCTCACTTTTATGTTGATGAACCATTGTTGGATCTTGATTTCTTCTAATGCAATTTTATGTTTCCATGTCTCTTTTATGTTTATCTTTATTGTTATTGATGATCTCTTGTTTGTGTTAGTTATGGGTTGTGTTAATTTTTACATTTTGTGATGTTTACTTATATTGCACTCTAAGTGTTTGATGAAATGTTTTCTCTAGTTTTTGAGTAGTTTTCCTTACTCTTGGTTTAGGCTAAGGGAATTGAGTGATCTTGAGTCATTGGGTCTCAATGATTTGGTGATTTGGGAACCCTTGGTGATCAATTTGATACCCATTGACACTAACCCGCTACTAATCTACTTAGTAGATAGGTTGAGACTTATGAGTTGATGTTGATCAAGCCATTTGACGTACCTCAAGCTTAGGAATAGACATTACGTACTTAAAGCTTCTTGGAGATAGACTTAATGAGCTTGGTTCCTCATAATTATGATGGATGAAAATGATGAGCCGACCTTTCCTTTATGGTGGCAAAAAGACATAGTAGTAGTCAAGTACCCTTGGGAAAGTTTAGACGAGGTAGAACAAGCCTTTGTGGGTGTTTTGGAGGAGCATTGGGGGGAGCCTCCTCACCTGGATACAAAGAGGTTTCTAGGAGATCCTTCCCTCTTTCGTGCTGAAATAGGTAGTATCCGATCTCTTTATTCATAGAAGTGGTTATCTTTTTACTATTCGTGGTCTTTTGTCCTTTTTTCTATTGTGTAACTATTTTCCTGGCTTTTTTTTCAGAAATGGTTAAGTCTTCGGAGTCTATGAAGTCTTTTAGGAAGGCCAAGAAGGTGGTCGCTGCCCAGAACTTGTCACAGAAAAATTCAGGGGAGGGGTCTTCAGCACAGTTGCCTCCGAAGAATCCGGCGGCTGAGTCTCAGGGTCCGAGGAAGATTATCCCGACCCTGCGAGTTTGGACAATTCCCTCCGACCCTCTTCAAATGGCTTCTGGTGCTGCTTCCTCTCATACTACTGGTCCCCCTCCAAAAAAGCAAAAGACTGTTGGGACTTATAATCTGGATGACAAAGAGTTTGATGGTGTGGCCTTTGCCATAGAGTTGATCGCTCCTTATGGCCAGGTTTCGACTCACGATGTGTCGATCCTTCACCACCTTGACTTCATAACGACCAATAGTATTCAGGTGGCCAATCTTGGTGCGGCCTTATCCCGAGTTGTCCGGGAGTCCCTGGTTCGTGCTACCAAAGCCTTTATGGAGGATGCTAAGTCTGAATATGATTGGATTAAGGCTTTGAAAGACAAGCTGGATGCTAGGGTTGCTAAATTGGAGCTTGATGTTGAGAAAGAGAAGTCTCAGGCTACTACTGCAGAGGCATCTACAAATCTGGCTGAGGAGATGGCCAAAAAATCCAAAGAGAGCTATCCTCACACATATGGCGAGCTGTTGGAGACTAGAGAGAGACTTCAGTCTGCCCAGGACGATTATGCCGAGCTTCAGGGCCATATGGTGAGCAGCGTGACCAAAATGTACGAGAACCTGAAGGCCCAGGTCCAATTTCTTGCTCCCGAGCTCGACCTCTCCCTATTCAGCCTGGATAATATGGTGGAGGATGGCAAGATTGTGCTTGCCCCAGATGATGATGAGGGTCCTTCTCTTGCGCCGCCAGCTAAAGCTTCTGCTGCCTCTGCCACTGCAGCCCCTTCTCTTGTATTTCAACCTTTGTTTTGAGGGGGTTGTTCTTCAACCTTTTTATAGGCGCTTTGGGTCTCTTTGGTCTGACATCCCTTGAGGTGGGGTTTGCCTTGGTTTCCCTTGTTGTGGCTACCTCGGCTGTATCGCCTTTGTGACTTGTCGTTCGAGCTCTTTGGTCGAATCCCAAACAACTTTTTAGGTAGTGTTCTTGTGTGGAACTTTGTTAGTATGTTTGGATGACTTTTTATGCTTTTGCCTTTTGAGTAATATCTCCTTTTAGGAGTCTTGTACCCTTTTTAGCTAGGAGCTTCGACACTTAGGCTTTTTTGAGCTTTTGGACTCTTACCTTTTCTCTTTTTTGAGGTTGTATTAGCCCCCCTCTTGGTGTAGACCTGTATGCCTTTACTATCCGGGATTTCAGTCATATTCCAACAACTTTTTAGGTAGTGTTCCAATGAGGAACCTTTTCTTTATAGTTTGTTTGGATGAATTTTTAGCCTTCTTCTGACTTGTGCCTTTGCTTTTTAAGTAAAGACTTGTACCTTTCAGCTAAGCACTTTCTGGCCTTGGCAAGATGTTTTTGTCCCTTTTCAGTGATCCTTTCATTGGTCCGACTTCTCTGTCGGGCCTTCTTAAGTTATTTTTAGTAATCTCATTTTTAGTTAGGCCTCGTCAGGTCACTTTTTCTGGATTACTTTTTATAACTTCTTGCATTAACTTGCTTCTATCGCTTCACTTTGCCAACCTCTTTGTAATCAGGCGATGAATTTTTGCGTTTTATGAGCGTAGATTAATGCGTCTTGGTAGGAAATTTTTTAGGAAATTGATAACTTTCATTTAAATAATAATGAGATAAAAACATAAATAAAAGGGTGTACATGTGAGTGCTTACCCTTCTAGGTTGGGCAGTTTTTTAGATCTCGGCCTGGTGCCTCATTAAAAAACCTTTTTAAGAAAAAGAATGCGCCTTGGCCTAAGATCTTTACTATTTTCTAGATCGTGATCCTTTTCCAAATATTGTGTGCAATGGGATGTACCCAATTGGTTGGATTGGGGCGTCTCTGAGTCCGAACAAGCTATTTGGATAAGCTCTGAGCTCTTTCTCTTATAAGCTGAGCTTGTTGAAGGCGGGTTTGAACAGGATATCTGCGGAGCTTCCTTGGTCTACCAACGTTCGGTGGAGATTGGCATTGGCGAGTATGATGGTAATAACCACAGGATCATCATGCCCCGGGATGATGCTTGTGGCGTCTTCTTGAGTGAAGTAATAGTGGTGAGGCCGGGTGACCTGTCCCTATCTCCAACATGATATACCTGTTTGAGGTGTCTTTTTACGGGATGACTGTTCCGTGGGTTACCTGAAACTGGAGGTCGATCTCGGATGAGATATTCTGTCGTGGCCGGAGCTGTCATGTCCAACTTGTTGGATCTTGAGATGCTGCTGATCCTCGCTCACCGGGGGTGGTGGTACCTGCAAGAGACTCCGATACTTAAGTTAGCACGTGTTTTAGGCAGGTTTTTTGTCGAATTAGAGTATGAGTTATACCTGAGTGCTCAGTGTATTTATAGTAGTGTCGAGTGACCTCCCTTGAGATAAGTTTGTTATCTTATTGGTGCACGAAATTGTGATACACAATGGTGCCAACAACTTGGTATGCACAATTGTAATCTCAACTCTTTCTTACAACTTCGCATAACTAATCAGCAAGTGCACTGGGTCGTCCAAGTAATAAACCTTACGTGAGTAAGGGTCGATCCCACGGAGATTGTCAGCTTGAAGCAAGTTATGGTCATATTGTAAATCTCAGTCAGGCGGATTAAATTGGTTATGGAGTTTTAATAATTAAAAGATAAATAAAACATAAAATAAAGATAGAGATAATTATGCAATTCATTGGTGGGAATTTCAGATAAGTGTATGGAGATGCCTCATTCCTTTGAATCTCTGCTTTTCTACTGCCTTCGTCCAATCCTTCACACTCCTTTCCATGGCAAGCTGTTTGTAGGGGGATCACCGTTGTCAATGGCTACCGTCCATCCTCTCAGTGAAAATGGTCCAGCTACTGATTACGTAGGACTAATCATCTGTCGGTTCTCGATCGTGTAGGAATAGGATTTACCATCCTTTTTCGTCTGTCACCACGCCCTACAGTCCCGAGTTTGAAGCTCGTCACAGTCATCCCATCCCAGATCCTACTCGGAATACCACAGACAAGGTTTAGACTTTCCGGATCTCAAGAATGCTGCCAATGGATTCTAGCCTATACCACGAAGACTCTGATCGCAAGGAATTGAAGGCTCTATTGTCATGAGAGGCAATCAAACACATGGACCAGGAATCCAAGAGATACACATTCAAGCTTGTTTTCATGTAGAACGGAAGTGGTTGTCAATCACACGTTCATAAGTGAGAATGGTGATGAGTGTCACATAATCATCACATTCATCATGTTCTTGTGTGCGAATGGATATCTTAGAATAAGAATGAGCATGAATTGAATAGAAAATAGTAGTATGCATTAATACTCGAGGAACAGCAGAGCTCCACACCTTAATCTATGGTGTGTAGAAACTCCACCGTTGAAAATACATAAGAACAAGGTCTAGGCATGACCGAGAGGCAAGCCTCCAAAACGTGATCAAAGGATCAAAAGGTCATCCAAAGATAATCCAAAGATCTCTAATACAATAGTAAAAAGTTCTATTTATACTAAACTAGTTACTAGGGTTACAGAAATGAGTAAATGATGCAAAAATCCACTTCCGGGCCCACTTGGTGTGTGCTTGGGCTGAGCATTGAAGCTTTCACGTGTAGAGGTCTTCCTTGGAGTTAAACTCCAGTTTGTAACTTATTTCTGGCGTTTAACTCTGCTTTGCAACTTGTTTCTTGCGTTTAACGCTAGAATAGGGCAGAAAGCTGGCGTTAAACGCCAGTTTGTGTCATCTAAACTCAGGCAAAGTATGGACTATTACATATTGCTGGAAAGCCCTGGATGTCTAATTTCTAACGCAATTGAGAGCGCACCATTTGGACTTCTGTAGCACCAAAAATTTCATTTCGAGTGCAGAGAGGTCAGAATCCAACAGCATCAGCAGTCCTTCTTCAGCCTCTGAATCAGATTTTTGCTCAGGTCCCTCAATTTTAGCCAGAAAATACCTGAAATCACAGAAAAATACACAAACTCATAGTAAAGTCCAGAAATGTGAATTTTGCTTAAAAACTAATAAAAATATACTAAAAACTAACTAAATTATACTAAAAACTATGTAAAAATAATGCCAAAAAGCGTATAAATTATCTGCTCATCACTTATCTTATCTTTTTGTGGGTGAGATCACCTATCTTTTGGCCAGCCGCCTTTAGGTGGGATGTGACCTTCTGCTTTGGGCCTGCTTTGGGCCTCAGATAATTTGGCTGAGCTCTTTAGGAAGAGGTCGGTGACGAGCCAACCTTTTAAGAGGTTGGTCGTTCGTGCCTTCGTCAAACCCGGATCGTATAGCTCGACCCAGGGTATGAACAGTGCCCCTGCTTGAGCTCAGACGTTTCCATGAGGTCTGCTTTCTAAGCTTCGATCTCTTTGGGGAAGTCGTGCTCAAGCATCTCGGTCCTATCTGTTCTTCTGTTCGCAAGTTTTATGTTGGCTTTAAATGCGAAGCGTTTTTTGCTTTCACTCCTTTACTGCCGCATTTGTTTCTCGAGGGGGTTACTTTCTTGGGAATACGCACGCGCCTTTAATGCTTATTGATTGGGCTTTCCTTTTGTCTTTTCTTTTCCCTCTTTAAACATTTTTTGCAATAAAAGAAGATGGTTTGCTCTTAGTTTCAGTTTCCTTCTCCCTTCTGTCTCAAACTTGAAAAAGAATTTCTCTTCTTTGGCTCTTGCTCCTCTGATATCTTGTTTTGGGGGAAATGTAGGAGTTTTAGTCTTATTTGGGAGGTCTAGGGTTGTATGTTTTTGCGATATTTTCTGTACTCTTGTTCTGTTGCCTCCAAAGGGTGCCCCTGAGTCTTTGCTGATGATTTCTTGCTTCTGTAGATCCTGGGGTGCCCTTTTTGTTGCCGTACCTATTGTTTGTTGGTTATTCCTTCTCTTTCCAATTCTGTCCGAGTTGTTTGGTAGTGACCCCTTTATTTTTTCTTACTGTAGGTGTAGTTGCTATATGTCTTCCCGTAAGAATATTGTCGAGATGTCCACCAAGGTCCCTGCTGGTATGACCGATTGGCTAGACTCCATAGTCCTTATGTGTGTCACCGTAGCCGACCCTGAGTACTGTGAGAGACTTAGGCGATTTCATAGGATCTGTGAGCATAGGGAGGATGAGAAGAATTATGAATTAGTATTGCCTGACCCTGACGAGAGGGTTAGCTTCCCTCCCTTAGGTCGGGAAGATCGCCCCTTCTTCTATGCCTATGATTACTTCTTTTCCCAGTTGAATATTACCCTTCCTTTTACTTCCTTCGAAACCGAGCTCTTGTGGAACTGTAATGTGGCCCCTTTGTAGCTTCATTCGAACTCTTGGGCCTTCATGAAGATCTTTCAGTTATTGTGCCAAGAGCTAGGTGTCCGACCTACCTTGAACCTTTGTCTGTACCTGTTTGTGTTGACCAAACCCGGGTGGCAAAAAAGAAGGCTTCTTGGATCTCCTTCCGAGCTACCCAGGGGAAGAAAGTGTTTTCGATGTTTGATGAGTCCTTTCGGGACTTTAAGAACTACTACTTTAAGGTCTGATCTGTTGAGGGCGCTCGCCCTTTCTTTCTAAATGAAAATAATGAGCCAACCTTTTCTTTATGGTGGCAAAAAGAGCCTATAGTCCTCAAATATCCTTTGGAGAGTTTAGATGAGGTGGAACAAGCTTTTGTGAATGTCTTAGAGGAGCACTGGGGGGAGCCTCCACATCTAGATACAAAGAGATTTCTAAGAGATCCTTTCCTCCTCCGTGCTGAGCTAGGTAGTGCCCGAGCTCCTCTTTTGTGAGAAGTGTCCTTTTATATTGACTTGGGATTTTGCCCTTACCTATTTATTGTAACTGTTTTCCTGACTGCTGATGCGCGTGCATCATTGCCTATTTTTAGTAGTTATTTCAGTAGATTTTTGTTTAGTTTTTATACAAATTTTTCCAATATATGAGTAATAGCATGAAAAATCTCTGCATGAAACAAAATCTCAAGCATAGGTGAATTTTAGCTAATATACAGGGTAAATATGATAAAATAGATCACACTAAGTGAAGTTTTGATTTTGGGCATTATTAGCACACTTAGTAAAATGAAGTTTGTCTTGTATGTTACTTTGATACACTTTGTTTGCTTGATTACAGACCAAAAGAAGTAGAGAAGAGCCACGTTAGTGGCTACGTTAGTGCTACTAACGTGGGTACTAACGTGGAAGGAAGGAAAGTTTGGAACGTTAGTAGGAACGTTAACGGCATTAACTTTGAAGAAGGAGCAGCGTTATTGGCAAAAGTGAGTGCCAATAACGCTAGCGAAGCAAAGGAAGACCCACGTTAGTCTCCACGTTAGTTACATTAACGTGGGAACTAACATGGAAAGAAAGGGAAACGCCAATGTTAGTGGAAAAAGTGAGTGCCACTAACGTTTGCGAAGCAAGAAGACCCACGTTAGCTTCCACGTTAGTTACATTAACGTGGGAACTAACATGGAAGGAAAGGGAAACGCCAACGTTAGTGGAAAAGGTGAACGCCACTAACGTTTGCGAAACAAAGGAAGACCCACGTTAGTGGCCACGTTAGTTACACTAACGTGGGCAAAAGTCTCACCTGGCAGCCTGACCATGCCTTCTTCAAACAAAAATAACTTGAGCCACAAAGCTCCAAATGAGGTGATTCCAATGGCATTGGAAAATAGGATTCCAGATCTTTCCAAGCATATATGGAACTACATGGTGGACACTGAATTTGAGGGAGAAAACTTGTCCCAAAAGTGCAAAGATGAACATGGTATCAACCTGTAGTAAGGCCAGCTGACCTCTTCACCTTCCAAGAAGTGTAACGCAAGCTGTAGAGCTCCAAATGATGCACTTTCAAAGGCGTTGGAAAGTAGACATCCAGGGCTTTCTAAAAATATATAATAGTATGGAGTAGACATTAATTTTGAGCTCCAGAACCTGGCAATATTAAGCCCCTGATCGCTAACGTTATTGTGACTCACTTTTTCCAGTAACGCTAGCGACTATGCCAGCGACCTTGTCCACTTCAGAGAAGCATAACTTGAGTTACAAAGGTCCAATTGAAGTGATTCCAGTTGCGTTAGAAAGATGACATTCCGAGCTTTCCAAAGATATATAATAGTCTATAGTGGGCATGAAACTGGAGCACAAACAAGAGGCATCTTTTAATCCCCAAAAACACCAACTGGGTAGCAAGTGTAACGTTAGCCACAATAACTTCAGCACTAACGCCACACTTGTAGCGTTAGTATGGCTAACGGCAGCACTAACGCTAAGCACCTGGACCTCAACTTGATTCACTTCTCTCTCAAGTCCACTTCAAATCTCAAGCAAGCAAGTCCACAATTGTCAACCAATCAAGGCCACAAGAAGCATCTAGAATAGGAATTTTCATTTAATTGTAATTTGCTTTTAATTTCATTTTGTAATTTAGAGAGCCTATATAAAGGCCTTAGTTTTTACATTCAATATATTCTGGAACGAAGAATTGAAGGAAGGGGGAGAGAGTGAAGACCGATTCGAACTTCTGTGAATTGGCACACTCCAAGGGGAGTGGGTCTTCGGACCCCTCCCCTCAACCACTCTTCTTCCTTTTCTCTTCTTTTCTTCCTTAGGAGTAGTTTCGTTCTAGTTGTAATTTTCATTTATGAACTTGGAAGTTTCAATTTCAGTTTTAATCTTCATCTTTACTTTTTTGCATTTTCTTTCTTTTCTATTTTGGTAGAGCAATGAACAACTAACTCTTTTCATTGGGTTAGAGAGCTCTATTATGATTCAATGGATCAATTGTAGTTCTTATTCTTCTTCTTCTTTCTTTTCTCTTGATTTTACTAGAGAGCTTTTGATCTTAATTCAATTGGTTAGTTGTCTTGGAAAAGAAACTCTCCATAATTGGATCTCCTCTGAGCCTTGGAAAAGGGATGAGGAGATCATGCTAGAAATGCTTTCTCATGTTGGATCGAATTGGGGTTTGGACGGATATAGTGACATGTAATCCTCCCAACACTTTGATTTGGAAATGCATGTGGTATAATCAGTGACCAAACTTTATCTCTTCCCATGAGCAATTAAATCAAGGAATTGGGAAATTGTTCAAGCTTAGAGAGATTAGATTACCAAGGAATTGGGATCCAATCACTTAAGATTGCCAAGGAGATCAATGAATGCATTGATTGAGGAAGAGATGAGAATGAACTTGATCCGGAGGATTGCAATATCTCTTGATCCCAATGTTTATTTTATTTTTAGTTCTTACATTTACTTTTCTTGCTATTTTACTTTTCTGCACTTTATTGCTTTCTTTACTTTTATATGCCATTTACATTTCCTTGTTACTTATCACTCCAATATAATTCGTCTAACTAGGATAATCAATTAACCATTGATTTCTTAATCTGTTAATCCCTGTGGGATTCGACCTCACTCTATTGTGAGTTTTTACTTGACGACAATTTGGTATACTTGTCGAAGGGAAATTTGTTGAGAGATAAGTTTTTGTGCATCAGCTGCCTTTTCAGAAATGGTGAAATCTTCAGACTCTATGAAGTCTTTTTGGAAAGCCAAGAAGGTGGTGGCTGCCCAGAATCTATCAAATAAGACGTTGGGGGGAGGGTTCTTCAGACCAGTTACCTCCCAAGAAGCCGCAAGCTGAGTCTCAGGGTCCGAGAAAGATCAACCGACCCTCTTCAACCAACCTCTGGTGCTGCTTCCTCCCATACTGCTGGTCCCCCTCCAAAAAAGCAAAAGACTGTTGGGACTTACAACCTGGATGACAAAGAGTTTGATGGTGTGGCCTTTGCCATGGAGTTGATTGCTCCTCATGGCCAGGTTTCGACTGACGACGTGTTGATCCTTCACCACCTTAACTTCATAACAAGCAATAGTATTCGGATGGTCAATCTTGGTGCGACCTTGTCTCGAGTTGTCCAAGAGTCCCCAATTTGTGCAACCAAGGCCTTTATGGAGGATGCCAAGTCTGAGTATGATAGGATTAAGGCTTTGAAAGACGAGATGGATGCTAGGGTGGCTAAATTGGAGCTTGATGTTGAGAAGGAGAAGTCGAGAGCTACTACTGCTGAGGCGTCTGCCAACCTGGCCGAGGAGATGGCTAAGAAGTCCAAGGAGAGCTATACCCGCACCTATGGCAAGCTACTGGAGACTAGGGAAAGGCTACAATCTGCACAGGATGACTATGTCGAGCTACAAGGTCATATGGTGAGCAGTATGACCGAGATGTATGAAGATCTAAAGGCTCAAGTCTGGGTTCTTGCTCCCGAGTTCGACCTTTCCTTGTTCAGTATGGACAATGTGGTGGAGGATGGCAAGATCGTGCCTGCCCCAGATAATGAAGATGAGGGTCCTCCTCTTGTGCCGCCAGCTAAGGTTTCTACGGCTTCAACTACTGTAGCCTCTTCTGTTGAGGTGATTCCTCCTGGTCCTGAGCCCGAGGTAGAAGTTCTGAATGGGTCAGGCGGAGTTATTAATGCTACCCCGATTTCTACTATCCCGCCTTCTCCTAAGGATGTTGCTACCGGGGCGGACTTGACCCCTTTGTGATATTCTCTTTTTATATATCTGTTTTATGTATTGGTATAGTCCGATCTGTGGACTTTGAACTTTGTCGGTTTCTATAAGTTTTTGTGGATGAATTTTGGCACTTAGTTGCTTCCTTGCAACTTTTATTTTAAAAACAAACACTTTAAATTCTTGGGCTGCCATTTAGGCGGCCATTGAGTCTTTAATGTTTTTGTGTTGGATGATGCGTTGATTTTGTTTGATGTGCTTGTATTTGGGCGTTGTTCTTCAACGTTTGTTTGGAGGAGTTTAGTCTTCAACTTTTGATATTATGCCTTTTCTTTGGCTGATTTGAATATTTGAGTCACATTCCAACAACCTTTTTGGTAGTGTTCTCATAGGGAACCTTTTCCTTTTAGTTTGTTTGGACGACTTTTCGTCTTCTTCTGACTTGTGCCTTTGCTTTCTAAGTAACATCCTTTCTTAGGACTTGTACCTTCTAGCTGAGCATTTTGACCTTTAGGTTTTTCGACCTTTCTTGGCCTTTGTTATTCGGGCCTTTTAGTCGGATTCCAAACAACTTTTTAGGTAGTGTTCCGATAGGAAACCTTTTTTTATAGTTTGCTTGGACAACTTTTTGGCTTTCTTCTGAGTTGTGCTTTTGCTTTTTAAGTAATGTCTTTTTTTAGAGACTTTGTACCTTTTAGCTAAGCACTTCTGCCTTTCTTAGGCCTTTGCGAGATATTTGTGTCCCTTTTCAGTGATCCTTTCATTGGTCCGACTTCTTTGTCAGGACTTCTTAAGTTATTTTTAGTAATCCCATTTTTTAGTTAGACCTCGTCAGGTCACTTTTTGTGGGTTACTTTTTATAACTTCTTGCATTAACTCGCTTCTATTGCTTCATCTTGCTGACCTCTTTGTAATCGGGCGATGAATTTTTGCGTTTTATGAGCGTAGTTTAACGCGTCTTGGTAGGAAACTTTTTTAGGGAATTGATAACTTTCATTTAAATAATAAAGAGATAAAAATAAAAGTAAAAATGTATACATGTGAGTGCTTACCCTTATAGGTCGGGCCATTTTTTAGATCTCGGCCTGGCGCCTCATTAAAATACTTTTTTAGGAAAAAGAGTGCGCCTTGACCTAAGATCTTTACTATTTTCTAGATATAGTACCTTCTTAGGTTACAGGCATGCCATGACCTTGGTAGCTCTCGCCCTTTGAGGTCGGACACCTTATAGTAACCTTTCCACAGTACCTCTACAACTCGGTATGGTCCTTTCTAGTTGGCTGCTAGCTTCCTTTCGCCTGAACGACCTGCTCCGATATCATTTCGGATTAAGATGATATCATTGGTGGCGAAGCTTCGCTGGATTACCTTCCGATTATAACTCAGAGCCATTCAACGCTTTAGGGCTTCCTTTCTGATCCGAACTTTTTCTCGGACTTCTCGAAGTAGGTCGAGCTCTTCCCTTTGAGCTTGGGAGTTGGTGTCTTCGTTGTAGAGGATCACTCTAGGGGATCCTTCTTCTACCTCCACGAAGATCATTGCCTCTATTCCGTAAGCAAGTTGGAATGGTGATTCTCCGTTAGTGGAGTGTGGAGTTGTTCGATATGCCCATAGGACTTGTGGGAGCTCTTCAGCCCAAGTTTCCTTTGCGTCTTGTAGTCTCCGTTTTAACCCGGTCAATATGACTTTGTTGGCGGCTTCAGCCTGTCTGTTGGCCTGTGGGTGTTCTACAAAGGTGAATTGTGCTTTATCTTTAGGTTAGCTACCAAGTTCCTAAAACCAGTGTCAGTGAATTGAGTACCATTATTGGTAGCACGAAATCGTGATTCACACTTTTCACAACTCCGCACAACTAACCAACAAGTGCACTGGGTCGTCCAAGTAATAAACCTTACGTGAGTAAGGGTCGATCCCACGGAGATTTCCGGCTTGAAGCAATCCTGTAAATCTTAGTTAGGCAGATTCAAATGGTTATGAGTTTTGATAATTAAAAGATAAATAAATTGCAAAATAAAATAAAGATACTTATGTAATCCCTTGGTGGGAGTTTCAGATTAGCGTTTGGAGATGCTTTGTTGCCTCTGAACCTCTACTTTCCTATTGTCTTCATCCAATCATGGGTGCTCCCTTCCATGGCAAGTTGTATGATCTTCTCAGTGAAAATGGTCCTCTACGGTTTCTGCACGGCTAATCAACTGTCGGATTTCTCGTCTCGGATGAAAAATACCAGGTACAGCTACCGCATAGCTAATCATCTGTCGGTTCTCACTTGTGTCGGAATAGGATACATTTATCCTTTTGCGCACTGTCACTGCACCCAATATTCGCGAGTTTGAAGCTCGCCACAGTCATCCCTTCCCAGATCCTACTCAGAATACCACAGACAATGTTTAGACTTTTCGGATCTCAGGGATGCTGCCAATTGGTTCTAGCCTATACCATGAAGGTTCTAACCTCACGGACTCGATTCGTGGATCAGAGACCCAAGAGAATATACTCTAGCTGTCGTCTAATGACTACGTTGAACATCATGTATGCACGCGAATCTTGGCTAAGCGAGTAATGAAGATAGTGGATGATTGTCACGGGTCACCCCTTTATTCTGACTTAACTGAATTAAGTACGAGAGTATATCTTGGAGAAGAAGTAGGCGTGAATTGAAAGAGAAATAATAGTACTTGCATTAATTCATGAGGAACAGCAGAGCTCCTCACCTTAATCTATGAGGTGTAGAAACTCTACCGTTGGAAAATACATAAGAGAAAAGAAGGTCTAGGTACGGCCGAATGGCCAGCCTCCCAAATGGCATAATACGATCCAAAAGTGTCAAAAGCTCAAGTGTCTAATACAATGGTAAAAAGTGCTATTTATACTAAACTAGTAACCTAGGTTTACAGAGAATGAGTAACTAAGTGCAGAAATCCACTTCCGGGGCCCACTTGGTGAGTGTTTGGGCTGAACTTTGAAGCTTTCACGTGCATAGGCCCTTCTTGGAGTTAAACGCCAGCTTGGATGCCAGTTTGGGCGTTTAACTCCAGTTCTGGTGCCAGTTTCGGCGTTTTACGCCAAAAAAAGTCTCTGATTGGCATTTGGACGCCAGTTTGGGCCATCAAATCTCGAGAAAAGTATGGACTATTATATATTGATGAAAAGCCCAGGATGTCTACTTTCCAACGCAATTAAGAGCGCGCCAATTGAGCTTCTGTAGCTCCAGAAAATCCACTTCGAGTGAAGGAGGGTCAGAATCCAACAGCATATGCAGTCCTTTCTCAGCCTCTGAATCAGATTTTTGCTCAGGTCCATCAATTTCAGCCAGAAAATACTTGAAATCACAGAAAAACACACAAACTCATAGTAAAGTCCAGAAATGTGATTTTTGCATAAAAACTAATAAAAATAAACTAAAAAGTGACTAGAACATACTAAAAACTACCTAAAAATAATGCCAAAAAGCGTATAAATTATCCGCTCATCAATTATCTATGGTGATGGAGCATGGAATCCCAAACCTTGTGATAATGTTTCTGTATAGAAATTTCCAGTTTCGTAAGGTGGTGGCCGTGGCCAATGGCTCTGCTTCAATCCATTTTGTGAAATAGTCTATACCTACAATGCGAAACTTGACTTGTCTTGATCCACTGGGGGAAGGGTTCGAGGAGGTCGAACCCCCACTTTACAAATGGCCAAGGTGAGGTAACACAGATGAGCTTTTCGGGTGGAGCTATATGGAAGTTGGCATGCTTCTGGCATGGTGGGCATGTCTTAACGAACTCTGTTGCTTCCTTTTGTGAAGTCGGCCAGTAAAAACTAGCTCGGAGTACCTTTTTTGCAAGAGCTCTTGCCCCGAGGTGGTTGCCACATATGCCTCCATGGACTTCCTCTAGGACGTCACTTGTAGCAGAGGTCGAAACGCATTTTAGCAGGGGTGTAGAGATTCCTCTCCTATATAGGACGTCGTGCACTATGGTGTAGTACTGTGCTTCTCGCACTAGCCTTTTTGCCTCCTTTTTATCTGCAGGAAGTGTGTCAAACTTGAGGTAGTTGAATATGAGAGTCATCCATCCTTGGTCCTGTTCTGATATGGTTAGGATCTTCCCTTCCTCTAAGATTGATGGATTTTGCAGTGTTTCTTGAATGAGGCTCCTATTATTGTCCCTGGTTTGGTGCTGGCTAGTTTCGACAGTACATCAGCTCGGGCGTATTGTTCTCGAGGTATATGTCGTACCTCATATCCACTAATTTGTCTGAGTTATTCTCTGGTTTTGTTCAAATATTTTTTCATGGTGGGGTCCTTAACCTGATAGCTCCCTTCTATTTGTGAGGTGACCACTTGTGAGTTGTTGAAGAGATGGTAAGCTTTTGTACTCCCACCTCCCTAGCCAGCTTCAAACCAGCCAGTAGGGCCTCGTATTCTGCTTGGTTATTGGAGGCAGGGAACTCGAATTTTAATGAGAGCTCGATTTGGGTTCTCTGGTCGCTTTCTAGATTACACCTGCTCCATTTCTGGTTTTTTTCGAGGAGCCATCTACATAAAGGCTCCACTCTATGAGGGTACCCGGGGTGTCGGTATATTCTCCAATGAATTCGGCCAGATACTGTGACTTAATGGCTGTCCGAGCTTCGTATTTGAGGTCAAATTCGGATAACTTGGCTATCCATTGTAGGATTCTTCCAGCTAGATCTGTTTTTTGTAACATACCTTTTATAGGCTGGTTGGTCCGTACTCTGATAGTGTGAGCTTAAAAATATGGACAGAGTCATCGAGAAGTGAGTATAAGGGTGTAGGCAAACTTTTCTATCTTTTGATAGTTTAGTTCAGCTCCTTGTAGAGCCTTACTGATAAAGTAAATAGGTTGTTACCCACTTTCGTCTTCTCTGACTAGTGCTGACGCTATTGCCCGACTTCCTACGGCAAGATATAGTATGAGTTCTTTACCTTCCCATGGTCGGGTAATGATGCGTGGTTGCCCCAAAAAATTTTTGAAATCCTGGAAGGCTTGTTCGCATGTTGGGGTCCATTCAAACCTCTTTCCCTTTCTTAATGTTGCATAGAAGGGGAGAAATCTTAAAGCTGATCCAGCTAGGAATCTAGACAGAGTCGCTAATCTCCCATTGAGCTGCTGGACCTCTTTGACATAGGTCATACTTTTCATGCGAAGTATGGCTTGGCACTTATCTGGGTTCGCTTCAATTCCCCTTTGGGTGAGCATGAAGCCCAAGAATTTTCCAACTTCTACTGCGAAGGTGCACTTTGCGGGATTAAGTCTCATCCCATGCTTTCTTATGGTGTCGAACACTTCAGTGAGGTCGGGTAACAACGTTTCCTCTTTTTGTGTCTTTACCAGCATGTCATCCACATAAACCTCCATCAGCTTCCCCATGTGATTGGCAAAAACTTTGTTCATCAGTCTCTGGTATGTAGCCCCTACGTTCTTGAGTCCAAAGGGCATGACTATGTAGCAGTAGTTTGCTTTTGGGGTTAAGAATGAGGTTTTCTCCTGGTTGGGTTGATACATTGGGATTTGATTGTATCCCGAGTAAGTGTCCATAAAGGAAAGGTACTGATACCCTGATGAAGCGTCAACTAGTGTGTCTATGTTTGGGAGTGGGTAGGGATCTTTTGGGCAGGCTTTGTTGAGGTCGGTGTAATCAGTGCACATCCGCCATTTCCCATTTGACTTCTTGACTAATACTACATTGGCTAGCCATAATGGGTACTTTACCTCCCTTATGAACCCTGCCTCCAACAAGACTTTTACCTACTCCTCTACGGCTTGCAACCTCTCCGGGCCGAGCTTCCTACGCTTTTGTTGCACTAGCCGAGACCCAGGATATACGGCTAACTTATGGCACATTAGTCCGAGATCAATACCGGGTATGTCGGCGGCCTTCCATGCAAAGAGGTCGGAATTATCCATTAGGAGCTTTGTTAACAGCTCCTTTAGGTCTCCTCGTAGGTTTGCCCCTATGTTTGTTGTTTTGTCTCGAGTGTCTCCGATTTGAACTTCTTCGGTCTCACCTTCCGGTTGAGGGCGGAGTTCCTCATGAGCTCGGATTCCCCCGAGTTCTATAGTATTGGTTTCCTTTCCTCTGGGGTCGCATTTAAGGTTCAGACTTTCGTTGTAACAGCGTCGCGCGAGTTTTTGATCCCTCTTTACGGTAGCGATTCCTTCTATAGTTGGGAACTTCATGCATAGGTGTGGAGTGGAGACCACCGCGGTGAGTTGATTTAACATTGTCCGACCTATGAGGGCGTTGTATGCGGAGCTCACGTCGACTACGATGTAGTCTATGCTCAGCGTTCTTGATTGCGTTCCTTTCCCAAAGGTTGTGTGCAATGGGATGTACCCAAGTGGTTGGATTGGGGCATCACTGAGCCCGAATAAGCTATTTGGATATGCTTTGAGCTCTTTCTCTTGTAGGCCGAGCTTGTCGAAGGCGGATTTGAACAAGATATCTGCGGAGATTCCTTGGTCTACCAATGTTCAGTGTAGATTAGCGTTGGCGAGTATGATGGTAATGACCACGGGGTCATCATGTCTATTGGCTAGGATCCGATCTAGTCGTCCTTCTCGTGCCAACTTTTCTATGACATTTTTTAGGTCGTAGCACTCGTTGGTAGAATGCCCATAGATTCGGTGGTATTCGCAATACTCTGTCTGACTTTCTCCTCTCTTGTGCTTAATCAGACGAGGGGGCGAGACCTTCTCAGTATTGCATATCTCTTGGTAGACATCCACAAGGGACACCCGGAGAGGGGTGTAGTTGTGGTACTTTCTAGGTTTGTCAGTGGGTTGTTCTTCTTTTTTCTGGACTCTTTATCCTTATCCCGAGGTGGGTAGGAGAATCCGGATTTTGATGCTTCTCCTAATCGAGATTTCTCCTCCATATTGATGTATTTTTTCGCCCGCTCTTGTACATCATTCAGAGATGTCGGGTGTTTTTTGGATATGGAGTGGCTAAAGGGTCCGTCTCGCAGACCATTGATAAGTCCAATAATTGCTGCTTCTATAAAGAGATTCTATATGTCAAGGCATGCTTTGTTGAATCTTTCCATATAACTGCGGAGGCTCTCCCGATCTCCTTGTTTAATCCCTAGCAGGCTTGGAGCATACTTGGTTTTGTCCTTCTGGATGCAAAACCTGGCTAGGAACTTCTTGGCGAGGTCATCGAAGCTTGCAATCAACCTTGGTGGCAAGCTGTCGAACCACTTTATTGCTGTTTTGGTCAAAGTGGTCGGGAAAGCTTTGCAACTGGTTGCATCTGAGATATCTGTGAGGTACATCCGGCTCTTGAAGTTACTGAGATGATAACTTGGGTCGGAGGTATCATCGTAGGGAGTCATGTCAGGGGCTTTGAAGTCCTTTGGGACTTTAGCTTTCATGATCTCCTTTGTAAATGGGTCTTGGTCCTTGTGGGGGCTATCTTCGCGATTGGTCAGAGTAGTTTTAGTTTTGAGATCGGCTTCGAGTTTAAGAAGCTTGTCCTCCAGCTCTCGACGCCTTCTTGTTTCTCTCCGAAGATCTCACTCGGCTTCTCGCTGCCGTTCAGCTTCCTGTTCGAGCTGTTTAAGGCGATCCTGCTGTTCACGGATGGCATCTAAGATCTCCGTGTTTGAGGTTGACTTATCTCCCTTGGATTGAAGTGTGTCCTTTGATGCAGCATCCGTGTTTTTAAGCGGCGTTCTGTCTTCAAAACCAGAGATATGATCGTTGTCATGGTTATCCGCCATGATGATGGGATGACTTCTAGAATCCCCGACAACGGCGCCAATGTCCCGTGGGTTACCTGAAACTGGAGGTCGATCTCGGATCAGATCTTCTGTCGTGGCCAGAGTTGTCGTGTTTGACTTGCTGGATCTTGAGATGCTGCTGATCGTATAGCTCGACCCAGGATATGAACAATGACTTAGATATCCCTCCTCCTGCGAATCCTCCATTTATCATGTGAGCATGTCTCTCAGGGGTGTGAGGAGGACGTTTAGCTCGGCCGACCTCCTCATCCCTTCTTCTCTTTTTCGGTTCATCCGCTCTATTGGCTAAGAACTGATCTAATCGCCCTTCTCGTGCCAATTTTTCTATGGCATTCTTTAGGTCGTAGCACTCGTTGGTAGAATGCCCGTAGATTTAGTGGTATTCGCAATACTCTGTCCGAATTCCTCCTCTCTTGTGTTTGATCGGGCGAGGTAGTAGGATCTTCTCAGTGTTGCATATCTCCCGGTAAACGTCCACAAGAGACACCCGAAGGTGAGGGTGTAGTTGTGGTACTTTCTCGGTTTCTCAGTAGGTTGGTCTTCTTTCTTCTTGGACTCTTTATCCTTGTCCCGAGGTGGGTAGGAGAATCCGGTCTTTAAAGTTTCTCCTAATCGGGAGTTCTCCTCCATATTAATGTATTTTTCTGCCCGTTCTTGAACCTCGTTGAGAAAGATGTTGGATGTTTTTGGATATGGAGAGGCTGAAGGGTCCTTCTCGTAGACCATTGATAAGTCCTATGATGGCTGCTTCTGTTGGGAGATTTGTATGTCCAGGAACGATTTATTGAATTTCTCCATGTAGCTGCGGAGGCTTTCCTGCTCTCCTTGCTTAATCCCTAGCAGGCTTGGAGCGTGCTTGGCTTTGTCTTTCTAGATGAAGAATCTAGCTAAGAATTTCTTGGCTAGATCGTCGAAGCTTGTTATCAACCTCGGTGGCAAGTTGTTGAACCACTTTATTGTCATCTCGGTCAAGGTGGTCGAGAAGGCTTTGCAACGGATTGCATCTGAGGCATCCGTAAGATACATCCGACTTTTGAAATTGCTGAGATGATGGCTTGGATCGGATGTACTGTCGTACAGGGTCATGTCGGGGGCTTTGAAGTCTTTTGGGACTTTACCTTTCATGATCTCCTCTGTGAACGGGTCTTGGTCCCTGTGGGGGCTATCTTCGCGATTGGGTCGAGCAGTCTTAGTTTTGAGATTTGCTTTGAGTTTGAGGAGCTTGTCTTCCAGCTCTCGATGCCTTCTTGTTTCTCTTCGAAGATCTCGCTCGGCCTCTCACTGCCGCTCAGCTTCCTGTTCGAGCTGTTTGAGGTGCTCCTGTTGTTCACGGATGGCATCTAAGATCTCCGTGTTTGGGGTTTTCTTGTCTCCCTTAGATTGCTGTGTGTCCTTAGGGGAGGTTGGTGTGGCATCTGTGTTATTGAGTGGCGTTCCTTCTTCTAGTCCAGAGTTAAGGTCGTTGGCAGGGTTGTTTGCCATGGTGATGGGATGACTTCCAGGTTCCCCGGCAACAGCACCAATGTTCCGAGGGTTACCTGAAACTGATGGTCGATCTCAGATGAGATCTTATGATGTGATCGGAGCTGTTATGTCTGACTTGCTGGATCTTGAGATACTGCTGATCCTTGGCCACCGGAGGGTGGTGGTGCCTGCAAGAGACTCTGATGCTTAAGTTAGTACGGGCTTTAGACAGGTTTTTTTTTGTGTAGAATCAGAGTATAAGTTATACCTGGGCGCTCCAATGTATTTATATTAGTGTAAAGTGACCTTCCTTGAGATAAGTTAGTTATCTTTATCTTATCTTTTGTGGATAAGATCACTTATCTTTTGACCAGCCGCCTTCAAGTCGGTTGTGATCTTCTGCTTTGGGCCTGTTTGGGCCTCTATGGTGATTTGGCCGAACTCTTTGGGAAGAGACTGGTGTCACGCCTTACAAGAGGTCGACCGCTTTGTCCTCGTCCAACCCGGACCGTACAGCTCGGTCCAGGGTATGAACACTGTCCGACCTCATCCTCCCGTATTAGTGCTGATGCCACAGCTTTTTCGGCTACAGACAAATACAGGACGAGTTCTTCCCCGATTTTAGGTCGGGTCAGAATGGGAGGTTGGCTCAAAAACCTTTTGAACTCCTGGAAAGCTTCTTCTCATTCAAGAGTCCATTCGATCTGGCATCCTTCTCTTAGTAGAGAAAAAAGTGGTAGGGATCTCAATGCTGATCCTGCTAAAAATCTGGAGAGAGCTGCAAGTCGGCTGTTCAGCTGCTGGACCTACCTTAAACAGGTCGGGTTTTTCATTTCCATGACTGCTTTACACTTATCGGGATTAGCTTCAATCCCCCTTTGTGTTAGCATAAACCCTAGAAATTTTTCAGCCTCCACTGCAAAGGTGCACTTTGCAGGATTCAATCTCATTCCGTGCGTCCTTATGGTGCTGAAGACTTGTGAGAGGTCGGTTAAGAGGTCGGCCTCATTTTTTGTTTTTATTAACATGTCGTCCACATATACTTCCATTAAACTCCCAAGGTGAGGTGCAAACACCTTGTTCATCAGCCTTTGGTATGTGGCCCCTGCATTTTTTAACCCAAAGGGCATGACCACATAGCAGTAATTCGCTCTAGGCGTGATGAAAGATGTTTTTTTCTCGATCTGGCCTATACATCGGGATTTGATTATATCCCGAGTACGCATCCATGAATGACAAGTATTGATATCTCGAGCTGGAATCTACCAAGGTATCAATATTTGGAAGAGGATATGGGTCCTTTGGACACGCCTTATTCAAGTTAGTGTAGTCGACGCACATCCTCCACTTGTAGTTTTGCTTCTTGACTAGCACTACGTTTTCCAGCCAGACCGGATATTTGATGTCTCTGATGAAGCCGACCTCTAAAAGGGCTTGTACTTGTTCTTCGACCACTTGAGCCTGTTCAGGACTGAGTTTTCGCCTTCTCTGTTGAATAGGTCGAGATCCTGGGTATACTGACAATTTGTGCGCCATGAGCTCGGGATCTATCCCAGGCATGTCGAAGGCTTTTCAAGCAAAGAGGACAGAATTTTTTTGTAGGAGCCTTATCAGCTTCTGCTTTAAATCTCCTTTCAAGTTAGCTCTTATGTTGGTATTTTTCGTCCTCTTGCCTGATCTGAACTTCTTCGGTCTTTCTTCTGGGCTGTGGTCGCAACTCTTCTTTAACTCGGATGCCTTCGAGCTCTATAGTGTTTACTTCCTTGCCTTTACCCCCTCAGGTTTAGGCTTTCATTGTAACACTTTCTTGCCATCTTCTGATCTCCTCTTATGGTTGTGATTCCCTCTGGTGTTGGAAATTTCATACAAAGATGGGGGTAGATACCACTGCTCCAAGTTGATTTAGGGTCGTTCTTCCTATCAAGGCATTTTAGGCCGAACCCACATCAACGAAAATGAAGTCGATGCTTAGAGTTTTGGATTTCATTCCCTTTCCAAAAGTGGTATGTAGGGGTATGAATCCCAGTGGTTTTGTTGGTGTATCCCCCCAGTCCGAAGAGGGTGTCATGGTATCTCCTTAACTCCTTTTCATCCAATCCCAGCTTGTCAAACGCTGGTTTGAACAGGATGTCTGCTGAGCTTCCCTAATCCACCAAGGTTCTGTGTAGGTGAGCATTGGCGAGAATTATGGTAATTACCACCGGATCATCATGTCTGGGGATAATACCCTGCTCGTTTTCTTTGGTGAAACAGATGGTAGGGAGGTCGAGTAGTTCGTCCCCGACCTGGTAAACTTCCTTCAGGTATCTTTTACGAGATGATTTTGTGAGTCCTCCTCCAGCAAACCCTCCCGAGATCATATGTATATGTCGCTCCGGGGTTCGTGGTGGTGGATCTCTCCAATTTTCTTCATCTCGTTTCTTTTTTCCATGATTATCTGACCTTTTCATGAGATATTTGTCAAGCCGACCTTTCCTGGCCAGCTTTTCTTTCACATTTTTTAGGTCGTAACAATCATTGGTAGAATGGCCAAACAACTTATGGTACTCGCAGTATTCGCTACGACTTTCCCTTTTTTTTGTTCTTGATGGGTCGAGGAGGAAGTAGCTTTTCAGTGTCACAAATTTCTCTATAGATGTCGACTAGGAAAACCCGCAGAGGAGTATAAGAGTGATATCTACTGGGCCTTTCAGACCCGACTTCTTCTTTTTTCTTGGGCTCCCTCTCCTTTTCCTTTGATGGGTGAAAGTGCCCAAGTTGCCAGCTCGGTTCTCATAGCCTGGAATTTTCCTCCATGTTGATGTACTTTTCAGCTCATTTCTTGTACATCACTCAAAGAAGTCGGGTGTCTTTTAGAGATGGACTGCGAGAAAGGTCCTTCTCAAAGTCCATTAACGAGACCCATTATTACTGCTTCTGTAGGCAAGTCTTGAGTTTCTAGGCACGCCTTGTATAATCTTTTCTTGCAGTCTCTCAGGAGTTCTCTGATCTCCTGTTTTACTCCCAGGAGACTAGGCGCATGCTTGACTTTGTCCTTTTGAATTGAAAATCACATAAGGAACTTACACGCGAGGTCGTCGAAGCTAGTGACCGACCTTGGGGGAGGCTATCAAACCATTTCATCATTTTCTTTGTCAAAGTCATTGGAAAAGCTTTGCAGTGGGTAGCATCAGAGGCGTCGGCTAGGTACATTCGACTTTTGAAGTTGTTGAAGTGATGCTTTGGGTTAGTAGTCCCGTCGTACAGATCCATATAAGGGATTTTGAAGTTCCTTGGAATTTTTGCCCTCATGATGTCTTCACTGAACGAGTCTTCTCCCCTCAATGGGGTATCTTCTTGGTCAGCGCAAGATCCCCTACCTCGGAGGTTGGATTCTAATCTTAAGAGCTTTTCTTCAAGCTTGTTGATGTTCCAGTTCTTGTTCCAATTGTTCTAGCCGTCCTTGGTGGCTGTGAAGTAGTCCCATAAGATCAGAAGCGTGAGGTTGCCCCTCCTTCTTTGGTTCGTGCACTTCAGAGGGATTCTTCTTGAATCTTGCATGCCTGAGGGACCTTCTCTGTGTTGTCTGTCTACTCCTGCAGAGAGATTATCGCCCTGTCATTGTTAACTGTATCTTGCTGCTCTTGCTTAGACTCTGATACAGTGTGTCCGTCCTCATTCTGGTCATCTGCCATTGTGGGTTGTTTTCCCAGATCCCCAACAACGGCGCCAATGTTACGTGGATAACCTGAGATAGGTGGATTGGGCTTGAAGGATTGGCCCAAATGTTAGTGGAAGGTGGTCTCTGACTTGTTCACGTTCGGGAGCCACCGTCCGTGTTGTATGCTTGAAGGAATGGGGGGTGATACCTGCAAAGACACTCTGATGCCTAAGTTAGCAAGGGAGTAACCAGGTTTAAGAGTATTGGAACTTAACTTTACCTGAGTGTATCAGTGTATTTATAGGTGATGATCCAATAACCACCGTTGGAGTAGTTCCACTTTTGAAGGTGGATAACCGTCCCTTTATCTTAGGGTTGTTCAGATATTTCTTCTAGAAGTGGATGAGAAATTTTAGAGAGCAGTTACTTATTTGAATAAGTGTTTATCTACCAGTTACTGTCGAGTTTGACCTCTTTGGGAAGAAGCTTATATTGCACCCGACCTTTTTGTAGAAGACGGGTAGATAGTAAAGGCCAACCTTTAGATTAAACATTTTTGTCTTACTTGAACCTATGCCACACTATTGGATCAGGGTATAAACATATATATACACTCGCCTTTTTATGTTACAAAGAAAAAGTCATAAGCACATGTTACAAAAAAAATTTTAAAAATCAGAGGAATAAGTATTTAGTGTGGATTTTAATTCAAAAACAACATATAAAAGAAAATGAGAAACAAAAATCACTCTTTCACTTTCGTAGTTATTATTACTTGGTATATATATAGCTTAAGTATCTATCTAATCTAATGTCATTATTTATATACTAAGTACTATATCATATATGGTTCATCCGTTTCTTTATGTAAATTAGTAAATAGGAGCATACAATACAACATATATATGAAGCACTATATATATATCAAGTTGTTGGTAATGCGAAAAAATTAAAGCCATGCATGCTAATAACCAAGTTGTTCTTTCTAAATATACTTCCTAAATATCAAATGAAAAATAGATAAATCAACGTTTTGAAATCTCAAATAAAATACTTATTAATTCATTTTTTATTTAGTAAGTAGAAATTAAAGAAACATTTAAATTAAATATTTTTAGAGAACTATTAAAATACATTTTAGAAATTAAATATTTTATATCTTATTTGAGTTTGAAATTGTGTGTTCAAAATTTTCTTTTTTTTTTTTATCAAAAATAGGAGACTCGAACCCGCAACCTTTTAATTAAATATGGGAAGACTATGCCATTTGAATTAAAACTCATTGGCATTCTCTTTTTTACTTTACTAAACTTGACAAAAGAAAATTGTATATTTTAAGAAAATAAATATAATTTTTTTAAATATAATTATTTATATATGTATTTTTTTTATTATTTTAAGTTTTTGAGATAAATAATTTAATAATATGATACGAAGAATTTTATGAACAAAAAATTTATAATTTGATGTCATCACGTTTCAAAGCTAAATAAAAAGGCTCAGTTTTTGCAAATGGAAAAAAGCATGATGTAACACCATGAAATAAAAGCTTGGCAAAAATATTCACTGCTATGGGTGTTAGCAAAAAAACACAACTTACGTTTTTCATTTTTCACCATTTTCTATCTTTTTTTTGTTTTTGAAATTAAACAAAATGCAACTTGCATTTTTTAGCCTGTAGCATTTGAATTTTTTTTTTTGTTTTTGAGAAAAGCAAGAACGCAGGTTGCGTTTGTCAGAGGAAATTTTTTATTTTTTTTAAAACTTAAACGTAAGTTGAAATTGTTAGATGGGTTTATTTAAATTTTTTTGGACGAAGAAAAACGCAGGTTGCGTTTTATTTGGGCCAAAAAAAAATTTTGAAATTTCCAAAACACAACTTACGTTTTATATGCGAAATAATATTTTAATAAAGAGCCTTGCTTATAAATTGCTAACACAACTAATTTCAACTTGCACCTCACTTCTGCTCCATCACTTGTACTCCCATTCTCCTTTCTTTCATGTATCTCATGCTTGTGAGATTTTTGGCTATTAGAAGGGTAAAAAAAAGTGAGAATATGGAAGATATTACAAATATACGAGTGTATTATAACGGTGAGATTATACCGAACACACATGAAGGAGTGGCTTTTGTTTGTGAATGTTTGTTTTTATTTTCTATTCCATACACCACGAGTTTTGTAGAGTTGCAAAATGGTCTTTGTGTGAACATACAAAGTCACATTTCGAAAAGGGTGAGCAACATTTTGTACAGGAATCCTGTACAAGTATTTGGTGGGTTGATACAGTTTCAAATAATCTCCATCACTGACGAAGCAAGCATGCAACAGATGTTCTATATTTATCGACAAACCCGATTTCACGTGCCGCTGATAGAGCTGTACGTTGAGTTCGAACAACATACGGGGCTGGACGCGTTTGACGAGAAGATCAACGTTAACGAGCTCGGGGATATATATATTGGGAAGAAGCTAACAACGACAGTAAAGAGGAGTTCGAAACCAACTATGAAGTCGATGACGAAAACGATGACGAAGATCTGGCAGGCAATCCAGCGGTGCAGAATGAAGCGGATGGAATTGTAAGGCAGCACCCATTTGGTGTTCCATCTTTTATGCGGACTCTAGATCTCGAAGCCATGCATGTCCCGAAATTTTCTGAGTATGTGAACATGGGTATGTTATGATTATTAATTCGAGTTACCTACGGTGTTTATTTTATTTGCCTTGTCTGACTGATGGTGGTGCGCATGTCGTAGGTGAAGGCAACGCTGCGGTGGAAGATGGTGAGTTTAGTGTTGGAATGGAATTTGGTTCGATAGAGTCGGTGATATCTGCAATCAAAAGTTACACTATCTCTAGAGGAGTTAATTACACTGTGTATCAGTTTGAGCTGCAGACATTCTATGCGAAATGCAAGGGTTATGGTGCAGGTTGTGAATGGCTTATCCGAATTAGCTTGATTCAAAAGAAAGCTTGTTGGGAGATCAGAAGATACAATGGCAAACAGACCCGTCGATAAAGGTGAAGTCTATTATTGCAAAAGTTCAATCCAGGTTCAATTACACTGCAAGTTACCGCAAGGCTTGGTTGGCAAAGTAGAAATTTGTCGTAAAAGTTTTCGGTGATTGGAAAGTTTCTTACCAGACTCTGCCAATATAGTTGAAAGCAATGACTGTGAAGATGCCAAGATCTCGTGTGCAAATTAAAACGATCCCTGTTTACCGTAAGAGTGAGGAGGTTCAAGGTGTAAGAGTACTGCACCGCATTTTTTAGAGCTTCTATCCATGTATTGTAGCATTTAGATACTGCAAGCCACTGGTACAGGTTGATGGCACGCAGGTGTATGGTAAATATAAAGGTGCCCTTTTGGTTGTGGTTGCACAGGATGGGAACCAAAACATTGTGCCCATTGCATTTGCGATAGTCGAGGGTGAGACGGCAGACGCGTAGGAGTTTTTCCTGACTAATTTGCGGAGATATGTTGTTACCATTGATGGCTTGGGCATTATTTCTGACCGTCATACCTCTATCGACGCTGCAGTAGCTCGCAGTAACGGTGCATGGTCACCACCAAGAGCGTGGCACATATACTGCATCAGGCACATCGAGTCCAACTTCTTAAGGAGGTTTAAGGCTCTGTATTTGCATAAACTGGTGGTTAACACGTATTTCATTTCGCTATTATGGTCCTATTCATAGTGGTATCTGCTTACGATTAAATGAATTGTTCAACAGGCTATTCTAGGATGGGACAAAAATACAACAAAAAATATCAGAGGCTTGAAGAGCGGTGTGAGCATATACTCAATGGTGCGATGACATCGGTGTTGGCATTCGATAGGGGTCATCGTTGGGGACATATGATGACAAACTTGGTAGAGTGCATAAATTCTGTCCTGAAGGGTGCACGCAACCTTTCTGTGACTGCTATTGTTAGGTCTACTTTCTATCGGGTGAATGAATTGTTTACTTGGAAGAGCGCCGAGGCTCATGAGCGTGTCCGTAACAGATTCACGTATTCAGAATTTGCAATAAAGAGAGTTGAAGAAAGCTTTCAACGTGCAGAAAAATATTATGGTCAACTGGTTCAACAGGCGCAATAAGATGTTTGAGGTTCGCTAAATGCAAGATGGTTCCGTTTACACTGTTAACCTTGCGCAACGACACTGCGACTGTGGCCATTTTCAGGTCGAGCGACTCCCATGTTGCCACGTTCTTGCGTATTGCGCTAACCAGCGTCTTGATTGGCAAGTATATGTGCACGACATGTACAAGATGTTTGAAATTTGCAAGGTGTACAGAGGCGAGTTTATTCCGATGGGTGACCCATCTACGTGGGATAGATATGAAGGAGCGAAGGTGATTGCCAACTAGACATTGAGGCGCGTGGCAAAAGGAAGATCGAAGTCAACCCGCTACTTGAATGATATGGATTCGCGGGATATGCGTGGTCCTTGCCGGTGTACTGTTTGTGGACGCGAGGGACATAGTCACAGCCGATGTCCTTAACGCGCAGGTATATCGACCGCCGGAGGTCATTAGTGATTAACCTTTTCAATGTAACCTTGTTATGACCTACTTCACAATTATATGTAACTTTTTATGTAACCTCGTCATTTTTGTTAACCTAGTTAACAATTTATAATAAATAAAGTTTTTAACCTCGTTATGTAACTTTTTAATAAATTAATATTTCGTTACAAAAGTGCAATATGATAATCTCAAACAGAGTTATACGAGAACAATGCTTGATGATGATGATGATAATAATAATAATAATAATAATAATAATAATAATAATAATAATAATAATAATAATGATAAACAGAATCATCTAAATATAAGATACAATATTGAATACAACTCTGAATAGAAAACTGAGTACAAAATCAACTGCAACAGACTACTTCCTCGGCGCCTTCTTCGAATACAAAGATGGGGTGTATAAAAGGGAGGAAAAAAAGAGTTTCTTTTTTCTTTCTTTCTTTCTACGTTTATGCTTTGATTGAGGGTTGAAAATGCATTTGATTTTGAAATTGGCAATAGTGGTTTAAGTTTCTACCCTTTTCGGGTTTTATTTTTTTTGGGCTTGTGCATGTTGGCTTTGAGTTTCAATTATTGTTGTATCTCTATGTATGTGTTTGAACAATTGTAGACTGGACTGCATACCTTTTAGTGTTAAAGCCACGCCAATGGAAGTGATTGTATTTTTCATTGAGTTCAAGAGGAAAGATAAAGAATAAAGAAAACCTTTTTATTTAGATACTAGAAGCCAAGTATAGCATGAAGAAATCATTTCTTTTTTCTTTTGATTTTAGTCAATCTTTTGGCTTTTATTTTCTTGATTTGGATGATAATTTCAAAACTCAAAAGAAGGACTTTCTGAACCCGGAAAAATTTAAGATGTTCAAACAAGAAATGCAAAATTAGAATGCTATTTGTGTGGAGGTTCTAAATTACTCTGTTTATTTAAGGTACTAATGTTTGGTATAATATATCTTTAAGTCTGAAAATCAGATATTGTTATTGTTCTTTTTCTTATTCTTTTTTCTTCTTCTTTAAATTTTGTTAAACAAGCAACAGGATGAATACAAAATTTTTTTTCTTCTTATGTGATACTTGTATTCACTATCAACTGAATTATCTCTGCAATAAAGAATAAATACAAGTAACTTATGTTAGATACCTAATTATTTTTACAAAGATCTAAGTGGATGTTACTTTTGTCAAGCATCAAGATGTTTCTTTTTCATACTAAATAGATGTTATTTTAATAGAAGCCATGTGAATAAAAAATAAAAAAAGCTTATACATAAGTAACTATAAATTTGTCATCATGCTAAGATGCAGTGAAAGGAAGCATAATATTCATTCAACTTATCCATATAATTTACAACACTATAGATACAGAAATTCATCATGACCAAAAGTAATACAAGAAGAATCATCCATTTAGTATGAAAAGAAACATCTATTTGTTTAACAAAAGAAACATGTGACGTAAATTTTTGCATAAACATTCAAGTTGCCTATAAGAAGAAATATACTAAGTAGGACCAAAATAAAATACATCTAATTCTTAAAGTATTATAAAAATCCACAACTGTAACTCAAGAAAAATCTTAAAATATATCAAAAGTGTCTCAAACGGTGATGTCATCACATGTGTTAAAGACATTGGTTTGACAAATGATCAAAGCTTTTATTATCCATTGATTATAGCAGTATCCGCCCAATTTGATGCACTTCCCATGCGAGGAATGCTTGGTATATTTGTGTAGAAATTCACCTAAGAAAAATTTATACCAAAAAACATCCATATATTTCAATAACTATTAGCATTTCTTCAAGTTGTTGACGGTACTGGGGATTCAGACATAGTCCTGCATATATAACATTGTGGATCGACAAATATGCAATCGAGAGGGAATGAGGGTTGTGGCGGTGATTGCAAACCACAAGGGGAGGAGGGGCTGCGGCAGTGATCTGCGTTTAACTAAGTTGTGTTTGAGAATGAGTTGAAGTCGTATTGGACGGAACCACAACAGGGGAATATCAACTACAAAGATGCCGATGAAATATTAGACTTATGCCTCAAGAACAAGATAGAAACCCGCGGCCACTGCATCTTCTGGGAAGTAGAAGACACAGTTCAACAGTGGATCAAATCTCTGAAATAAAGATGATTTGATGAAAGCGGTCCAAATTTGGTTAAGCAACCTCTTGAATCGGTACAAGGGCAAGTTCAGGCACTAGGATGTTAACAGTGAAATATTGCATGGTTCATTTTATCAAGACAGGCTTGGTAGGGACATAAGATCAAACATGTTCAAGATAGCACACCAATTAAACTCATCAGCTACTCTCTTTGTGAATGATTATCACAATGAAGATGAAAATGACACAAGATAAACACCAGAGAAATACATTCAATAGATTCTTGATTTGCAACATCAGGGTGCACCAGTTGGTGGAATTGGAATTCAAGGATATATGGAGAGTCCTGTGGGGCCTATTTTTGTTCTGCACTTGATAAATTAGGGACTCTTGGTTTACCAATATGGTTTACTTGATCTTGATGTTTCTTCAAGAAATGAGTATGTTAGAGCTAATAATTTGGAAGTATGATGAGAGAAGCCATGACACGCCCTTCAGTAGATGGCATAATGCTTTGGGGATTCTGGAAAATGTCTATGAGTAGGGAGAATTCCCACTTGGTGAATGCAGAAGGTGATGTTATTGAAGATAGAAAAAGATTACTTTGTCTTAAACAAGAGTGCTTGTCTCATAGCCATGGTTGTGTTGATGATCAAGGACTATTCAACTTTAGAGGTCTCAATGGAACATACAATCTACGAATCATGAGGGGAAGGGCTGTGGCGGTGGTGGTGGCAGTGCGAATCGCGATGAGAACAGCAATGCGGTGGTGACAAATCGCGACGAGGAGGGCGCTGTAGTGGTCTGCGGCGTTGTGAATCGCGACAAGAACGGCACTGCGGTGGTGGACAGCTTTGCAAATCGCAAGGGAGGCGCTGTGGTGTTTGGCGGCGGTGTAAATAACGAGGGAAGATTGCACTCCCAAGGGATGGTGATGGCGAGAGTAGTTCGAGTAGGGTGGGACACGATCGCAGAGCATTATCGCAATGTAGGAGAGAAGAATACAGGATTATGGGGGTTGTTTTACAAAACCTAAATTTTCAAACAAATCATTAATGTCAATTATTAAAATTATAATTTAATAAAATAAATTAAAATAATTATAATTAATTGAGTTGTTTATTTCTTAGCTGATTAAACACTTGGTTCTTATATTTTTTCTATATATATTGGTCCTTATTTCCTTACCATTTAGCTCATTGTTGGCGTTTATATTAATGTCTTCTTGTAGGTAGTAATAACTAGGGTTAAATATTTTTTTCGTCCTTAATATCTTGGGTGAAAATAAAAATCGTCCCCGACCTTTTTTCGTTATTAAAATCATCCTTAACGTTACTAAACATTTTAAAATCATCCCATTTCAAATTTTTAAACTAAATTACCCTTTATCATCATCTCTCCCCTTTACTCTCCTCTGTTTAGCTCCTCAGCTTCCCTCTTTGGCTCCTCCCTCTTCCTTGCTCCACTTTCTCCAACCAAATCTTCAACAACAACAACTATTTTTTTAATTTCAAAAAATTAATCAAAGCTAACGCAACATCAACAACAATATATTCAGATTCCACCCAAATCTTCAACAGCAACAGCTATGTTTTTTTAATTTCAAAAAAATCAAGCAAAGCTAACACAGAATAACGTAACATCAACAATAGTATATTCAAATTTCATCCAAATCTTCAATAGCAACAACTATTTTTTTAATTTAAAAAAATCAAGCAAAACTAACACAGAATCAACAACAATAACACCAATTCAAATTCAAGACAGAAAATTTAAGAGAGAACAATGCAGAAAAGAGAGAAGAGAGAATAGAGAGAAGAGAGAAGAGGGGTGGTGTTGCTGCCGTCCGTCGCCATCGTGGTTGAGGATAGGAACGACAGTGATGGAGAATGACGTGATGGCGGCGGCCAGAGCTGAAATGACTCTGTTGAGGGCTAAGGAGAGGTCGGAATCGTCTAGAAAGTGGTCGTCGTGGGAGAAGGTGAGGCCAACGTCAATGGAGGAAGGGTTGAGGTTCGTGATGGAGAGGGAGAAGAATGTGGAGAAGGAGGTGGGGGCGGAGATGGTACGGTGGTGGAAAGAGAGAGAAGAATTGGGGTTGTGGTTGAGCAGGAGGGTTCCGAAGAGAAGGGTAGGAAGAAGGGGATGGGAGGGAAGAAAGTGAAGAGATACAGGGACGGGGTGAGGGTAGGTATGGGGGGTGAAGGGGGTTTTGTTTTTTAATATTATTTTTATTAATTATTAAGGATAATTTGGTCAATAAAATTGAATTAAAGTAAAAAAGAATGATTTTATAACGTTTTGTAATGTTGAGGATGATTTTAATAAGAAAAAAAGGTCGGGAACAATTTTGATTTTGACCTCAGACCTTAGGGACGAAAAAAGTACTTAACCCCTTTCAGCTTCCAATGTTTCTTTACAAATTAGAAGTATTCATATGCTTAATGGTTTAAACGTTAAGGTTTGGAAGGATACCATAAAAATTTTCCTCGCTTGTATGAATCTAGATATAGCTCTTCGAGAGGAGAAACCCACTTCCACTCCAAAAAATCTCAATGAGGTTAAAATAGAGAAGTGGGAGAGATCTAATCGAATGAGCATTATGATTATGAAACACTCAATTCCTAAGGCATTTCAAGACTCAATTAATGTGGGTAAAGATGCCAAAGAGTTCCTAAAAGATGTTGAAAAATTCTTTGCTAAGAATGAAAAGGCGGAGGCAAGTAGCTTTTTGAGCAAGCTTGTCTCCATAAGGTATAAAGGTAAAGGGAACTTAAGGGAGTACATTATAGAAATGTCTCATCTTGCTTCTAAATTGAAAGCACTAAAACTAGAGTTGTCTGAAAATTTACTCGTGTATTTCATTTTGATCTATCTTCCTGCACACTTTGGGCAATTCAAAGTGATTCTAAAGGATACTTGGTCCCTAAATGAGCTTATATCTCACTGTGTGCAAGAAAAAGAGAGGTTGCAGCAATATAAGACTGAAAGTACTCACATGGTTTCATCTCCTCAGTATAAAAGAAAGCGTGATACTACTGCGGATGCGCCTTCTCAGCAGAAAAAGGCTAAGAAACAGGATCAAGTTTTAATCTATTTCTTCTGTAAAAAGGTGAGACGCATGAAGAAGGATTGTACCAAATATGCCACTTAGCGTGTAAAGAAGGGTATGATTCTTACTTTTGTTTGTTCTTAGGCTAGTTTAAGTTATGCACCTATTGATACTTGATGGGTAGATTCTGCTGCTACTACTCATGTAAGTGTTACTATGCAGGATTGCATGTGGAGTCGACCGCCAAATGATGCTGAAAGATACATCTATGTGGCAGACGGCAATATAGTTGCAGTCAAAGCTATAGGAATCTTTAGATTATGTTCCACAAGTGAATTTTACTTGGATTTATTAGACACATTTTATGTACCGTCATTTTGACGGAATTAAGTTTCTGTTTTTCGTTTGGACAAATCAGGTTATTTTTTGTTCGTTCAAAAATAATAAAGTCAGTCTCTTTTATAATTCGAATAATATTGGCTCTGATACCACTTGTTGGAGTTTTCTCAGAATTCCTTAACTCAAAGATTATCCATGTTAAATCATTAAGAAATAAAGTATTTGAATGCGGAAGCGTACCTGAATTCATAAATATGAATCATGATTGGAAGAGTTTGGATCTTGTGATTCTTTCGATCTTCCTCAATCAAAGCCTTCTTTATCCCTAATAGGGCTTAATTGTGATTTTTTTTTCTTTTATGGGAAAAGGGCGACAAAAGCAACTTTAGTGTGTTGCAGACCGAAACCCTGAAGGCACTATTTATATTTGAGTATGGCATCTATTAAACCCTAAAACCCAAATAAAATAGTATCTAAAGTCCAAAAAATAATATATCTAAAATCCAAAAGATAATACATCTAAAGTCCAAAAGATAATATCTTGTTTTATTCTTATTTAATTCTAAATCAAAAGTAATTATGACTTATTCAATTTAGCATTTATAACAATAAATGAGATCACCATTATATAAGTCATTTAATTTAAAATGGTATAATTTGTGATTGTAATTAATATATGTATTACACCACAAATAAATTAGAAAATTAAATAATTTCCTAACATATTAATCCTATAATTATGGCCAAACAGTCATATACAAAAAGAGCAATAAGAAATCATTTTTGGAAAGTGTCTTGAGAGCCTTTGAATTTCAGCATAATTGGGTGCAAATGGTTATGAAATGCATGAAGAATATGAGCTATAAATTTAGAATAAATAAAAAATTTTAAAAAAATTATCCCCCAGTGAGGCCTAAGGTAGGGAGATCTTTTATTTCCCTATCTTTTCATTATTGCCGCTGAGATTTTAATGAATGAGGCACAAGATAAAGAGTGGATTAAGGGGATGAAGATAGCGCCAACAACACCAATATTAACACATTTTTTTGTGCGGATAATTGTATTTTGTTTATGGAAGCCAAGAAGGAAGAAATATACTAATTAGTTTCTATTTTAAATGAATACATTAGAACAGCTGGCCAAAAAAATAAATTTAGAGAAATTAGGCATCTCATTCAAAAGTTAGATTCCACTGCAAACAAGAGTCAATATTAAAGAAATTTTAGGCATTGCTAATTCAGATACTCTTGAAAAATATCTAGGTTTGCTGGCACAAAGGAGGAGGTCTAAAATGAGGGCCTTGAAATGGACAAAAGAAAAAGTGTTCAGTAAGATGGAAGGGTAGAAGGAGAATCTATTAAGTGTTCATTTTGGTGTTATTAAATTGATAAAAATATATTTTTTTAATAAAAAATTATTTTTTATTTTTTAATGTATTTGACAAATTTCTAACAATAAAAATAAAAATATTAGAAAAAAATATTTTTTTGAGAAGCTACAATTTACATCATTTTTTTAAAAGTTTCTTTTCCTTAAAAAAAAGATGTTTTTATATAATAAATGAACAAAAAAGTACTTTTATCTTATTTTACCCAAAACATAATTGATAAATAAAAAGATCTTTTTACATGAGATATCTAAATATAAAATCACTTTTACTTTTGTAAAATATCTTTTAAAAAATATTATTTAAAAAAAGATCTTTTTCAAAAATGGCGCCCAAACAAGTTCTAAATCAACCGGAGAAAGAAATTTTCATTAAAGCGATGATTCAAGCTATACCGTCTTACACTATGAATATTGCAAAGTTTCCCAAGAACTTCTGCCAAAGACAGAGAGCAAGAGTGGCAAGATTTTGGTAGGCATCGAATGAAAGAGATAGAGGAATTCATCGGAGGAGTTGGAAAAAGATAACCTGAGCAAATCTAGAGGAGGTATGAAATTTAAAGTTTTTCATTGTCAAAATGTAGCACACTTGGCGAATCATGTAAGATAATTTTCTGAAAATTAAATAATAAATTAATTATGATTTATTTTATTTATTCAGAATATTAATTTTAAAAATTTTTATATTAATTCATTTAATTGAATATTTTTTTATTATTGATTTGAAAGCTTAAATAATTGAAAAATAATGAGAATTTTAGACATATGGTTTAATTTGAAAAATTAGATTTTGAACTCTATTTTGTGATTTTAAAAAAAATTAATCTGATTATCTCTAAATATTGAATTAGAGTATTTATTTAAAAATAAATTAAGTTGATAATTAAATAACATTTTTATGGATATTATTATTATTGAATTAAATTTGGTTTTAAATTATTACTCTAACCTCTTAATTTTATTAAAATTATCGAATTTTCCCTTTAAATCCAATTACACAAAAAACCCTAATTGAGACACTAATCCTAATTCCTTCTAATCAAACCCTAGCCGCCTTTGTTTCCTTCTTTTAACAAAACACACAGCAGCAACAGTAGAAAAACAAACAAAAAAAAGAAATGGTGAAGGCAGAAAGGGGAGAACGGGAGAGCTGAGGAAGAGAGGAAGAGATCTGAGGGAAAATGGAGATCGGGAAGAAGGGGGACCGCGTGCAGTCGTCACCGCCGCGCCGCTACTCTGTTGTCGTCGCACCGCACCACCATCGCAGGAGAGAACCGAGGGGAGAGAGAGAGATGCGTATGAGAGAGAGAGAGAGAGAGAGAGGGAGCTGCTGTCATCTACACCGTCGCGAGGGAGTAGCCGTCAGCTTCGCGCCGAACTCCTCACGAACTGTTAGCGTTCATGAAGCCGCCAAGAGCTGTCGCGTTGCTTGCACCGCCGCATCTTGCCCGCGTATCTATCGCCAATCGATCGAGGGAGAGGACGCGCGAGGAAGTGATGGACGTGGCAGTATTGTCGACGTCAGATCCGTCGCCGCCATGCCTTTCCCCACCGCCGATCCATCTTTGCTGATGGAGATCCCGTCGCCGAGCTGCTGTATAACCGCTGCCGCCATTGGGTTTGCTGGGAGAGGAGCGCGAACGGGAGTGAGAGAACAGGTAGGTTGCCGTCACGGGTGTCACTGCCGGAGGAGGAAGAAGCCTCGCCGCTGCTCTGTTCCTTATTTTTCTCTGAGTACAGTAAGCTACCTTGCCTCGAAAACCTCTTTTATCACTTTTTCGTTATACATTACTGAGTTTTCTGTGGCGTTTTTGCTGTAGGGTTGAATTATGGTGATTGTATGTCATGTTTAGAGTTGCCAATGCTGCTACAAAGATGAAATGGAGCTGCTTTTGCTACAGGCCGAGAGAAAAAGGTGTTTTGCGCATTTTATAGCTTTCGGGTTTGACTTTTCAAGGTAGAGATTTTTCATAATATTTATTTATATTATAGAGTTGTTATAAATTGATATTCATGTGAAAAATATATTTCTGTGAGAATGTTTGTCTTATAGATGTGGCTGTTTGTTGGATTGGATTACTGATTGCTGAGAGATTCGTGGTTGTTGATAAAAACTTTATTTGTAAAGTCATCTGGTTGAATATTATGAAAAGTGTTCTTTCTTGGTTTTGGAGTTAATTTAATAATATAAATAAATCAATTTTAGAAATGATTTAAGATATAAAATGAATTGATTTTGGAAGCGGTTTGATTTTATAAATGATTTAATATTGGAGCTGGTTTGACTTTAAAAAAGATTTATTATCGGGATTGGTTTAATTTGAAAATAATTTGATATTAGAATGGGCTGAATTTTGGAAAATGATTAAGATTTGGAAATGGTTAAGGAATATTTGGATGGGACCCGAAAAGGGTGGCAGAGTTAGGGTTTTAGAAAAGATGCTGACGAAATTTTTATAAAAATCGAAAGTTTCACTTGAAATGCTTATTCAAAGGATTTGGATTTTAATTTAGGATCTTGTAATATGATTTTGAGTTAGTCAGTAAAGAATGAATTGTGGTTGCGAAAATAATGATTTGTGAATTTGATTAAGGGTTGAGACCCCGAGTAAGAGGCAGTGGCATTTGTCCACTTGCTCCGGAAAAGAGATGAGAAATAAGGATGATGAAAACTGAGTACGCATTATGAATTTGAATTTTAATTGAGATATATGTGACCGGGTAAGATACAGTAGTGTTACCCACTTGCTCTGGATAAGAGTTCGAGACTCCGGGTAAGATGCAAGGGTTAGTTTTTGTCACCGCTTGCTCTGGGTTGAAAACTGTAACACCACCTGGGTAAGAGGCAAGGTGAAGATGTCTCCTGCTCTGGGTACACGGGTAAGATGCAAAGGTTGAGGCGAGGTCCCACTTGCTCTGTGTTTGGTGTTCTGTCCAATGGTTAGCTACCAGGACATGTCGGGTTGGCTGTATAACTGACAGATGAACTCATTAGCCACAGGGCAGACATGTATCGTAAGCATTTGTATGCTTTGTTTGGTTTTGAATTTGTTTTGGTTTTCCTAACTGCTTAACTGTCTTTAAATGCTATCTGAGCTACTTGCTGTAATTGCTATCTACACCTGTGTTTTCCTTGTCTGTTTTGTCTGTGTTTGTTCTGGTGTGGTATTTTGAGATTAAGTTTTGGTGTTAAATTGATGATACTTTTGGTTGATGGCGTGATTGGTTTCTGATTGAGATTTAGTAAAGTATGAAAAATTAAGCTATTTCAGCATAGACATAATGAACCTATGTTTGGAACAAATTGGTCATTCATATTGTTAGGAAACTTTTAATTTTCTTTTATAGGAAAAACTGAGTTTTAGGATTTCTGGATACTTAATCACTGAGTTTGGAAAATAGTTTTTCTATTAAATATCTTCTTATAATACACTCTGAAAATCTGTGGTGAGACAATGTGTTTAGGTTCTCACCCCCTACAGACTTCTCTTTTTAGGAAACAGACAAAGAGCTTATGAAGAGTTGTAGAGTTTAGCTTATGCAACATGGATGTATTAGTTTAGTTATTATTATTCTTCCCTCGCCATTAACATTATTTGTAAGAAGGATAGGAGTTGTATGAGTTGTATGTATTTAATATATATAAGTTACTTGAGTGATAAGTTATGTATATTGGTATATGCTTGTTTGTTTTCAAGATAAAGTAGTTTTTTTTTTGGTTTTCAAAGAAAATCAGCGGTACAATTTCAAATCAAATGCTCCTATTATATTATTAAGAATATGAAGTCGTCTAATACTTTTTGCTATCAAAGTGGTGCAGCCAAAAGCGTGACATTCTGATAGTGAGGGTGTTACAAATCAGGCATAGAAAAGCAAGCAATACAAATAAATGCATCTATTCCCTCAACCCAAGGCCGAAGCATTTCTCTTATTGGATCCTGGATATTATAATCACGGGGAATTTAAGTGCATTCTTCCCTGCAGTCACACATGAATATGCACCATTGGTTGAAGAAGTTTGGAAAGACCTAGCAATTCAAAAGAAAGGATGAGCTTCACTTTCTTCCGGAAGTTGTAGAGTACTTCTTAAACTGGGTAATTGCTCCACAACTTATCCTTGAAATTATTGAAATGGTGGAAAAATAACAGATGTGTGCTAGACTTGTATACAGATATCTTACTCATATTTGATTCATCCATTTTTTACCTTCCTAATTTTAGTCCTACAACCAATCAGATTGTTGATCTTTCCTTGTAAACGCTGGAATCTTTAGACTATGGTCTTTCTTGAGTCAGCTATTTTTTTATATTCATTCTTTGTTATTACTAAGCTTTATGGATGGTGTTGGCAGTCTAGTGGCTATGTATCATTTTCTAGAAGGGTTAAGTACGATTTTGGTTTTTAATGTAGAGGCCGAAAATTTATTTCGTTCTCGGCCTTTTTTCGCTACAAAATAGTCCCGAAAGTTATAGTTTGTTTTAAAATCATCATTCGAACGATTTTATCCCTTAGTTTGTTAGTGTCTATTACACCCGTTTTAACAGATAATGATAATATTAATTAATAACAATAATAATAAACAAAACAATAAATATATAAATAATAAATAATGAAACTAAATAAGGGTTTAGTGTGTGGAGTGTTCAACGCCAGCGTCTTCTTCGGAAGCACAACGGAGAGCAGCAGCGCTAGGGTTCAAGAAACAGCGTCCATGGCTTCCCAGAGTTCAAGAGCTGCACGATTTCGTCCACCTGCGAAGGAGTTACTATGCGTACATTGCGAGAGGCCAATTCTGCGAACTTCATCCACGAAGAATAACCCAGGACGAAGATTTTGGGGCTGCGTATACTAATAGGTATGATGTTGTTCGTCGTTTACAATTCTGGGTCTGTGAATTTGGGGGTTTTTCATCTATCTTTGTGGCTTCTATCAGGTTCAAGATGGTTGTGATTTTTTCTGATGGGCAGATCCGGAACCTGGAGGTGCTCAGCATGAGATTGAAATTGCAAGAACCAGGAGGAAGATTACAAACTTAAAATCACGATTCAAGGATGTTGAATGGAAGCTTAGGATTGTTGCTGCTTTATGTATTGCTGGCTGGGTTGGGTTTTTGTTCTTGTTGTTGCAGAATCCATATAAGTTAAAACAACCATATGGAATGCACCTAAATTATAGATGATTAGATAGGGAATTTTAGGAGATTTGTTGTATTATAGGGTTAAAGTTTGAGGATAATTTGTGATGTTTCAATGGTTTAATGATGTCTCATGTGTGAACCTGTTTGAATTAATGAATGAAAGCGATGTTTAATGTTGTATATGATGTGAATTTGGTTAATGGTGAGCTAGGTGTGATGTTTTAATTTGCAATCTTAATGAAGAAGTTCAGTAAAGCATAATATGCATGAATGAGATTCTAAAAATCCAGTCTTTAACTAATGGCAGATTTCAATTGAGGAGAAGTTAAAACAAACATAAATTAACTGTTGGTTTCCACATGTCTAAGATGATAACATAGATTACAGTGGATGTCATGCCACTGTAACAAAAAACAGGACTCAACAAAGTATGCTGAAACACCTAATACCAAAATACAAACATCAAACTAGTGTTTATAAAGCATTATTCTGAAACTAAACATTGTTTCCATATTAGTAAGACATTAATAAGAAAAGAGAATAACAAACAAATCCTAAAGATGCCCCCATTCACTTGGAGATAATTTGGCCATTAACTTCAGCTTCTGCAAAGGAACATGTGGTGCACCACTTTGGATGACAGAAAAATACCTCTTCCTCTCAGATGGCTAGCTCAGTGTTTTTTTTTTTGCTGGAGGAGGTTGCTGCTGCTGCACCCTTGGTAGCACTTTAGGTAGGCATCCTTCTTGTAGCAATCAGCCACATAGGATTCCAAATCAAGGCCTTTGAAGGTGATATAGCTGATGGCATGAGGACATAGAACACATAGCAGCAACCAGGTCCACAACAAATTTATCCAATCCATATATAACCTCATATTTACTAGCAGCTGACCAGTATGGCCTCCAGTCCCTAGCTAAGCTTGCCCATTTCTCTAGTATCTTCCTAATTATTGGCATAATGTTTCCCCAATAATTCTGAATCATATCTCTATTGGCAGCCCAACTAGTCATCATATACACCCTAATATCCTCTAACATGGTAACAATAGGTTTTTCTCTTTCCTCTACTATGACAGCATTGAAACTTTCACTCATATTATTAACAAGGGTGTCACATTTTGAATGAAAAGTAAACCTAGAACGGGACCAGAACCTGGGTGGAATGCCGTGTAGATGTCAAAATGCCCCCTCATTGATACCTCGCAGACATTTCATTTCCTTCTCCCAATCCTTCTAATGACTTGCCTTAGCACACCTCCACATTCTGTTCTTCATTTCCAAACCCGAAAATTTCATCCTGAAATTGTTACAGAGATGCTTGACGCAAAATCTGTTGTCCACCCTTGGTATGACCTCTTCAAATGCCGACAATAGACCCTATGACCAGGAGGTGAGCATGCATTTGATTAGTACATAAATCATTGTTTTTATTTAGCACAACCTATATTTGTTTAACCACAAGCTTAGTGTAAAATGTAATATTTGATCAGACATAAATGTGCATTTTTCAATATTTCGTGGACCTAAATCATCGGCAAGATGACGTAGAAATTAGGCCCAAGAATCCTTTGTCTCGGCTTCCAAAACTGCATAAGCAATTGGAAGAATCTGGTCATTTGGGTCTCTTTCAATTGCAGTCAATAGTTGTCCTGCTTGAGGAGTTTTTAAGAAGCATCCGTGCAAGCCAATAAACGGTCTGCAGTGCTGAAAACTTTTCTTGCATGCATCAAAGCAGACATACAATCTTTGAAAGACATAATAATTCATCAAATTTGGATTTTGTCTCTCCTGAGAAAAATCTGGGGATCAAATCACTTTCAGGTACATCGACGATCCTGGATATGTTCTTAGCAGCTCACCACAGTAATCGACTAATTGTTAATCCTCTGTACTGCTCCCTAAATGTACCCTGGATCTGGCTCAAAGCCTCTTGCTTTGTTTTTGCTGCCATTGCCTTAGTCACGGTCAGATTCCACTTTTTTTGTGTCTTTGCCACCAGATCCTTTACCTTGATTCTTGGATTGGATTCTACTTTCTTCTTAAACTGGTTGCCTAGCCATTTAGAGTGCATAATTCCTACCCTATGTGTCTGCATGCAGGTACGTTGCAGATTCATGCTTTTTAGCTGCCATGTTGATTCTTCGCCAACCCTGTGTGCATATAGCCAAAAGGGGCAGTTTTTTTGATAGACAGCCCAGACCCTTACCAAGTCACACTTCTTGAACTTAATATTCCTAGTTGTCTGAACTGCATAGGCTGCCACCGTGTCCTTAAATTCTTGCCTAGATTCATAAAGTGTTCCCACCATCCATTTTTAGTTTCTCATGTCTTTTTTAGGTTTATGGACTGGAAACCTCAGCCCCTTACAATCAGCATCCTCCTCTGCATCATCAGCTCCCAAGTCTTGTCCTCCAATCATGTAATCCTGCTCCAAGTCATCACTCTTTGCTACTTTCTCATCCTCCAAATCACTTGTCACAACCCTCTTACCTTTGTCCGCAGTAGAGTTCTTTGGCACATAATTTTCTTCACCAAATCCACTATCATAGTCATACTCTTCCTCACTGTCAGTGAAGTGGATGTCTTTGGCACTATCCCCCTCTTCATTAGATGGCAAGTATGTTGGGTCATCAATGTCTTCGCCATTACTTTCATGGTCACTACCTCCAATCTGTCCTTCCTGGCCTAACTCTACTCCAACACCCTTATTTTGACATTCGGTTTCAATCGCATCGCCAACAGCATCAATCTTCTCTTGGTCTCCTTTAAATACCACTACCTCAAGACTACCACCATTAGGTTCTTCACTCTCGACGCCCCTAATATCTCCCCCCACGTCAATATAACCAACTTCCGGAAATCCATCGGCATCCCCAACCTCATGCACCACAAACAAATCAACGAATCCCCTCAAGTCGGCTATGTTGCACATCTCAATTGTCTTTGAGTCACCTTTCAACAACTTCAAGTTACTCTCAAAATCATCTGCATTTGGATCTTTGTACCATAACGCTGCGATGGTCTCCTTCGAGTATCCAAACTGCTGACGACTGTAACTTGACCCTTTAAATACTTGAAGACACCGTTCTCATATTCGAATGCACTCCCATGATGCACCCTCATGTTAAAGAGTGACATCTTCTTCTCAAACAACCCTATTATTCAACACGATATGTTACTAAACCAAATAACAACGAAAACAAAAATAATTAGCACAAACTCTAGTCTTACACAAAGGTTCGCACTGCCTAGATTAAACCCTACACTAGTTACCTGCATCAACGAATGTGACATTGCATGGATAAAAAGCTTACCTCAAAAAGGGGTATCTGCAGCAACGAAGACAAGTGACCAATGCAGGAAGGTCTTCAACAACCTCGCTCGAACTACCAACAACGGATGATCTTCAACCACTAGCCTAGACCGTCCTCGCAGGAACGCTTTCGTAGGGTTTCACACAAACGTTCAGGGACTAATCGTTTTCTTAAACAATGGCTTGATTGGGGAAGGCGAAATGATTTCGCGGGAATGACATGAAGGGAAAACTTGTCTTTAAAATTTATTTTTTAGTGCAAATGATGAATTTAAAACAAACTAGAACCTGCAGGACCATTTTATAGTGAAAAAAAGATCGAAGACGAAATAAATTTTCGACCTCTACGTTAAGGACCATTTTGATGCTTCCAATCGTCCTTGGTTCCAAATCCAATCAATGAGATGAAAGAATTTCTAACTATGTAATGATGGATACAGCAAATCCAAAACACATAAATATATTTTAGTATTGGATTCAATTAATTAAAACAAAATGGATATAATTGACAAGCTCCCACCAACATTAACTATTGAAGAATCTTATTTTCTTTATAAAGTACAATCTATATAAGTTCTCTCTTCTGACTTGAATGTTTTTTGAGTGATGAATCTCATAATACTACAGATTTGCAGTTCTCATACGGTAAGGTGTGAATTAATAAAATCATTGATCATCCTAATTTTAAAAAATTAAGAACTATATAACATATACAAGTTCCAATAAACTTTATTAAATCAAAAGTCGGTTATGGTTTGTTCGAGGAGGAGAATGCAACCTGTTCTTGCCTGATTACTCCGAGGTATAGCTCGTCCTTTGGTAAGGTCGGCGGACTCCTGGAGTGGACCGAGGTATACGTCGGCAACGGTTGAACGGCGAGGGTGGGTACCTGCAAAGGTACTCCGACGCTCAAGTTAGTATCAAATGGATGATAGTTCTTAGTTTTGGAAATAATGACGTACCTTCTTTTTGTCTTTTGCCTGCTTTATATTAGCAGGAGAAGTCGGCCGTTATTCTTCAGATGTAACGTCTAGGAAGAGGATAAATTGTAAATCCGACGTTATTGACTTGGGGCCATTTATGGCCATGATGAAATCGTCGGTTATGATCGGGCCTGAAGTGTAACCGAGCTATAATGTGTAACCGATGTTTACTGGTCATATCACAGCCCCCAAGCTTGACCTGACTTTTAAAGAGATAGGTTGAGCTTTTATAATGAGTGAGTAATAGCTCGGTACACGGTGCCCCCAGGTCAACGTAGCTTCTTTGAAAGTTAATGTTGGGTAACTGAAGAGTTTAATTATTATTCAAGTCTTTATTGGTTTAAAAATCTTTAATTATTGTTTTATTACTTTTCCTAGATAGGTGCGAGTTCCAAAGCTTACTTGGAACCGTTGGCAGGGTGCCTCATTTAATGGTTTTGATTTTTATCATTAATTGAGGAGGCTTTAAGTAAATGAACGGTTTAACACTTTCACCCTTTTCTTTTTTCTTTGGAAGTTTTTTAGTTTCGGAAGCTTTTAAACACCATGAGCACTAAAGGTTAGTAGCAAGATCCTTGCTTTTCGTTTTAATCCCTTCTTCCCCTTCTTCTGATTACGTCAAAAATAATGAGTGAAAAGAAAGGAAAATTGTTGCCCCCGTTTGACAATGGCGAGTCGTACGACTGAGTTGACAGTGATGTGAAAATAAGGGCTTCTTTGTTTCTGGATATGGATAGTGTTGGGCAGGTTAGTGTTGCTGGTATAGTGAAACCTGGTTATCGCTTGGAATTACTTCCATGCAACCGCTCAGATCGGGTTTTTCATAGGAGAGAGGATTTTGAGAGCTTTTATATGTATAGTTGCGTGTTAGAGGAATTGAGGGTTCGACTCCCTTTTAGCCAGCTCGAATGTGATATTCTGAAACAATTGAACTGTGCTCCTTCACAAGTTCATCCTAACGGTTGGGCTTTCATAAGGTGTTTTCAGATTTTAATGGAATTTCTGGAGATTGAACCAGATTTGGAACTTTTCTTTTCTTTATTTCAGGCAAAAGGGGTATGGAAGGGGTTGTGGGTAAACTTGAATAGCGCACCTGGTTTTTCTATTTTCAAACTGTACAAATCTTCCTTTAAAAATTTTAAAGAAATGTTTCTGAAAGTCAAGTCGGTGGATGAGGATTTTCCTTTTTATGTGGACGAAAATCTTGGGGAAAAGTTTCCCTTGTACTGGTGTTGTCAACCTCAACAAATTTTGGGTCCTGAAATGATATCTGAAAGAAACGAGTGTATCATATCCTTTTTGATTGAAATGGTATCCAAGGGGGGATTGGTATCTGTGTCGGAGTTGCTTCCTTGGGAGGTTAATAAGTCGGCTGTTGTCGATTACCTTGGTGAGGTTATCAGGGTATGTTTTTGTTTTGGTTTTTACTTAAATGAGGATTTTATTATGCTGATGATGTTGTTGCTGTTTCTGTGGCAGGTGGGAAGTTCCCTGGAGTTACCGCTGCGACTCTTAGGGCTCGATTTAAGTCTAAGAACTTTGAAGGTTCCTCCTCGAATGCGGAAAAGATGGATATTGGGGGAGAGGTCGATCAGCCTCTCCCAAGAAAGAAGGGGATTGTCTTTAAGAAAAGAAAGACGGAGGGTACTGCTACCTCGGGAGATCAGGGCAAGGAAGCTGTTATTCAACTTGATGACTTGTCTAGTTTTATTGCGAAGCAGGAGAAGCTTCACGTTTTTGACAACAAAGGAGATAGTTCATCTCTTTGGGACCGAGGTTTTCCATTTAATGTTATTGCAGACGAAGTTGTGCAGGGCGTTGCTGACATAGCTCGGGTGGAAGAGGTCGGGGATGTTGGAGTTGATCAGTTTCTGCAGGTAGATTCATTCTAACTATTGGTTCTGTTTAACTACTTATGTTTGTAAGGTTTTTAATAGTTGAATATTTAAATCTCAGGTGTTGGGCTTTCGATTGGCTTGTGTTGGCCGTAGCCAAGAAAAAAGGCATAAGAAAATGGCTACTGAGGCTGAACAGGTCGGTTCCCTAAAGGAACAATTATCGGCTAGAGAATTAGCCTTAACAGAACTGCAGAAAAAGTTTTCTGATTTGGAAAAGGAATTAAAGGTTGAAAAAGAGAATCGTGAAAATGATGCTGAACTGTTAAAAAAGAAGAATAGTGATGTTGAAAATATGAATAAGCGGGTTATTGATCTTACCGCCCAGATGAAGGAATTCGAGGCGAGTAGAGAAGGTGACATTCTTGATGCTTTTGCCGAAGGATTTTACCGTGCTGTGATGCAGGCCAAGTTTCTAATGCCTGACGCCGATTTTGGGGAGATGGATCCGGGCAAGGTGATTCGGGACGGCCAGCTTGTAGATGACGAGGAAGTGATTGAGGAAGGTGGTGATAACTTAGCTAAGTAGTAGTTCAGTGTAGTATTTTAGCAGTTTTTCTTTTGTTTTGTAGAACGAATGTTCATGACTGTTTATTGTTAAGGATCTGCGTAATTAGGTTTTGGATGGTCCTAATTACTTTGTCTGGTACCCGTTAATGGGGCTGGAATGATATTTTGATGACTTGTTTGTCTGTAAAGGGAGTTATTTGGTAACAAAACTCCTCGTGATATTTAATGATAACATAAATTCGGTTAGACAGAACTTGTTAAAAGTATATATAAATGCATTCAAACTTTGGTCAAAGCAGTACCTTACAATTTTAACTCGGGTAGGCTGGCCTCGTTAAAACCTCCTTGAGCAAAACCCTTTTTGGGAAAAATCTCAAGTGAGGAAAAAAAGTACCAGCACTCTGCTTTGCTTTAACAGAAATATTGCTTCAAAGAGCTAACATTCCATGAACTCGGAATCTTAGTGCCATCCAAATGTTCTAGTCTGTAAGCTCCTCTGCCGAGGACTTCGAGTATACGGTAGGGTCCGTCCCATGTTGCTGCAAGTTTTCCATGGGAGGGTGGTCGGCGAGCCGCTTCAGTTTTCCTCAGGACCAGATCTCCGATATTGAAGGACCTTGGTTGAACTCGTTTGGCATGTCTTCGATTTAGTTGTTGCTGTAGAGCCTGGTGACGAATGGCTGCTGTGTTCCTAATTTCTTCGATTAAGTCAAGTTCTGCTCGGCGAGCTTGATCATGATTTTCAGCTAGGGCTCTTAAGGATTGTTGTGAAACTTCTAAGGGAATCATAGCCTTGGATCCATAGACCAACCTAAAAGGGGTTTCTTTGGTTGATGTATGTACGGTAGTATTGTATGACCATAATACCTCTGGGATCAGCTCGGCCCAGAGCCCTTTGGCGTTGTCGAGCTTTTTCCTTAAAGCGTGCAGGACGACCTTATTGGCGGCTTCAGCTAAGCCATTAGATTGTGGGTGTTCCACCGATGAAAAGTGGTGATTTATCTTCAGCTTCTGTAAAAAGTCTTTAAAACTATGATCGGTAAATTGCCGACCATTGTCGGTGACAACATGCCGGGGAATTCCGAATCTGCATATGAGATATTTCCAAACAAAGGATATCATCTGGGAGAATGTGATTCTTGCCAAGGGTTGTGCTTCAATCCATTTGCTGAAGTAATCAATAGCCACGACCAAATATTTCAACTGCCCGGGTGCGGTAGGAAACGGGCCGAGGATGTCAATCCCCCACTGGTTAAATGGCCAGCTTACTACAGACTGGTGAAGCTGCTCGGCTGGGATGTTAATGATCGGTGCGTGCTTTTGACACTGGTCACAAGTTCTGACCTTCTTTCTGCTGTCCTCCCACAGACTCGGCCAGTAAAAACCGGCTCGAAGTATTTTCTGTGCCAGGCTTCTTGCCCCCGAGTGTATGCCACATATTCCTTCATGAGCTTCGGCTAACGCAAGATCGGCCTCATTCCTGTCCAAACATTTCAAAAGTGGTCGGGAGTATCCCCGCCTATACAGAGTGTTATTCATTAACGTGAAGAAAGAAGCTTGTCGTCGAAATCTTTTCTTATCTGAGATCTCTTTCGGAAGAGAACCCTCTTTTAAATACTGTATGTAAGGTAGTTGCCAACTTGTTTCATTGAAAGAGTTTAAAGTGCTCATGACATGTATGCTCGGCTTCTCTAAAGTTGACTGTAATAATGTTGCCGTGTGTGACTGTGTAGTAGCTAGTTTTGATAAAATGTCAGCCCTATGATTTTGTTCTC